>NC_087209.1:37714660-37743270 GCF_015104395.2 Macrobrachium nipponense | reverse complement strand
GACAGTAAAATCTTTACTATAATATATATGTAAAAGCAGTATATACCAATTCACATAAATAATAAAATATTCCACAATACGTAAAGTTAACTATGAATAAAACATGAAAACAATCAAATGCAATATAGGGCTCTGCTTCCCACTGACTTATCAGATGACCTGGGATGATTATTCACCCATCTCTTTCACTCGATCTGGCCAATTCACTTTTATTTTTGTTACAGTAAAATACCTATCTATTGACAATTGCGATTTTTTACTACTGTAGAAGTAACTAAGCTCTGTAATAAACAAACTGCACTGCTTTCAGATTCTGCATGCCTTTGATTGTTGTTTAAATGGCTTCCATGTGAAAAGTTATTTTATCTTTCTTTCCTTTTCTAGCATTCTGGACTTATTACTTATTTGTTTACAAAATCCTCATGTTGTTTTAAAAGTCTGCCATTTGCCAACAGTAAGTTGGTGTATTGTGGCATAATTAATCGACACACACACTATCGATTCTTTTGATTATCCTTGTACCTAATATGCGAGTAAAATTGATTTTATCATCAACCTTTGCATACTGTAACCAATTTGGTTTCCTCAAAGGGTTCCCGTCTCTCCTCCCTCCATCCCCCAGCCGGCCAGGCACCATTTTCAACAAACAATTTGTAAATCGTATATAGTAAAAATAAAATTTTGAAAATTTTACTTCATATAACTTTTGAATACATAATAAAAAAAATGTGGAAGGGGAGACTTTTTGGGTTGGCTGGAACAAATTATCCTGATTCCCTCTATATCTTATGGGGATATGTTTCGTATTTCAAACAGCCTTCTAGAACGGATTACGTTCAAAGTCGGAGGTACTACTGTAACAAAATAAAGATCCCAAAAGGTGGAGTGTTTACAACTGGGCAGGTGGGTCTACCTGCCTACCAGACAGTAGATACAGCCTAACCACCTTGTTCAAGAATTTAACAGCCGTATTCCAGCCTACGTAGAAATAATTCCTTATGTAAAGGACCGAAGGTTTGTATATAGTGTAGGAACAAATTATTTCATCTCATCTACTGGTTTGTGCAATTTCTTTAAATGTTTGTACGTCATCAAAAAGCAAAGAACTTAAATTTGGATGACATCTCCATAATTGGTAAGGAAAAGGGTTAATATAATTTTTACAAATAAGGGATTTTGACTGTGTCGCCCAGTGAAATGTCCCTTATAGCACTCATTTCTAGGTATAAATAAATGCTAAACATACCAGAGAAAAAAGCCATATGGAATGCCGGAGTTACTACCTCCGCCTCGCTCACCCTCTTAGGGTGTCGGTATAGCACAGGGGCGAGTGGAAGCCACTTATCACAGATACTTTTCCAATTAGATGTCTCCTCTCTCAATATCCCCCTCTGGAGAGGTGCTGTTACAACGTCTACCTTCCGCTCGCTACTACTACGTCTGCCAAAAACCCTCATTCCTGAAATACACACCCAAGCTTGGGCCAGCTAAAGGGTGGGGAAAGGAAAAAGAGAGGGATGGGTTCACTGGGCGACACAGGTCTTTCCCCAGAAAATGATATTATGATACAATAAAGTTTGTTGATACTTACCTGGCAGATATATATATATATATAGCTGTATTCTCCGAAGTCCGACAGAATTTCAAAACTTATGACACACGCAGTGGGAGGCCAGGTGGTTAGTACCCATTCCCGCCACTGGGAGGTGGGTATTAGGAACCATTCCCATTTTCTATTCAGATTTTCTAGTGCCACTGTCTCCTGAGGGGAGGTGGGTGTGCACTATGAATATATATATCTGCCAGGTAAGTATGAACAAACTTTATTGTATCATAACAATATTTTGTTCATAAGACTTACCTGTCAGATATATATATAGCTGAATCCCACCATTGGAGGAGGGGAGAGACAATAGGATTTAGGAAACAAATTACATGTAGATGATTGACACCTTGGTTCCTTACCTGTTAGCATAGCTGACTTCGTGATTATTGTCACCCAAGTCTGCTTCTGCTTTACTAGAGTCTCCAGCAAGGTAGTGACCTGTATAGCTGGTGAGTTCTAAATGATCTGACAACGGGGGCGTGACCACAATGCAACTAGACCATATTGACTATACTATGAGGGCAACGAAGCAAAAACCACCACTTGACCAAGCCTAACATAAGTTAATACAACATAACTTTGGCTAAAGAATGGGAAGTCCGCCTCTGGCGGCCGACCCAACCACCATAAACAAACACAATAAAATTAAAAACTCTCCTAACCATTTTCTAAAGGATAGGATGAGTGCTACTTCCTGCCCCCAAAATTGTATCTGCGGAAACGTATGGCCCTAGCGAACAGCAGTTCTCATATGTTGCTTTCACATCCCTCAGGTAGTGTGAAGCGTACACAGAGTTGCTTCGCCAAAAGGTGGTGCCCAAGATGTCACTGAGTCCCATATTCCTCTGAAATGCCACAGAGGTTGCGATCGCCCTCACCTCGTGAGCATTCAATTTAAACAGTTCAAGATCACTGTCCTTACAGGATGAATGAGCCTCCTTGATAGTGTGTCTCAAGAAGAACGCCAGAGCATTCTTTGACATAGGCAAGTCTGGCCTTCTTACAGAACTCCACAAATTGTCCGAAGGACCTCGACATTCCTTCGTCTTATGCAAATAAAATTTGAGAGCCCTGACAGGGCACAGGATTCTCTCTGGCTCTTGTCCAACAATTTCAGCCATACCCTTGATCTCAAAGCTCCTGGGCCAAGGGTTAGACGGTTTTCATTCTTGGCTAAAAACGTCGGGCTCAAGGAACAAACGGCGTTATGCCCTTTAAAGCCTATATGCTTGCTGATGGCTTGAATTTCGGTAACTCTCTTCGCCGTCGCCAGAGCAGTTAGGAAAACAGCCTTTCTGGTAACATCCCTCAAAGTTGCAGAATGGAGATTCAAAGGGACTGGACGTCAGGAACTTCAAGACCACGTCCAAGTTTCAGGAAGGCAGCTTAGGCTGAGCCACCTTAGTGGCTTCAAAAGACCTAAAGAGATCGTGAAGGTCCTTGTTGTTAGCTAGGTCCAGACCTCTGTGTCTAAATACCGCTGACAACATACTCCTGTATCCTTTTATTGTTGGGACTGCCAGCTTTTCTTCATTTCTTAGATAAAGGAGGAAGTCGGCTATCTGATTCACAGAGGTCGTGGTTGAGGAAATGCCCTTCTTCCTACACCAACTCCTGAAAGCGGCCCACTCGATTGGTACAACTGCAAGAGAGGAAGCTCTCCTTGAAAAATAGCTCTTGCCACTGAGTCTTGAAAAAACCTCTCGCTGTGGCCACTTTTCGATAGTCTGAAAGCAGTCAGACTTAGAGCAGGGAGGTTTTTGTGTAGGCAAACGCGTCGCTCCATCTTCGGAATGGGGCTGTCTGAGTAGATTGACTCTCAAAGGTAGCGTCCTCGGGAAGTCTACCAAGAAGGTCATGACCCCTGTGAACCATTCTTTCGCAGGCCAAAGCGGGGTGATCAACGTCATCCTCGTCCCTTCAGACGCTGCAAACTTCCTGATGACCTCTCCCAAAATCTTGAACGGGGGAAAGGCATACACGTCCATCCCTGTCCAATCCCAGAGAAGGGCATCTACCGCTACTGCTCCTGGATCGAGAACAAGGGAGCAGTATAGAGGAAGTCTCTTCGTCCTCGATGTTGCGAATAGATCTACCAAAGGACGTCCCCATAACCTCCACAGTTCCTGGCATACCTCTTGGTGAAGGGTCCATTTAGTTGTTCTAGCCGACTGAGTAGATCCGCACGGACGTTCTCGACTCCGGCCCAGACCTCGTAAGGATCGTTACCTCCCGTGCTTGGGCCCACAACAGGATCTCTCTTGCTAGACCGAACAGGGACCGAGAGTATGTTCCGCCCTGTTTCTTGAGGTAAGCCAGAGCTGTGGTATTGTCTGAGTTGATCTGGACTACTCAGCCTGAAACTTGTTCCTCGAAGAACTGGAAAGCCAAATGAATTGCCCCCAATTCTTTGAGATTTATGTGCCAGGACACCTGTTCCTCTCTCCAGGTGCCTGACACTTCTTCCCCCCCGAAGTGTTGCTCCCCATTCCGGGGTGGACGCGTCGGAAAACACTAGGTTGGGGCTCTGAAGCTTGAGAGAAAGACCCTCTGCCAGCTTTGCAGGGTCGAGCCACCACCTTAAGTGATCCTTTTCTGGTTTTGAGATCAAGATCACATCTAGATCCTCCTTGTTCTCCCAGTTCTCCGCAAGGAAAAACTGGAGGTGTCTGAGATGCAGTCTCCCCAGGGAAACAAACTTCTCCAGCGAGGAAATGGTCCCCAGCAGACTCACCCATTCCCTCACCGAGCGTTTCCTTCCCCCAGGAAGGCTGAAACTGTCTAAGCATTGCTGCTGTCGTTCCTGGGACGGAAAGGCTCGAAAAGCCACTGAATCCATCTGAATCCCCAGATACGCGATGGACTGCGTTGGGATCAGATGGGACTTTTCAAAGTTCACCAAAAGTCCCAGGAACTTTGCCAATTCTAACTTCGTGTGAAGGTCCTCCAGACACCTCGACTCTGACGAGGCTCGAATGAGCCAATCGTCTAAGTACAAAGAGATTCTTATGCTTGAAAGATGAAGCCATCTCGCCACATTCCTCATTAGAATCGTGAAGATCATCGGAGCTGTGCTTAGCCCGAAGCAAAGAGCCCTGAACTGAAAAACTTGCCCCCTTCAGGACAAACCTCAGGTACTTCATTGACCGAGGATGGATTGGGACGTGAAAATAGGCGTCCTGAAGGTCTAAAGACACCCATCAGAAAGTTGCCTGCCCCCGTCTTAACGGCTCTTAAAACCAACTGAGGCACTCTCCATCTTGAATGTTTGTTTTTCTACAAAAAGGTTCAGCCTGCTGACGTCTAGGACTGGTCTCCATCCTCCCGACTGTTTCGGCACCAGGAACAACCTGTTGTAGAAACCTGGGGATTCCAGGTCTAGGACCTGTTCCACAGCCCTCTTTTCGAGCATTTGCTCGAGCAGATCGAAAAGAATCTGCTGGTTCTCTCGATGGTAGGAGGGTGACAGATCCCTGGGTGTAGTGCACAGCGGAGGAGGTTTGAGGAATGGGATCTTGTATCCCTTCTCGATGACTTCGAGGGACCAGCTGTCCGTCCCTCTCGCTCTGCAGGCTTTTGCAAATGAAAGAAGCTAGGCTCCGACTGGTGTCTGAAGGACTGACACATCATTTCTTACCCCTGAGCTTGGAAGGGACTCTGCCTCTGGGAAGACCTCTTCCTCGAGTTAGCTCCTCCGCGAAAGGGCTTCTGCTTCCTGGAAGCCTGCCCAAGCATAGTAGCCGAGGGGACTGCCGGACGTCTGGAAGACTGGGCCAGGAGGTCTTGAGTAGCCTTCTCCTGCAGGCTGACAGCTAGATCCTTGATCACAGACTGGGGGAAAAGATGGCTCGAAAGAGGGGCAAACAGCAACTCTGCCCTCTGTGAGGGAGAAACAGACTTCGCAAGTGAAGTTACAATACAAAGCTCTCTTCTTCAAGAGCCCTGTAACAAAAGGTGCGAAGCAAGCTCCTAACCCGAAACCATCCCTGAACGGCCTGTCCACGCACGCAATATGCTGGGACAGCTCCCCCCTAGGCTAATCGAGTCCGGACTCCGCGACTGCAAATCCAGGACTCCCAAACGCCAGTCCAAAAAGTTGAATACTTCCATTGTCCGAAACAGTCCTTTCAGATGATGGTCCAATTCAGAAGGAGTCCACGACACCTTCGCCGATGAAAGGAGAGACCTCTTTGGGGCGTCTACTAGGCTGGCCAAGTCTCCCTGGGAAGAGGAAGGAACTCAACCCAACGTCCTCTCAAGCCTTTTCGGTACCAAATCCAAATCCCTGCTTTTCCACCGAGTCTCGACGGAGGCAGGGCAAAAGAAGTCTTGCCTTGGGCCTTCCTCAAATCCATCCAGTCGTGGACCTTCTTGAAGGCTCTCTTCGTAGAAAGGGAAGTCTTCATTTTCACAAATCCCGGTGTTCTACTCATTTTTGATGAGGCTAACTGTGAAGGAGGAGAGCGAGGGGCCGAGGGTTGGAACTTGTCTCCAAACAATTCTCGAAGAAGGCGGGCCAAGACCTGGTAATCTGAGTATGAAGACGACGTAGAAGGCTGCTCTTCATCTGCGGCCTCCGACGAACTTCCTAACTCTCCCTCTTCCACGGGAGCAACAGACAAATCCACAGAAGTAAGAGGTCTAAGGCCTTTAGGCCCAACTCTCAAGAGGGACCTCCGCTGCGAAGAAGAACTCGCTGCACAAGGCTGGGCTTCTTTTACAACAGCCTCTGAAGCGTCTGGAAGATCTGCGAAGGAGGCGTCCTGGCGTTGGCGAGCGTCCTGACAAGCGTCCTGACGAGCATCCTCAAGAATAGCAGCAGCCTGAGAAGCGTCAAGTCGAGCAGCTTGAGGAGCGTCATGCCTAGCGGCATGCAGAGCGTCACGAAGGGGCGCAAGAGGAGCGTCTTTGTCGAGAAGCTAGACGATCCCTGCTGCGATGAGCCTTATGGTCTTCCTCCCTCTCGACAGAAGTGTGTCTGGGGAGACGCTCATCGCACCCTCTAGACAAGCGCTAGAGTGCCGAACAAAATTTAGAGGGCGACGAAGCAGACGAAAGAGACAAAAGAGAGAGAGGGGACTGCTTGGACCTCTTGATAGGCAGCCTCAAGTCCTTCCTATGTCGACGCGGCTCTGCCTCTTTCTCAGCAATCAACAAAGCTAACTGTTGCTGCATAACAAGGAGCATCTTCTTGGTAGGAGAAGACTCCTTCTCAGGGGAAGGGCTAATCCTGTGGGAAGACATGGGCGAGGGGACGCCTTCTTCCTTCTCACAGGAAAAGCTACAGCTCTCTCCCTGGAGCGACTGGGGTGCTCAACAGCGTCATCCTCTGATGACGTCCTGGTCCTATTCTGCGGTGGAAAAGCCTCAAAACTCTCCAGAGACGACCGAAAAGCATCTGGAGAAAAGGGACGTGAAGCGTCCTTCTCTCTGAAGCTTCTCTTCAAAGGCCGAGAGTCCTTCCAAGAGCTCCACCACTTGCGCGGGGAGGACGCTTCGTAGGACGAGAAGCAATCCTTAAGGATTCGTGCATGAGCACGATCCTTGGCAGCCTGGGAAGCGTCAACAGGACCTGCCGAAGGGACGCCAGATCGGTGGGGAGCTCCTGTAACCCTCTTTCGGCTTTCGACTTGCCCACTCCCTGAGTCCTGGGAGTCCGACAGAGGTCCAGGCCTAGAGGCATTATAGGGCCGATCTGACGCCCCCTCCACAACACTAGGGGCACTATCACTGCACTTCACCACACCACTTTCTAAAGCGAGCACTTTGGATTCCAGGTTACGGATGGACTCCAAAATCACAGACAGGGCATTACCCTCCACAGACACAATCTCAGGGCCCGAAGGCAACACCACAGGGTTAAGGGTAGCAAAGTCCACAGGAGGGTTAGCAGGTGAAAATTACTACCCTGACATCTACTGCCTGACACGCTCCTGGAGGAAGACCTCCTGAACCTGTCACGCTTTAACTTGCGCACGACATAGGAATCATACGTCTTCCAACCTGAATCACACAAACTCTCACACTCCTTACATCGACCATTTACCAAACAAACATGTCCCCTACACCTCGTGCATACAGTGTGGAGATCTACTGAAGCCTTCGGTAGCCTCACCTTACACTCTTCCACACAACATACCCTGAAATTAGCAGAACTAGAACCAGACATCTTATTCAAGAAAAATCAAAGCCAAATTCAAAACAGTCCACAATAGCGTGTGCCTAGCCACAAAACCAAAGTCAAAAACCAAAAGACAATCAGAATACTTGTGGCAACGAAGTTTACAAAATCCAATGACGGAGGTGCTGAAAACAGGTGTTAACAGTACCGGCGACAGAGAAAATCTGAATAGAAAATGGGAATGGTTCCTGATGCCCGCCTCCCAGCGGCGGGAATGGGTACTAACCACCTGGCCTCCCACTGCGTGTGTCGTAAGTTTTGAAATTCTGTCGGACTTCGAAGAATACAGCTATATATATATCTGCCAGGTAAGTCTCATGAACAAATAGATTTTTCCTTTGTCAAAATCACTTTTCTGGGCTCGACCTGTGTCGGCCAGTGAATTAGTAACAGAGAATTGGCCATACAAGCTTGGAAAAAGTAAACAAAATTATATATGAAAGGAAAATAATTTTTTTTTTTAAATTATTGTTTTAATAGCCAAGGTAAAGATAAATTACAAATGGTAAAAAGCACCTAATATGACCAAATCCATACTATCACTAGGAAAATCCAACAGGTAATGAACATACAAAACAAACATATTAATGAACTATGTACCTGTACAGGAGTGGGTTGATAAGCAATCCAGTCCGCAGTTCGAAACAAAAGGCAGAAAGGCAGGGGTTACAAGCGAGGCAGGTAGGTGAGAGTGGGTACCAAAAGATAATTAATAGCAAAATAATAAAATACAGATTTTAGAATTACATAACTAGGCCATATCACACGCGAGACAATGTTCCCTGCAGCCACTGCTGAAAATTTAAGGGCCTCTACAGTTTCAGATAGTGGTGGTTTTAAATACTGTCGGGATTTCCAACCCGTATATTTTTATTTTTTTAAGATCCTCGAAGTTCATATGATGGAAGCTGACTGATGGAGGCCGCCCTTTTATCCATCTCCACCCCAGACCTTTCGATACAATACTGTGGGCCTACGTACTGAAGGTTCAACGGTCTCGGAAGAGGTACAGTCTCCCGCCTACCTAGAGAGACTCATTGATTGGTTGAGATCTTACTTTCCTCTGCCTCCTCTAAGCCTCTGCCTCTTGAGAGAACTCTAGCCAGCTCTCTACCATAACCACGACCTCTTGCTCTGCTACCCCTTGCGTGTCTATTATAAGCCTCGAAACGCCCCTTGTGTTTCAAAGGAGGGGTTGAAGGCTGGGGAAGTCACAAGGGCAGCCAAACTCGAGAGCTGTTTGAGTCGGCGGTTGACTGCAGCAGAACAAAACTGCTGTTGTGGTTGTGCCTTAGATGTCGAAGGCTTACTCAATTGGGAGACAGGAACTGCCTGTACCACTGCTTGAGGCCGAGAGGCCTGGAAAGGCTGATAATTCCTAGGCCTCTTCTTACTCCTGGGTTGTGGTCCGGGGTTCTCGAACTTCCTTTTAAAGGGAAGTCCCCAGCGGACACGAAGGTTCTGGTTAGCTCTAGCCGCTTCGCTGAGAACGCTGTTAACCACGTCCTCAGGAAATAGGTTGGCTCCCCAGATTGATGCCTTTATGAGCTTGTTAGGCTCATGCCTGATGGAGGCAATAGCAAAGACATGCTTCCTGCAGGCTCGTCTAGCCACTATAAAATCATACAGGTCCGACTGATAAGCCTGCAGCAGAGACTTCGTGAGGACTGGGAATAGAGGCTCCTCTGCAAAGACAGAAGCTGTCAACTCTGCAGTGGTGACAGAGTTAATTGACCTGCTCAGCCTACATTTTGCTTCGAATTCCGCCTTTATCATGGTATCCGGAATTCTAGTCAAACATTCACTGAATTGTGTGGAGGCGCACTCCGGGTCGAGTTTGCCCACTGTGAACGTAGCCGGAGCGCCAACCCAACACTCCAGATCTCCGGGAAAGAGCAAAGGGGTAGCCTCCGTCTCTTTTAGCCGAGGCATAGGTTTATCCTTCATTCCGGCTTGCAGTGTCAATTCTGCGATCTTCGATGTGCAAGGTGTCGGGATGTTATCCGGCGCTACGAACATTGTGTAGCAACCTTTGTGAGGCGTCAACTTGGTGTTGACGCACTCCCATTCCGTAAGGAGGCTGACCCATGCCGACTGAGCCTGATCTCTAGGGTAGATCACTCTCTCTTTCGGAACCTTGTCTACCCTGATCAACGGTTCCTCGGCTAGCCTAGCATAGCCCGGGAAGGGGAATTGTAGGCCCGGCGGGAAGAACTCATAGTCTTCCACGGGTCAGGTTCCACAACCCTCAATTGTAAGCATGCCCTCTGAGAATGGAGCATGTACAGCCAACCGCCATGGGTTGCTCTTCTCGAATGGTGGGAGCTTTGATGTGTACGGCATCGCAAAGGACTGTGGTGTGCTTCCGGACTGGATAAATCCGGCCACCAATTCCTCCTGGGTTTGCAATCTCTGGGCCAGAGACAGGATGGACTGTCCGGATGTCTCTAGACCCGAGGCGAGTTGAGTGGACATCGATTGCAGTCTCAAGTCCACTACTTCACTCATCTGCATTAGAAGAGTGGCAAATGCCTCCTGGTCGAAGCCGGACTCCTTCGGTCTAGCTTTAGAGGTCTTAGCTCTCGACCCCTTGGGTGGGGGAATAGCTTTGGCCGAGGAAGTCGAAGGCTTGGGGGCCAATGACGACCTGGCGGAGCCTGCCGGAGAAGACTTGGCTGGTCTAGCCGCCTTCGGCAGAGACTTTGTCTTCAAGGTTTTCACCTTGGGGATTACAGAGCACAACCTATCCCCAAAGGTCGTGGACTTCCCAGCAAAGCCCTGAAAGGAAGAAGAAGGAGATGGGTTGAAAGAGAGAACGTTAGCCCAACGATTACCTGCCTCACTTACCTCCCTACCTTCCTCCTAGTCCTCGATTGCCATAGGCTCTCGATAGAGGCTGATGGACGCCACCTCCTCCGTCATATCATCGCACAAGCCCTCTTGGTCCTCCTGAGGGGCTTGGGTCTCCTTGTGGATCCGTTCTATGATGGGAGCCGCTACTACTGCCGAAACCTTCGCATTAGGGTAGAGGAGGTAACACATCTCCTCCGACAGCACGTAGGGTTGGCCGGATCCGACGTTTCTCCCAAACCCCCCTACCCAGGCCTCAAGGGTCAACATCGAGGAGGCCTTGAGCGTCATATCAACCTGTAAGAGATAATCAAATCAGGTTCCCCGGTGTCGGGGACTTTTCCTCGTTATCTAGTTTGTATGCACAATCGATATGTAACATAGAATTCAGAGTAACAATGAGGCGAGGATGCTACCTACCGACTCATCTGTCACGTTCCTAACAAGGCCATAACACACCACGCAGGCTTCTGGGTGCCAGACCAAGAGTTGCTCCAATTGGACAGCGCAGCTGGCATGAGACCGGCAGACCTAATGCCCATACGTCTTATGACAGACGGCCAGACACCCCACCTCCTGGCAGCGAACCATCTGTTGGAAAGATACATGAGTATTGTCAAATAATTCCGCCAGAGTTAATTCCGGCGGTATATGTACGCTTAAACTAGTTACTTAACTAGCTAAAGGTAATATCAACTATAATCTTCAACTTACTTTCTATTAATAAAGCTTTGGATGTCTCCGCCTACTCCGGGATCCATACTCTGGGTATCGCCAAAGCTATAACCGGCGGAGATGGCCTCATCCGAGCAGAACAGGGAAACAAAGCAAAGCCTAAGCCTGAGTCTGATCACACCAGAGTAGAGTAGCAATTCTCAACCAATTGGAATCGTGCACTCTAAGCCTAGCTCCGCCCCCACCAGAGTGGGCAGCAGTAATAATATAGAATAAGGAAAACAGTGCGGCTAGAACAACGGTAAATAGAACTCCGGTGTATACATCCTGGCGCATGTGATGGTAGACCACACTTCGTCGAATTAACACAGGCCCGGAGACATACCAACAAAAGCTACATAATAAATATTTCTTAACATTGAGCTCTGAATGTCTCTGCCTACTCCGGAATCCATAATCTCGTTATCACAATAGCTATAACCGGCGGAGTTGGCCTGATACGAGCAGAACAGGGAAAACAGGTAAGACCTAAGCCTGAATCTGATCGCACCGGAGAAGAGAAGTAGTTCCAAGTCAATTAGAACGCATCTCTAAGCCTAGTTCTGCCCCCACTGGAGTGGGGAAGCAGCGATAACACTAGAGAAGTACGGAAAACAGAGCGGTGGAACAGCAGTACGTAAACTCCGGCATATAGCTTCTTGGCGGGTGTGATGGTAGACCACACCTCGCCGAAAAAAAACACAGGCCCGGAGATATACCAACAGAGATTACATAAAATACTAATCCCCCAATCTCCTCCGACTAATCTCCAGGACCATGCTCTACGCTCTAGCTGTTGTTCATCGGTAGGATTACTTGGCAGAGAGAGAGAGAGAGAGAGAGAGAGAGAGAGAGAGAGAGAGAGAGAGAGAGAGAGAGAGAGAGAGGGGAGGGTTATCCTTGTTTAAAAGACTGAAATGGATAGATTATTTTTGTACTTCTATAAAATACTATACCACATGAATTTTGAAATTAATTATATTACTTATTATTATCATTATGCAAAAAATATTAATAAACATACACATGTACCATAGAATTCTCATCTCGGTAAAAGAGAGAGAGAGAGAGAGAGAGAGAGAGAGAGAGAGAGAGAGAGAGAGAGAGAGAGAGAGAATACGTGACCATCGAGAGGGCCAACAGTTTGTTGGACCCCAGCCAACTCTGCTTGGCTCCCTGGAAATCAAAGACGCGGGGTGGTAAAATGCATTTTCTTTCATCTTACATAATTTTATATTTATAAACTAAAATCTTGCTAATTCACTTTAGTATTTTCTTTAATGAATTTATATTATTGCTGTTTACATTAATATTGATTTTTTAAAATTAGTAAATCATCATCCAAAAAATATACTCTCTGAGAGAGAGAGAGAGAGAGAGAGAGAGAGAGAGGAGAGAGTAGAGAGAGAGAGAGAGAGAGAGAGAGAGATTATCGTAGCATTTGTAAAATACTTTCACATATGATTTTTGTAATTACAATTATTATTATTATTATTATCATCATCATATGAAAATATTAATAAACATATTATACATACGTTTACCATAAAAATCTCTCATCTCAGGAGAGAGAGAGAGAGAGAGAGAGAGAGAGAGAGAGAGAGAGAGAGAGAGAGAGAGAGAGAGAGAGAGAGAGAGAGAGAGACCTGGAGTTGGAAAAAAAGGTGTGTGAAGACTGGGATTTCCTTCATTCTTACATAATTTTTGAAATTTATAAACTAAAATCTTACTAATTCAATGTAGTATTTTCTTTCTTGAAGTAACTGCTCTTTACATTAATATTAATATTAGAAAATTAGTAAATCATTTATCACACAAAAAGCATACTTCCCGGTAAGGGAGAGAGAGAGAATTATTAGTTATTATGTGATATCATGTAATCTTATTAAACTTACTAATACAGTATTGATCAATATTAAGATTTTAAAATCAGTAAATAGTTTTTGTATCATAAAAATGTATTTAGGCATGAAAATAACATCAAAATACTAATTAGTGATTATTTATCGTTGGAAAATCCTGCGAATAGGCGAATTCACAGCAAATAATGGTTAGATATCGTCCAGAAAAAAATCCGCGAATCCGGAGAACGCGAATACGGGGGGCCCACTGTATCACCGTACACACGAAAGGGAACCAACTCGCTCCTGAGTGACTGATGAACGAAAAAGGGCCCTATAAGGGGAAGTCCTTATACGATCAGTATATATCACTGGGTCTACGTGTCGAGAGTTATTACCACTCGGCCGTATCATATACAGGCTAAAAACGTAAGGATCAAATCGTAATAAACAAGGCTCTCAGTATTCATCAGGAGCGAGATGGTAAAATATACAAAAACAGTAGTCTATACAGTGAAATGGTAAATGGTGAACAGAATTACACAGCGAAATAAAATTCTGATATACCCGCGCACGAGGGCAACCATGCATCCAAAATGGCAGACTCGAGGGAGGCATCATGTCCGGCTCCCATGAACAGAAGACTTAAAATAAGGGCAAAATATGGATGCATCGTTGCCCCATTCTTCAAGAATAGAAGACATGATGCTTTGCAACAACACTTCCTGGAAACAGCGAAACGGTGCGTGTGGACACGGAGAGTGCTAATTCAGGAATGTGGGTTTTTGGCAGAGGTAGTAGTAGCGAGCAGAAGGTAGATGTTGTAACGGCACCTCTCCAGAGGGGGATATTGAGAGAGGAGACATCTAATTGGCAAAGTATCTGTAATAAGTGGCTTCCACTCGCCCCTGTGCTATACCGACACCCTATGAGGGCGAGCGAGCCAGAGATAGTAACTCCGGCATTCCATAGGGCTTTTTTCTCTGGTATATTTAACATTTATTTATACCTAGAAATGAGTGCTATAAGGGACATTTCACTAGCCGACACAGGTCGAGCCCAGAAAAAAAGTTTTCAACAAGTTGTCTTATTTGTAGAAGCACTACCACTACGGGTAGAGTATTTTAATGGAAGCTCACATTTTGTGATTGTAAACAGTTCCACAATTTCTTTAACATGAGAGAGAGAGAGAGAGAGAGAGAGAGAGAGAGAGAGAGAGAGAGAGAGAGAGGAGAGAGAGAGAGAGAGAGAGAGAGAGAGAGAGAGAGAGAGAGAGAGAGAGAGAGACTCCATTACTAACCTCTACAGATTTTTTCTTCTTTTTAGAAGAGTCATCTGCAGCCTGTGACTTTCTCTTCTTTTCCTCTTTCTTCCTTGCATCTTCTTTCTTCCTATTTTCTTCGAACGCTTGAATTAAATCTGGGCAGTCTAGGTGGCTCTCTGGTTCCCAAGTATTGTCTTCACTATCAAAAAGAAAAATAATTATTTTGTGGTATCACCAAAGATAAAAATGACTACACCAAAGATAAAAATGACTAAAGAAAAACACATAAGTTAAACAACAGTTTATAAGTTAATACTGTAAGAATTAAATAATTTTTGCAAATCTCCATCCTTTTTACACATTGTTCTGACATATTCAAGTTGTGCACAAAATTGGCTGATGGTCTAAAAATAGCGCTTCCTTATGGGACATAGTCCACATTTTAAAAAAAAATCTAACCATCTAGTGGAAATCAGTTGTGAGAAAGTGAAGGTCCATCCATGCTTTATTTTAAAAAAAAAAACCCATCTAGTGGAAAGCAGTTGTGAGAAAGTGAAGGTCCATCCACCAAATACATTGTCAACAAAATTTTCACTTAAATTACAGTCAAAATCACAATTTTTGGAAGTAAATTGTATTTTTCCTAACTACAAACCTGAGGTCTTTTACATAAGGAATTACTTTCCGTGTAGCTGGAATTACGCCCGTTAAATTCTCGAACAAGGTGGTTAGGCAGTAACTACTGTGTGGCAGGCGGGTAGGCTAGCCTGCCCGGTTGTAAACACTCCACTTTGCCTTTCGGCCCAGATTCAGATTGAGGGGTGGCATGAGGTGGGCATGAATGTAAAGGGACCTCAAGTTTGTATAATTAGGAAAAATACAATTTACTTCCAAAAATTGTGACTTGTTCCTACACAATATACAAACCCTCGGTCCTTTACATAAGGAAGACTCCCTGATTGGTGGGAGGAATCTGAGTGAGCCTCTAGAACTGACAGGAGTTCTACACACCTAGGCTACTACTCCTGGTCATAAGAGCGAGAAGTGCCCTGCCTCTGACAACTTGATCGGAGTATAGGAGCTGCATAATCTGGGCCTTTTCGAAATGAGTGAGGAATCGTAACTCATCCGAACATTGGAGTCGGAGGCATTAATGCAAAGTTCTGGGAAGGGTTTGCATTATTGCCAGTCTCCTTCCTCCCCTTGCTAGAGGAAGGAGCAGGATTGCTTCTATGATTCTGGTAAGAAACAAAAAGGATGCTTATGTATAAGCTTACAGCATCAATCGTCCAACCAGCCAGTGTAAGTTGGAGTCCTATCCTCAACCCGAAGGAAGAGGAATGGAAGGACAAGGTGAGGAAGGGGGAGAGGCCAGTCACTCTCGCATCCTTTTTACCTCTAGAACAGCACACCATAGGCAAGATGCAACTTGTCCTCTTAAAGGAGCTGGGTAAGCAAACACAACCTCCAAGCATCCACCACTGGTCCAACGAAATGAGGTTCCAAGGGCAGGCCCGAAGGGAAAGATAAATATGGTCGCAATGACCTTATCTATCTTCTTGTCCGACATATTCTTCGGAGTGATGACAAGTACCCATCCACTGGACTATCCAACTGCAGAGAAGTCTCTCAAAGTCTCTTAATATTCTGCAGCTAATAAAGACACAGACACTCCATGGTGGGTGTCGATCCTTATGGGTACAGGAACACACCAATAGGATAAAGTAATGACTCATCTGGATCAACCAATACAAAGTCCACAGCGTAGCTCATGACGGTCTTGGACTCTTCAACTGCTGCTGACTGACTCCGCTCAGTGTGAGGTGAGCAGTCATGCATCCGAGAGGTAGTCACATGACACTTGCCTTTTGAAGGGGTATGCCAAGAATCCATACAAATCGTCTATCTTGTTCACCACCGATGTTGGGAGAAGAGATGATGATTCTCTCAAGGCATGCGCCCATCAGATGATAGTCAATTGCCTTCTAGAGACTGAGGTCCCTGATGGCAAGACAGTTCTCATAGTAGTTGAATCTCAACTAAGGAGAAACCATACTATATGCCAATGAAAGACTAAGGTGAATGCAGACCTATGTCTTCACAGCTGAATTGAGAGAAGTTAACTCTCAAGATTCTGAACGTAGAAAAAGTCCCGTCGATGACACCAACCAGTGAAGATGGCTTTAATCCCTGTTGTTTTACAGAGGACTCAAAACACTAAACCGCTATTTCATTGCTGTTCGGTGAGAAGTCGGAGTTTGCAATGATAGCGGAGTGTCTTTTAGTATTGAAAACACAGGGATGGTACTGCCTGAAGAACCACTTCTTATGGGCTGGATCACGGAGGACATTTCCATTACTTTGGAAGTAGAGCTGGCAGGGCGGGGAACAGGCGAAGTCTTCCGTTATTCATCTACAATTCGGGATGAACAAAGAATAATTGCATACCTATGAATTACAAAATGTATTTAGAAGACAAACTCAGATGTCTGAAGATATCATTCTGCGTCATCGCAGCGGCAGGTGTGATGAAGTGGAAGACTAAGCTACAGACTTCTGTTACCATGAGGTAAACAAAAAGATGATAACGAGTCTAGTGATATACAGTGTTCCCCCCATATTCGCGGGGGATGTGTACCAGGCACCCCCGCAAATAGTTCAAACCCGCGAATAGTTAGAACTCCCTTCTAAAAATGACTATATCTGCCTATCTTGAAATTTCAAATACCTAATGTATTAAGTATCATCCTACATCAAATATACCATTGAATTGGTATTATTAATATCATTTCAAAGTCATCTTAAACATTTTACCATTAGAAATATATAAACAGCCAATAACAGAGAGAGAGAGAGAGAGAGAGAGAGAGAGAGAGAGAGAGAGAGAGAGAGAGAGAGAGAGAGAGAGAGAGAGAGAGAGAGAATAACTCATGATAAATACATATATCTTTTCCAGAGAAGAGACAGAGAGAGAGGACTGAACAATTATGTTTGTCTGTATATCAATTCTTTTGCTGAGAGAGAGAGAGAGAGAGAGAGAGAGAGAGAGAGAGAGAGAGAGAGAGAGAGAGAGAGAGAGAGAGAGAGAGAGAGAGAGAGAGAGACACCTTATGTAACATCCTACATCAAATTTATCTTAAATTATCATAATATTAATGTATTAATCTTAGATATAGTATTAATATAATTTCGAAGTAATACTAAACATTAGTACCCTTAAAGGTATATTATTATTATTGGAAAATATTAATAAACTTATTACATACTTGTACCATAAAAATTATCTCATCTCAGAGAGAGAGAGAGAGAGAGAGAGAGAGAGAGAGAGAGAGAGAGAGAGAGAGAGAGAGAGAGATTGCATAAAAACCATTAAATTCGTTGACCATTGTATGGCACCGTTACTTGACATCTTTGACAGCTTCCCAGCTCGAGTGTCAATGGGTTATGAGAAGGTGGGGAAATGGATACAGAAAAAGACGAAGAGAAGAATCTTCATTTGAAATTAGTTATTATTATTATTATTATTAGATAATATTAATATAAACATGCATCTACCATAAAAATTCTCTCATCTCAGTAAGAGAGAGGAGTTATCCTTATAAGTGAAATGGAAAGGTCATTTTTATCTCTTTAAAATACTACCACACACAAATTTTGTAATTACAGTTTTATTATTATTATTAATTATTATTGTTATTAACACTGAAAAATATCAATAAACATTTGCATACTAGTACCATAAAATTCTTTCCTCTCAGTAAGAGAGAGAAGAGAGAGAGAGAGAGAGAGAGAGAGAGAGAGAGAGAGAGAGAGAGAGAGAGAGAGAGAATGAGTAATCCTTAATTAAAGGAGTGAAATGGATAGATTATTGTATTTCTTTAAAATACTATCCCGTAATATGAATTTTGTAATTACAGTTATATTATTATTATTATTTGAAAGTATTAAAAACATATACTACATGTACTATAAAAATTCTCGAGTCTCGGTAAATGAGAGAGAGAGAGAGAGAGAGAGAGAGAGAGAGAGAGAGAGAGAGAGAGAGAGAGAGAGAGAGAGAAATTGCATGAACACTTGGTGGCAACAACTCAACAGCTCCTCCCCCTGGTCCCATAACTTGATATGTTTGACAGCTTTAGTACCTGGAGTTAGAGAGAGAAGACTGAGATTTCCTTCATTCTTACATAATTTTTCAAATTTATAAACTAAAACCTTACTAAGTCACATTAGTATTTTATTTAATGAATTGATGTTGTTGCTGTATACATTAATATTAATATTTGAAAATAGTAAATCATATATTTATCATACAAAAAAAAAATATACATCTCTGTAGGAGAGAGAGAGAGAGAGAGAGAGAGAGAGAGAGAGAGAGAGAGAGAGAGAGAGAGAGAGAGAGAGAGAGAGAGAAACTTACTATTTTATTATGTGATATCATTTAATCTTATTAAACTTACTAATACAGTATTAATCAATATTAATATTTGAAAATTAGTAAGTCATTTATGTACCATAAAAATATATCTAGTCATGAAAAGAACATCAAAATACACTAATTATGGATTATTTTCGCCGGTAAAATCCCACGAATAGGCGAATCCCCCGCAAATAATTGGTAGACATGGCCCAGAGAGAAATCCACGAATCTGGACAGCAGAGATGGTCATACACGTATGCGAAAATTCCAGCCAAACAGAGACCTAAGTCTGTGATTGCCGGGCAGAGATTTGATTCGGTAGTCAATCATTGCAGAGGAGGAAAAACAAAACCCAACCGAACTATCTTGGAGAGCCAGCATGACTGGCTGCGGCAGGCAGGGCTGGCAGGTAGCCCGGACACCGCGAGCTCTCGCTCACTTGTCATCCTGAGTTTGCCAGGTAATCCATTCATGAAGGAATGCATTCAGCTAGAACCCTTGAGCGCAAGAAAATACGCTTGAGCATTTGCATTTTAACCAAAACAGGTTTCGGTGAATGCCAACACTGTGGCGTTCTTGTTGTAAACAATACCAATAGTATCTCAAAATTGAAACCGGTAACCCTTGGGAGGCTTGCAAGGCAGTCCCGAGTTGTAGTTCATTTAAGAGAAGATACTATTAGTCTCGGTCACATACCCGTAGAGTTAACTACGGTATATGCCTACACCTCAGACAATTCAACTGATAACAGAAGCATGTCGCGAGAGAAATATACGTAGTATATTTGTAGGTTCCTGTACATAAGACCTCCAGGAACAAAAATAAGGACTGGAAGCCAACCTCCTTCATTCTCTAATGAAGAGAGCGAAGGTGAAGTTTTCCCGAAGGAAGATTTCTACGATGATAACAGGATATCGAAGACGACTAGTTCAAGCCAAACTGGACGTTCCCGAAACAGTAGCACTGGAGAGGCATTCAAACTCTCGGTGCTATCCATCATGAACGGATTGACGTATGTTCGGTAAAATCCTAGGATTGAACCAAAAACAGTTTCTCGGGTTCGAATTCCGAAGAGTAAACTCCACCGAATTCCTCTTATTTCCTTGTTTCATTCTGGTATAACCAAGAAGTAAAGGGAAAAAAAAAAAAAAAAAAAAAAAAAAAAAAAAAAAAAAAAAAAAAAAAAAAAAAAAAGAAAAAAAAAAAAAAAAAGAAAGAAAGGAGGATTGACTGTTATTGCCCGTTCTTCTCTATCCCGGGGGTGACCGCCTCCTGAGGCGACAGACCGTCAGGTCCATCCAGGATGAGCCCCTCCCAAGATATTCTTCCTTCAGCACCAGTACTTCCTTCGAACACTAGAAATTCCAGGAATTAATGGCTTCCAAGGAATTCAAGCATTCAGTGAGATTCCCGATTATCGTAGTAACAATTATCAGGAATTCTTGTCTCACCCAAATGTTTGCAGATCGTATAAGACAAAAACACTCAGGTGCTAGAAACTCCGAAGAATTTTAAGCGCTCGGCGAAACCCCCCTGCTCCCCTCGAATTTCGTTAGACGATCATCGGGTAGTGGTCCTCCCAATTCCTGTAGAAATCGAGGAGGAATGGGCAAGATCCTTCCTCAATGACGGGGACTTACGTCCAGTAGGACCCGAAGGTCCCTCCAGGAACCCAGTCCCCAATGCGGAATCCTACGGAGAACGCTCTGCAGGATCGGTTCCCGGTCCGGAGGTGGAACCTCGTGGAGCTGGGGACAGAGGTACCAGCAGTAGCCGGTAACCCTACAGTCCCCGTCTTCTTCTTCCCTGGGGAAGGAGAGGAGACAGCCCCTCCCCAGAGGAACAGGAGGAGCAGCGGAAGACCCACCTGTCTTGCCGGAGCGGGACAGACCCTTAGAAGTCTCTGTGCAAGACTTCTTAATGGGGGGAGCCGAGGCCACCACCTTCTTCCTCGGCTGGGGGGCCTTGGAAGTTGAAGGGGAAGAGGTAGCAGAAGACGACAACAAAGACAACGACAGAGAAGACGACAACACCTTCCTCTTCTTCCTGGAATCCCTCTTCGCCAGCTTCCTCAGGACAACCAACAGGTCCTCCATCCTGGACGGAGTTGGGGCAATTGCGGTAGCAACACGGCCCAACTGCACCTGACCAGAGGGATTTGCGGGGGAGCAGCAGTGGAGAGAAC
This sequence comes from Macrobrachium nipponense, assembly GCF_015104395.2. Taxonomy (NCBI): domain Eukaryota; kingdom Metazoa; phylum Arthropoda; class Malacostraca; order Decapoda; family Palaemonidae; genus Macrobrachium; species Macrobrachium nipponense. Next base: position 37,722,212 of record NC_087209.1, on the reverse strand, counting down.
GCTTCCTCAAGGAGGGTTACGAAACTCTCGCCTGGCAGGCGAAGCATCTGCCACCACCGAGACTGGTCGGTCGCGCGAACGTGACCGTCGTCTGGGTGGGGCTGAGCGTGCACCTGACAGGAGACAGCCAATACCGTCCTCAGACTCTTCAAAAGTCCTCGTTGAGGCTGAAACCTCTTAAGAGGGCTGGATGGGCAGCCTCCACTAGTCTCTGCGTGCACAGTCCCACGGGAACGTCACGCCAACCCTGCGTACCGGACGATCGCTGCAAATGTGATCGCCGGTCTGGCGAGTCACCTGAGCAACTTACCATCCTTCCGCTCCGTGCCTGGGTCCTGACACGGTGAACATACTCAGCAGTAGGTGACCATACACTCGGTGACGCTTGTGAGCAGCCGAGACGGCTTCCGGTCCTGAGGTGGAACCACTACAGCCGGGAGAGGAAGTACCAGCGGTGGCTGGTACCTCCATAGTCCCCGTCTTTTTCTTCCCTGAGGAACAGGAGGACCAGCGGAAAACCCACCTGTCTCACCGGAGCGAGACAGACCCTTAGAAATCCCTGTGACGAGACTTCTTAGGAGGGGAGGAGACAACCTTCTCTTCTACGGCAAAGCCTTAAAAGTCGAAGGGGTGGAGACATGAAAACATGATCTCGAAGAGGAGGAAGACGACACGACACTTGACGAGCTCTCTTCCTCTTCGATTCCTCCAAATTCTGCCAGACTTCTACATCAGGAGTAGATAAACATCACAGGGCAGTGCGAAAGCTTCGTCCAGTGACATAACTCCAGGGTAGTAGTGGTAAATGAATACGATTATCAGCAGGGGATCAGTACACACACTCGAGGATCGGTATCACAACATGCTACAAGTCACAGGTATAATTCCAATAGCTATCCAACCAATACTGCTATAAACACAATCACCACTGTTAAGTCTGTAAAAAAAAAAAAAAAAAAAAAAAAAAAAAAAAAAAAAAAAAAAAAAAAAAAAATTATTAAAGTAATAAGGATACTCCTCACACATCCAAGGGCACCCTGCCCTCCGAAGTGAGAGGAGATCCCCCAAACAACAACACCACACGCTCATTCTTCTACCTTCGTCCGATAGTAAGTGAAAGGATAAAGGAGAAGAGAAATTACCATAAAAACAAAACAAGGACACACCTTTGAAGTTCCCCTCGGTAATTCCCAAGCGTAAGCGTAATTTTCGGATGAATGCATGTCTCGTTACAGGATCAATATCACTCACGTTAAATACATGTCTCATCCTCACGTTAAATACATATTTCGTCCTCACGTTAAAGGGCGAAAGAATGTAAATAATATATTGGGCATACCTTTGCCGCCGACTCTTAACACAAGTAGAGAGGCGACTATAAAGGCTATCACAAAATGACAATTTGTCCAAAATTGCATTTTTTTCCTAACGATACAAACCTGAGGTCCTTTTACAATAGGAAGGTTACTAGCGGCAGCTGGATAGGTCGTAAGCTTCCGAACAAGGGGTTCGGTAGTTAACTGCTTATCCGACAGGCGCGCGCGCGCGACTGGGAGGTAAACAAATCACTTTTGCTTTTGGCCCAAGCAAAAACTGCAGAGTGAGGGTGGCATGAGGTGGGGCTATGTGTAAAAGGACCTCAGGTTTGTATAGTTAGGAAAAATGCAATTTTGGACAAATTGTCATTTGTTCCGACACGGCATACAAACCTTCGGTCCTTTTACAATAGGAAGACTCACTTCTTGGTGGGAGGAATCTGAGTCTTTTGTGAACAGACTGTGTGTTCGCCCAACCTTGGAAGTCTCCCTGGTCGTAAGAGCGAGGGAGGGATCCAAGCCTCTGTCCGATGATCAGGGTGTGCACCGCAGGATCAATGGTCAGACCTCTGGACGAGTACTAAGAGAGAGGCTAGCGTATCTCTTCGTACCAGCAATGTAAGAACTTGTTCCTGTACAGGAGCAAATATAAAGTCCATAGGTTTGACTCTTGTAGGCATCCACTTCCCCCCCCTTGTAGGAGGAAGTGGTGGATATTCTGCTCCTATCCCTAGTGAAAGGGATAGGATGGGGCTCTGTCATATAGCTCACCTGCATCTCGTCCTCATCCAGCGTAGTGACGACCGTGGCCCTCTGCCCACAGGTAGAGGAGGAGGAAAAGATGGGAAGAGGGAGCCAGGTCACTCACTCACTCACACATCCATCCACACAGTCACACCAGGACTCGATGCTGTTTCAGCCTGCGAGGGTCTGGGTTAGCTACACAACTTGTTGAGCAGCCATCACGGTCCCAAGGAAATGTATCCAAGACCTGTGGGCAATATCCCGAAGGTAGAAGGACGTAAAGTAGTCTGGTTAGACCAGACCCCTGCCTTCAGGACCTGCGCCACGGAGAAGTTCTTACGAAACGCCAACGAGGGGCCAATACTTCTGACTTGTGAGCTCTCGGACGGGACGTACGGATGTCGTCACTACCATCAGCCTCATACGCCTCCTGATGACCTCACGCAGCCAGAATGAAAGTGTGTTTCTTGGATGGACTTCTTTCTTGGTTTACCCCTACCCCCGGTGCTAATGAACGAAGAGGGCGTCGACACTCAGGCCATGAGGTGTCGAGTTTTCTTTCAGATAGCGCCGTAGCGCCCTCACAGGACAAAGCAGCATCTCATCCGCATCATTATCGGTGAAGTCCATTAGGGGAGGGAGGGAATCGTGAAGGACTCGAACCTGTCGTCAGGGACCGACGGTTTCCGAGTCTTCGCAACGAAGTTCGGGACGAAATCGAGCGTCACAGATCCCCATCCCTGGAGTGTCGTACATCATAGGAAAGACCATGAAGTTCCCCTACTCTCTTCGCCGATGCCAGGGCCAGCAAGAAGAGGGTCTTGAGGGTCAGATCCCTGTCTGACGACTCTCGCGAGTGGCTCGAACGGCGTTCGAGTCAAAACTCCTAACGACGAGAGTCACATCCCACGCAGGGGGCCATGAGTTCCCTGGGTGGCAAGACCTTTCGAAGCTCCTCATAAGCAAGGAGATCTCGAACGAGTTCGAGATGTCCAATCCCCTCAGTTTCAGGACGAGAGCCAGGGCGGCTCTGTATCCTTTGACTGTGGGGGACTGAGAGGAGCTTCTCTCGGCGAAGAAACACGAGGAAATCCGCTACCTGCTGAAGAGTGGCTCTGAGAGAGATAGACCCCGTCTACGACACCAACCACAGAAGACGGCCCACTTCCCTGTACACAGCTGCAGAGGACTGACGGACGTTTCCAGCCATCTCTGTTGCTGCACTACGAGAAAAGCCTCTCGTTCGCAAGAGATGGTGGATAACAGCCAGCCGTGAAGTCGTAGGGACTGGACTGCTCGGTGGTACCGCTCGACGTGTGGCTGGGCGAGAAGGTTGTGCCAAGGGGGAATCTCTCTCGGTTCTCCTGCGAGAAGAGCCAGCAGGTCCGGATACCAAATGGCCTGTGGCCATTTGGGGGCCACCAGGATCATCCTGAGATTCGGGGTGACCAGTGCTCAACTGATCACCTTGCAAATCAGGCTGAACGGGGGAAAGGGGAAAGGCATAGACGAAGAGGTTGTCCCACGGGTGTTGAAGAGCGTCCTCTGCAGCTGCCCATGGGTCCGGCACGGCTGAGAAGAAAACCTGAAGCTTTCTGTTTGTGCCGGGTGGCGAACAGATCCACGACTGGTCGCCCCCACAGGTCGAAGAGCCTTTCCGCCACGTCCTGGTGTAGAGACCACTCGTCCCTATCACCTGATCCCGACGGACTGAGCGTGTCTGCTACTACATTCCTCTTCCCTGGAATGTAGCGTGCCGACAGCTCTATTGAGTGTGCCTCGGCCCACTCGTGCACCTGCCGAGTCAAACTGGCATACAACGGGAGAGACACTAGGCCCCCGTTTGTTGACGTAGGCCACTACCGTGGTGTTGTCGCACATCAAACACCACTGAGTGTCCCATCAAGCGGTCCTGGAACTCTTGGAGAGCGAGAAACGCCGCCTTGAGTTCCAGTACATTGATGTGAAGGTGCTTGTCGTTCTCGTCCCACACTCCTGAAGTCAGCATAACTCCTCCAGGTGTGCGCCCCATCCCTCGGTCGATGCGTCTGAGAACAGCTGCATGTCCGGGGGGGGAGTGCGCGAGAGGGCACCTCCTCTTAAGAGGTCCTGTCGTCCAGCCACCAGGCTAGGTCCTGCCTCACCTCCGGTGTCAGTGACACTGGAAAGCTTGGGGATCCGTCGCCTGTGACCAACTCTCCTTTAGTCTCCACTGAAGAGACCGCAGGTGAAGACGCCCGTGAGGGACTAACTTCTCGAGTGACGACAGGTGTCCGATCACGACTTTGCCATCGCTGAGCTACCTGTTCCTGCCGAGACAGGAACTGGTTGGCTGCCTCCCTGAATCTGCTGATCCGCGAGTCTGCTGGGGAAGACTCGCCTGCTACCGTGTCGATCAGCATACCCAGGTACTTCATCCTCTGCTTGGGCTCGAGATCGGACTTTTCGAAGTTCACAACGATCCCCAGATCGCGACAGAACTCGAGCAGTCGATCCCTGTCCTGTAGCAAACTGCGAGCGGGAGCTCGCCAGGACTAACCAATCGTCGAGATACCTCATCAGACGTATCCCGTGCGAATGGGCCCAAGCAGACACCAGAGTGAAACACTCGCGTGAACACCTGTGGGGCGGTTGAGAGACCGAAGCAAAGTGCCCTGAACTGGTTACACCGTCCCGTCGAGGATGAAGCGGAAGGTACTTTCTGGAGGACTGATGAATGGGTATTTGGAAATACGCATCCTTCAAGTCCATTGAAAGCATGAAATCGTTCTCCCTGATGGAGTCGAGCACGGAACGTGCCGTCTCCATCGTGAACCGGGTCTGGCGAACAAACCGGTTCAGAGGAGAGAGATCTATCACCGGGCGCCAGCCTCCCGTAGACTTTTCCACCAGGAAGAGTCGACTGTAAAAGCCCGGTGACTGATCCGTGACGATTTCTACAGCTCTCTTGCTCAGCATGGTCTTGATCTCCTGTCTCAATGCTACGTCCTTCGATGACCCTGGAACGTACGACTGCTGTTGGACCGGGTTGGAGGTGAGGGGTGGCCGAGATTCGAAGGGTAATAGATATCCCTCCCGAAGGACATCTACAATCCAGGGTCTCGGCGCCGTAGCGCTGCCAAGTTTGTCCAACTGGCTGGCCCGGCACCCCCCACCCAACTTCCGCAGCAGTGAGGGGGAACGCCGTCCCTAGCGTTTCCCCCCTTTCTTCGACTTCTTCCCAGAGCCTCCTCGGAGAAGGAGGGCTGGGAGGAGGGCGGGTTACGTCTCCCCCTTTGTAGAAGTCGAAGAAGACAGAGTCATTTCCCCCCCGGGGCTTTCGACGCGACTACCGTCTTAGCCACCGTGGAAGCGCTAGCCGAGCTCTTTGGCTTGGCCGCAGTCCGAGGCTGCCCAGAAGCCTTCGAGACTGCCTGGTGAACCAGCCGGTCACTGTCGTCAGTGCGCCGTCTGTCCACCGCAGCGTCCACCATCTCCTCCAGAAGACGTGGAACTCCGTAAAGGTCCGTTGCGGAGTCCAATGCCGCTTTCCCGCCCAGCCGCCCTGGAAACTCGAGTAAGGACAGCGGTCCCTACGTCGGAGAACCAGGTTGGCCCACAGGTTCACCGTCTGGTGGGCAAGGAAGGAGATGGCTCTTCCCCCAGACTGGCAAAGTCTCCTAAAGGGCCGAGTCATCTTCGGGAGAAAAATTCCCCCGGAGTTGGCTGCGACTTAGATACTGTGAGGGACCACAGATCTAACCAGGAGACGGCCTGGAAAAGCTGCCATGGCAGTGGATTCCAGGCCGAGTGCCTCTTGCTGCGAGAACCATAGGTTTCTCGGACAGGAGCTGCTGCAGACACACACCCGGAGTCAGCCTGGCTAACTCCGGGTTCACCTGTTTGGGCGGCATCGGGTCCTCAGATGGCACGTAAAAACGCCGCTGTCGCAGCAGAGGAGGTGGAAGCAGCTTGCTCGACCTGCCAGACTTGAGAGAACCAGTCTTGCCCGGAGACAAGAGATTCTACCTGGGTCCAGCACTGAGTCGGCAAGCTCAGAACGCGGCAAACCCACCGTCGGTCTGGGTTCCCTCTTCGGCCCCAGAACGACTCGAGCCGGGACGTGGGCTCGGATGGTGGGAGCGGCGATCCTTCCGCGAGGTCGTTGTGCTGACGAATCAGCGCAATTACCTCGGCAAAGTTCCTCTGAATCTCAGGAGTGACTGCATCCTGCGGAGTAGGGACCGTCCAGTCCCTCGAACAGGAGCATCTCCCGAGACCCTCCCCCTCGAGGGGGGGAACAGCGACAGACCCCTCTCGGTCTCCTCCAGCCACTTGTGCATACGACCTGGCCGGTCCGAGAACCGTGCCTGGTACGTAGGACGTCGTGGTGGGATCCTGAGGGGCGCACCCCTCACGATCACTCCTCAACACCTCGCCCCTCCCGGTGTAACCCGAGGAGGTTGAAGGTATGGGAGAGGCAGACCTAACGCTCCCTCCTCGCTCGCTGGCAGAACCAGTGGGCTTGGAACACTGCAGGCGATCGTCATCGCCAAGGCGGTGGCGATCCGAGCTGCAGGCCTAGTCGAGCCGTCTCGCTGTGGAGAACGGCTGGACCGAGAACAGCGGCCGGCCCCGGTCTCGTGTGTCAGAAGAGCTGGTGCTGGTCCGCCGTACCCGATCGCTCTCTGTGAGAGTGACGGTCAGGCGACCGGCGAGCTCACTGTCACGCGGTGAGACCGGTGCGTATCCTCACGGCGCGTCACGTCGCTGTACCAGCCTGGGCTGGTGCGGCGAACGGGGGGACCTCTTCCCAGCCTCAGCCCGTCAGGCCGGTCGTGGACCACGTCACGTCCGCCCGGGTAGCCAGCTGCTCGCCCGCGAGAGCGAGAGCTGGTCTGGTGAGAGTCGCGTGAGCGGCTGTCACCAGTCTTCCGCTCCGTGCCGTGAACCTGACGCTGAGCTGGCTCAGAGGTCTGGTTTCTAGCTGCACGGTCGCTGGTAGGCGACCGTACACTCGGTACCTCTCGCAAACGAGAGGCCGAGACGGAACCTGCTGCCGTGGTCGAACCACTAACAGCAGGCGAGGAAGTGCCGGTGTTAGCCCTGCACTCCTCTGGTCCCCGTAGTCTTCTTCCTTGCGGAAGAAGAGACAGTCCTGCCCCCGAAGGAGCAGGGTGACCAGCAGAAGAAACCCCCCGTCTCACCGGAGCGAGACGGGCCCTTAGAAGCTCCCGAAGGAGACTTCTTAGGGGGGGGGGGGGAGGCGACCTTCTTCTTCTTAGGCGGGGGAGCCTTAGAAGAAGAAGGGGAAGGGGCGGCAGACGACGACGACGACACCTTCCTCCTCTCTTCTTCGTCAACCTCCTAGGACCGATGTCAGATCTGTCATCCAGGGCGGAGCCGGGGCTGCTGTTGCCGAAGCAACAGGGCCCGGACGCACCTGTCCGACCAGATCGGCATCGGAGCAGCGGCGCCACGAACAGGAACAACGTCAGCAGGTGCAGGCATCA
>NC_087209.1:37653242-37714160 GCF_015104395.2 Macrobrachium nipponense | reverse complement strand
CACAGGGCAGTGCGAAAGCTTCGTCCAGTGACATAAACTCCAGGGTAGTAGTGGTAAATGAATACGATTATCAGCAGGGGATCAGTACACACACTCGAGGATCGGTTATCACAACATGCTACAAGTCACAGGTATAATTCCAATAGCTATCCAACCAATACTGCTATAAACACAATCACCACTGTTAAGTCTGTAAAAAAAAATAAATAAACAAACAAATAAATAAAGTAATAAGGATACTCCTCATGCATCCAAGGGCACCCTGCCCTCCGAAGTGAGAGGAGATCCCCCAAACATCAACACCACACGCTCATTCTTCTACCTTCGTCCGATAGTAAGTGAAAGGATAAAGGAGAAGAGAAATTACCATAAAAACAAAACAAGGACACACCTTTGAAGTTCCCCTCAGTAATTCCCAAGCGTAAGCGTAATTTTCGGATGAATGCATGTCTCGTTACAGGATCAACATCACTCACGTTAAATACATGTCTCATCCTCACGTTAAATACATATTTCGTCCTCACGTTAACCCTTAAACGCCGACTGGACGTATTTTACGTCGACATTTTTTGTCTCTCGGGTGCCGACTGGACGTATTTTACGTCGACATACAAAATTTTTTTATTTTTTTAAAAATTCGCGGGAAAAATACTTTTAGGCCTACCAGCCAAAAACTCTTGAATCACGCGCCTTGGGGGATGCTGGGAGTTCACGGATCAAGGTCGTGTTTTTTACAATCGATTACGCAGACAGGCGCGCAAGCGCGAATTTCTTTCTTGCCGCACTAAAAAGTATCTGTGACACATCTCGGAAATTATTTCGTCACTGACATAATTTTTGTACCATTGTAAATTAGCCGTTACATGAAGTATTATTCATGAAAATGTGCGCATTTTTATGTAAAATACAACAAAAAAATACTCATGATTGTAGCTTTTATCAGTTTTGAGATATTTTCATATAAATAACGATAATTGCCAAAATTTCAACCTTCGGTCAACTTTGACTACCGAAATGGTTGATCAAAAATGCAATTGTAAGCTAAAACGCTTATATTCTAGTTATATTCAATCATTTACCTTAATTTTGCAACCAATTGGAAGTCTCTAGCTCAATATTTCGATTTATGGTGAATTTTTGAAAAAAACTTTTTCCTTACGTTCCTTACGTTCCGCGCGGTAACTTCCGAAAAAAATCATACATGCGATTGTGGTAATGTTTGCACCATTTAAAATTAGCCGTTATATAAAGTTTATATATGGAAATGTGCGCAATTTCATGCACAATACAACTAAAAACAACCCATGGTTGTAGCTTTTATCAGTTTTGAGATATTTCAATTTTATATAAATAACGATAATTCCCAAAATTTCAACCTTCAGTCAAACTTTGACTCTACTGAAATGGTCGAAAAACGCAATTGTAAGCTAAAACGCTTATATTCTAGTAATATTCAAGCATTTACCTTAATTTTGCAACAAATTGGAAGTCTCTAGCACAATATTTCGATTTATGGTGAATTTATGAAAAAAATAACATTTTCTTTACGTCCGCGCGGTAACTCTTCTGAAAAAATCATACGTGCTATTGTGGTAATGATTGCACCATTTTAAATTAGCCGTTACATAAAGTTTTTATATATGAAAATGTGTGCAATTCCATGTAGAAATACAACAAAAAATAATTGAAGGTTGTAGCTTTTCTCATTTTTGAAATATTTGCATAGTAAGTCACGATAAATAGAAAAAAAAAACCACCACTGTTCGGGTCAACTTTGACTCTACCGAAATGGTCGAAAAACGCAATTGTAAGCTAAAACTATTACAGTCTAGTAATATGTATTCAGTCATTTATATCTCATCTTGAAACAAATTCGAAGTCTCAGCAAAATATTTAGATTTATGGTGAATTTAAAAAAAAATCTTTCTTTCCCTCCGCGCGGGATTCTCCGCCACAAATCTCCGAAATACGTACGTACCATTCTCGGAATATTTGCTCCGTCCGTTTATATTAGGCATTTCATAGTTTTATATATGAAAATGGTGCGCAATTTCATGTAGAATAAAATGAAAAATATTTGAAGGTTGTAGCTTTTCTTATTTCCGAAATAATTGTATATAAAAAAAATATATATAAAAAAATTCGACATTCGGTCAACTTTAACTCGTCAGATATGGTCGAAAACTGCAATTGTAAGCTAATACTCTTACAGTATAGTAATATTCAATCATTTGTCTTCATTTTGAAAGTAATTGGAAGTCTCTAGGACAATATTTAGAATTATGGTGAATTTTTTGAAAAAATGATTTGTTACGTCCGCACGTTACGAATTCATGCATTATTGTGATAATATTTTCTCTGTGTTGCTTGATCGTTTTACAATGTGTTATATACCAAAATGATCGCAATTTAGTGTATTTCACACAAAAAAAAAAAAAAAAAAAAAAAAAAAAAAAAAAAAAGTAACTTGATACCTTTAACCGTTTTGCGCACAGCACGATTTGAATACAATCACCTATATGAAATTTCGTTTTTGCGCAATTCATATATCGCATTATTTATATGATGAATGATAATTTTTTCATTTCTGATGGTTGCATACTAAACTTCAGGCAATGACAAAAAAAGGAGCCAAAAATGAACTTTTACTCTAGAAAACTAAGCGCGCTGTGATTTTTTTAAAAAAATATTTTTTCCGCTTCCGCGCTCACTCCGAAACCCCTCCGGCACACGGGAGACAAAATTTTTTTTTTTACCGCTCCGGCGTAAGAGGGTTAAAGGGCGAAAGAATGTAAATAATATGTTGGCATACCTTTGCCGCCGACTCTTAACACAAGTAGAGAGGCGACTATAAAGGCTATCACAAAAAGTGGGTTTGTATATTAATTGAAAAACAAGGACAAACCTTTGTTGAATATTAATATCAAACACTGTATATACATATTTATTTAAAACAAAAATAACCCAAAAGGATCCCACTGGGAAAAAGATCAATGACAAGTCAGCCAGAGCTCACAAACACATCTTCATAGGAAGATGGCCGAAAGCAAAGTGGAGTGTATAGATCCGGAGGCTATCCTACCCGCCTGCCACATGGTAGTTACTGCCTAACCACCTTGTTCAAGATTTAACGGCTGTAATTCCAGCTACGCCGTAAGTAATTCCTTATGTAAAGGACCTCAGGTTTGTATATCGTGTAGGAACAAATTAAGTTTAATGAGATTATTTTGTAATATAAATAAATGATTTACCTTATAACTAATTTTCAAATATTGATAAAATTAATGAAAAAATAGCAAAAATGGAGGTCTCCCTCTCTCTCATAAATGATTTACCTTATAACTAATTTTCAAATACTGATAAGATTAATGAAAAAATAGCGAAAATGGAGGTCCTCTCTCTCTCTCTCTCTCCGGAATAATCTTGATGGTCAGATATACGATGTTGCCATTCAATTTTCTCTCTGTGTTATTGGCTGTAGGTATACATTTTTAATGGTAAAATGTTTAAGATGACTTTGAAATGATATTAATAACATAACCTCAAAGATTATTACAGTAATAGGTTAATAATTTTAGGTATATTTGAAGTAGGATGTTATTAAGGTATACAATTGGTATCTGAACTTTAAAGATAAGCAGTTATAAGCATTTTTAGAGGTGGTTCTAACTATACGAGGGTTTTAACTATTCACGGGGGTACCTGGTATACATTCCCCGCGAATACGGGGGGAACACTGTATATTCATTCACACTACACACACACAAAAAAACATACGATCATCATGTTGTCACCAAAACTACAGTCTCGTTCGTGCACCTTCTACAAACTACCTCCATATTTTAGTTATGCTCTATACTATCATAAAACACTTTACTTACTGTTTTTAACTAATCGCGAATTTTTTCATAGCACAAAATTCATTAATTACGGTACGTATTTTTATTTTATTTTCATAACTAAATAATTTTTATGATAAAAATGATTTACTAATTTTCAAATGCTAACATGAATGTAAATATCAAAATATTGATAAAATGTTATTGTTATAATACAATTAAGTTTGTTCATACTTACCTGGCAGATATATATATAGCTGTATTTTCTGAAGTCCGACAGAATTTCCCGCCGCTGGGAGGCGGATATCAGGAACCATTCCCATTTTCTATTCATATTTTCTCAGTGCCACTGTCTCCTGAGGGGAGGTGGGTGGGCACTTAATTATATATATCTGCCAGGTAAGTATGAACAAACTTAATTGTATTATAACAATAACATTTTGTTCATGAAACTTACCTGACAGATATATATATATAGCTGAATCCCACCTTCGAATGGTGGGAAGAGACAGAATAGGATTTTAGGAAACTAAATTAAGTAGATGATATACATCTTGGTTCCTCACCTGTTAGCATAGCTGACTTCGTGATTACTGTCACCTAAGCCTGCTTCTGCTTAATCAGAGTTGCCAGCGAGGTAGAGACCTGTAGTGCTGGTGCGCTCTGGATGCTCTGTCAACGGGGCGTGCCCACAACATGACTAGACCATCGAACCATACATATGAGGGCTATGAAGCAACTGACCACCACCTGACCTACTAGACAAAACACCCTGAAAACTAACCTAATGAATGGAAGATCTTCACAGAAGAACTCACCAAAAAACCAAAAACCAAAAACACAAAACATTTTAAAAAACTAACCATAACTCTTAAACTAAGGGATAGGAAAAGAGCTACCTCCAGCCCCCAAACTGTGTCTGCAGAAACGTATGGTCCAAGAGAACAACAGTCCTCGTATATCGTTCTCACATCTCTTAAATAGTGTGAGGCGAATACAGAATTGCTCCTCCAAAAGGTGGCATCAAGGATGTCCTTGATTGACATGTTCTTTTGGAAGGCAAACGAGGTTGCGACCGCTCTGACCTCATGAGCTTTCACTCGCAAGAGGCTCAAATCAGTCTTCTGGCAAGATGAATGAGCCTCTTTTATAACGTCTCTCAGAAAGAAAGCCAAAGCATTCTTGGATAATGGTAAATCGGGTCTCTTCACAGAGCACCACAGATTATCTGAGGGACCTCGTACTTCCTTCGTCTTGCGAACGTAAAACTTGAGAGCCCTGACAGGGGACAGGACTCTCTCAGGTTCTTGGCCCACAAGGTTCGTCATACCCTTAATCTCGAAGCTCTTGGGCCAAGGGTTAGACGGGTTCTCGTTTTTCGCCAAGAAAGTGGGACTCAAAGAGCAGACAGCGTTGTCACCTTTGAAGCCCACCTGTTTACTAATGGCTTGAATTTCGCTAACTCTCTTCGCCGTCGCCAGAGCAGTTAGGAAAAGAGCCTTCTTTGTCAAGTTCCGAAGAGACGCTGCATGGAGAGGCTCGAAAGGGCTCGACATCAAAAGTCTTAGAACTAAGTCTAAGTTCCAGGAAGGAGGCCTCGCCTGAGGTATCTTAGTTGTCTCGAACGATCTCAAGAGATCATGAAGATCTCTGTTGTCAGTAAGGTCTAGGCCTCTGTGCCGAAAGACTGATGAACAGCATACTTTTATATCCCTTGATGGTCAGGGCACCTGCCAACTTCTGCACATTCCTTAAGAATAGCAGGAAATCGGCTATTTGGCTCACAGAGGTAGTGGAAGAGGGAAATTCCCGCCTTTCTACACCATGCCCTGAAGGAAGCCCACCACTTCGACTGGCGTCAAACAGCTCTCGATGAAGCCCTCCGTTGCGTTGGCGATCGCTTTTGCAGCTGTTTTAGAAAAACCTCTTGCTCTGGCCAACTTTTCGATAGTCTGAACGCAGTCAGACCCAGAGCGGAGAGGTTTTGGTGACATCTTTCGAAGTGGGGCTGTTTGAGTAGACCTCTCCTCCAGGGCAACGTCCTTGGGAAGTCTACAAGGAAGGACATTACCTCCGTGAACCATTCTCTTGCGGGCCACATCAAGGCGACCAGGGTCAACCTCGCGAACTTCCTCATGACTTCCCCCATGATCTTGAACGGCGGGAAGGCATACAGGTCTAAGTTCGTCCAATTCCAGAGCAGTGCATCTATAGCGATCGCTCCTGGATCCAACACAGGGGAGCAATAAAGAGGCAACCTCTTTGTCCTCGACATCGCAAATATGTCGACCAGAGGACGTTCCCACAGCTTCCATAGCTCCCGACAAACGTCTTGATGCAGAGTCCATTCTGTCGGCAGGAGTTGGTCCTGTCGACTGAGAAGGTCCGCTCTGACGTTCTGGACTCCTGCGATGAATCTCGTCAGGATCTTGACTCGCCTTGCACCTGCCCACAGCAGAATCTCCCTCGCTAGGTAAAATAGAGGTCGGGAGTGTGTTCCTCCCTGATTCTTTAGGTATGCAAGGGCCATGGTGTTGTCCGAGTTGACTTGGACAACTTTGTCTGCAACCTTTTCTTCGAAGAACTGTAGCGCCAGGAAATCCGCCGCTAGTTCTTTCACATTGATGTGCCAGGACACCTGTTCCCCCCTCCAGGTGCCAGACACTTCTTCCCCTCCTAGTGTTGCTCCCCAACCTGAAACGGAAGCGTCGGAAAACAACACTAGGTCGGGGCTCAGAAGCTTTAGAGATAAACCCTCTCGAAACTTCCGAGGATCGAGCCACCATCTTAGATGGCTTTTCACCGATTCGGTGATCTTCAAGGTCGCATCCAGATCCTCTTTGACTCTCCATTCCTCTGCCAGGGAAAACTGGAGAGGCCTGAGGTGTAGCTCCCCAGGGAAACAAACTTTTTCCAGTGAGGAAATGTCCCCAAGCACTCATCCATTCCCTCGCCGAGCAAGTTCCTTTCCCCAGGAAGGCCGAAACTCTCTCTAAGCCTTGCAGCTGTCGTTCCTGGGACGGAAACGCCCGAAAAGCCACTGAATCCATCTGAATCCCCAGATACACGATGGACTGTGTCGGGGTCAGATGCGACTTTTCGAGGTTGACCAGAAGTCCCAGGGACCTCGCCAAGGCTAACGTGAACTGAAGGTCCTTCAGACACCTCTCTTCTGACGACGCTCTGACTAGCCAATCGTCGAGATAGAGGGATACTCTTATCCCTAAAGAAGGCAACCATCTCGCTACATTCTTCATGATCATGGTAAAATACCATCGGAGCCGTGCTCAAGCCGAAACAAAGGGCTCTGAATTGCCAGACTTGTCTTTCAAAACGAACCTCAGATACTTTCTTGAAAGAGGGTGGATGTTGGAACGTGAAAGTATGCGTCCTGCAGGTCAAAGGAAGGCACCATCCAGTCGCCCGGTCTCAAGGCTCCTAGAACAGACTGAGGCGTTTCCATTTTGAACTTTATCTTTTCTATGAAAAGATTCAGCCTGCTCACGTCTAGGACTGGACGCCAACCCGACGACTGCTTCGGTACCAGGAAAAGTCTGTTGTAAAATCCTGGTGACCCCAGGTCTAAGACCTGCTCCACCGCTCTTTTCTCGATCATTTGATCTAAAAGATCGAAAAGAATTTGTCGTTTCTCCCCTTGATATGAAGGAGAAAGATCTCTGGGAGTTGTGGATAGAGGAGGAGGATCTAAAAAGGGGATCTTGTACCCCTGTTACCACGATTTTGAGGGACCAAGGGTCCCGTATCTCTCTCTCTCCACGCTCCCGCAAAGAACTTCAGTCGTCTGGCTCTGACTGGTGTCTGAAGGACATGATCTTCACTTACTTGCTTGCTTTCGGCTTGAAAGAAAGCTCTTCCTCTTGAAAGCCCTCTCTCTCGAGGAGCGAGCTCTCGAGGGAGGAGCCCCACGAAAGGGTTTAATCTTCTTTGGAGGTCGCCCAAAAGAAGACGTAGTAGGAACTGCGGGACGTCTCGAAGACTGGGCTAAGAGGTCCTGAGTAGCCTTCTCCTGTAAGCTACCTGCCAGGTCCTTCACCATAGTCTGGGGGAAGAGATGGTTTAAAGAAAGAGCGGCAAAGAGAAGCTCCGCTTTCTGAGCCGTAGTAACTGATCTTGCAGTAAAATTGCAGAACAGCACTCTCTTTTTAAGAAAAGCAGTACCAATGTGAGACACTAACTCTTCCGAACCATCCCTGACGGCCTTGTTCATGCAGGTTAACACACTGGACAACTCCCCCAGACTTAACGAGTCCGGACTCCTAGATTGAAGATCTAGGACTCCCAAGCACCAGTCTAAAAAGTTGAAGACTTCCAGAGTCCTTAAAAGTCCTTTCATGTGATGGTCTATCTCCGTAGGCGTCCAAGAAATCTTTGCTGTCGACAAAAGGGACCTCCTCTGGGCGTCGACCAGACTAGCAAAATCCCCTTGGGATGACGAAGGGATTTTCACACCTACTTCACCTTTGGTCTCATACCAAATGCCCCCTTTTCCACTGAGTCTTGAGGGAGGAAGGGCGAAAGTCGACTTCCCCTGATCCTTCCGTCGTTCCATCCAGTCTTGTAATTTCTTAAAAGCCCTCTTGGTGGACAGAGAAGTCTTCATTTCCACGAACTCCGGGGTCTTACAAGACTTCGATGAAGAAAACTGAGAGGGTGGAGACCTGGGAGCTGCAGGCTGGAACTTGTCTCCAAAAGACTAGCGTAACAGCCGCACCAGCACTTTATAATCCGAAACGGAAGAAACCAACGGCTGCTCCTCCTCAACCGAGTCCGCCGGACTACTAAACTCTCCTTCCTCCCTAAGAGGAATCGGAGACTGCCCCTCCGGAGAGGGCGTGCGCCCAACGGGTCTAACCTTCAACAAAGATCTCCGAGGTTTGGGTGCAGAAGCTTCTTCAATGCGACAGACCTTCTGTCGATCCTTAGAGCATGAAGGAAGAAGAGCGTCTTGACAGCGCTGAGCGTCATGAGAGGCAACTTGGGCTGTCCTAACTCGCTCTAAAGAAGCGTCCTTACGCTTCCCGCTAGTGTCCAGACTTAGCTTTCAAAGCGTCCTTCTGTGCGCTCTCGAAAGCCTTTTCGTACGGAAAAGCGTCCACAAAAGCGTCCTGAAAAGCGTCCTGATGAACGTCCTCCGAAGCGTCCTGACGAGCGGTCTGCGCAGGACGTCGAGAGGGAAGTAAAGCGTCCTGTCCACGTGACTTCCTACTATAAGAACGAGATCGAAGGAGCACCAAAGGGAGACGCAGGAGGAGAAAGAGACGACGAGGAGAGGAGAAGGGGACTGCTTCGTCCTCTTGACAGGCAGCCTGACGTCCTTCCTACATTTAGGCTCGACTGCTGCTGGGACGTCTTCTGAGCCATCAAAGCCGACAACTGGTCCTGAAGGGACACAAGAATGTTCTTCGTAGGTGTCGAAACTAAAGGAGGCGAAGGGCTGAACCTGCGAGAAGACGAGGGGCGAGGACGCGCCTCCTTCCTTCTCACAGGTACAGCTACCTGCCTCTCCGAAGAGCGAATGTACAGCTTCTCAGCGTCATCCTCAGATGACGTCCTACCTCTCTTCTGCGGCGGAAAAGCGTCATACGACGCAGGTGAAGACCGCAACGATAACGGAGAGAGAGGACACTCACTCGGAAAAGTCCTTTTCAATGGACGCGAGTCTCTCCGAGCGCTCCACCCCTTGCGCGGGGAGGGCGCCTCGGAGTACGAAAAACAGTCCTTAAGGATGCGAGCCTGAGCACGCTCCCCAGATCGGTGGGGAGCCCCCGTAACCCTCTTGCGGCTTTCGACATATCCACTCCCTGATTCCTGGGAGTCCGATAGCGGTCTAGGCCTAGAGGCATTATGGGGCCGATCTGACGCCCCTTCCACAACACTAGGGGCACGATCACACACTTTCACTGAGCCGGTTTCCAAGGCTAACACTTTAGATTCTAGAGTGCGTAAAGACTCTAAAATCAGAGAAAGGGCATTACCTTCTCCAGACACAGAATCAGGGCCCGAAGGCAACATCACAGGTTTAGGTGAAACAAATTCTACTGGTGTTAATGCAGGTGAAATATTACTTCCCTTACCTTTAGAGGAACCGCTCTTGGAGGAAGACCTCCTGATCCTATCGCGTTCCAATTTACGCCGATAAGAATCATACACCTTCCATCCATCATCGGTCAAACCTTCGCATTCATTGCAAGGACCATCCAATAAACATACATGCCCCCTACACCCCATACATACTGTGTGGGATCTACCGATGATTTAGGTAGCCTCACCTTACAATCACTCTTCACACACACTGAAACTCACTGAACTTGATCCAGACATCACGTTCACAGAAAAAAAAAAAAAAAAAAAAAAAAAAAAAAAAAAAAAAAAAAAAAAAAAAGTCCACTATTGCGCATGCCAATCCAACAATCCAGAATCAATACCAAAAGACAATCCAGATACTTAAATGACGAGATAAATCAAAATCCTAGGCGGAGGTACTGCAAACAGTTGTTTACAGCACCGGCGACAGAAAAAATATGAATAGAAAATGGGAATGGTTCCTGATATCCGCCTCCCAGCGGCGGGAATGGGTACTACCACCTGGCCGCCCACTGCGTGTGCCGCGAGTTTTGAAATTCTGTCGGACTTCAGAAAATACAGCTATATACATATCTGTCAGGTAAGTTTCATGAACAAAATGCTAAATTAAAATCCTATAAAATCACAACCGCTTTCTCCTTCTCTCAATATACATATCTCTTATTAATGAAATTGAACAGCAACATTTCAAAAAAATATTATTCCATGTAACAGAATAAACTATAATACTGATCTATTACCATCGTATTAAATGAACAGATTGCCCCGGACTGCAGGTACGTGTTGCCCTATTTTTATTCTCTGATTTACTGAACTCTGCTTCAATACAAGTCTCCCTCTACCTCTATCAAATTGTTTTCCTAAATCATTCTTTCATAATAAATGTCCATCAGTTGATTTTCAATGCAAACAAAAGACAAAAATAAACTTATTACTGTATTTTGCTATTTATACATTAGTATTACAGTAAGGCATTGTAATCATTAAAGTAAATAATTTTTTTTTACCTTAAATGTATTCATGAAAGAGAGTTTTGTGCAGTGCAATATGATGAAAATAAAGAGGAATTATTAGCTAATATACTTTTGTTTGCAGATCTGAAGATGGGGAAATTGAAAATAGGAAAGAATTCATACAAGATTTATGTCACTAGGGCGACATAAAACTTACACACAAACAAAGGTGAGATATAATGAGCAAGGGAGCAGTTTCATAGACAATTCCCTTCTACTACTACTACTAATAAGAGAAGGCAAAGTGGTTGGGATAGTTTTAATTTGCAGTAATTGCATGTGTATCAGGCTATAGGCTGGATCAATGAAGAGTGAGTACCCATATGATAGTTTAAGGTATATTAGGTGTTTGAATTAGCATCAAAATAGTAGGCAGTTAGCCTATGAGAATTTTAGTAGGTAGGACATCTGTGGTATAGACAATTAGGGTTTTTTTGAGGGGTGTGATAACACGGATATTTGCTTAACACAGGTGGTTGTGGTCCCATTATCCCGCCTACATATATGCAAATTTCAGATATTCACAGGTGCATGGGGTCCTTAAACCGGGGCCCCGTAATGGGGGTATACTGTACATCATCAGTAAACAGAAAAAACTTGTCACACTTGTAATTTACTAATCAATATAGAATGAGCATAAAAAATACATTATATTTGGCAGCTGATAATAGCCAGCCCTGAGAGAAATAGATATGGAGGACCAGAATAAAAATTCTAGGGGAAAAAATAAAACTGAAAATACACCTTTCCCTACTTCTACTTTTATCTTTGGTCTACAAAATCATGTGCAATATACTGTACTCACTCTCCATATCCTTTCCATTTTAGGTAGTATTCCACTCTGCCATTGCGTACACGCTTGTCTAAGATCTTCTCTACCGAATACTCCTCCTCCTGTTCTTCTCCTTGTTCCTCAGGTTCCGGAGAATTTTCCTTCTTCTTTGGCATTGTATTTGATTCACCTACGAAAGACACACATTATTTATTCAACAAAAAACATTCCCCTATGAAAAAATGCCACTCACACTTAGGAAGATGTTTCAACTGTACTTCACCAGCTCATCCATACTGTTACCATTTGCTTTTCACTAATGAACAAAACTTCTACAACTTAACTTCAGCACACCAAACACTCTTTCAATTGCATAATAGGAAAATATTAACTGATGAATTTGATAGCAGGGCACTTAATACTCCAGAAAGAAAAAACACAATACATATTACCTTAATGCAAAAAGAAAAAAAAATAGAGCACAAGTTTCACATAAGCAGATCTATAATAACTATTAATGAAACAACAAATAGAGTGAAAACACAAACTTCTTTCATTCGTTAAAAAAAAGGAGTAAGTCAAAGCACACACAAAATTTATAAAAACTTTATGACTCAAATAAAAGTGAAGATTATTTCAATATAGTATATATACATATGTAGACTAGTAGCTGTATGCTGCACCATACAGCTACTACTCTACATATGTATATATATTGAAATTATCACCACCTTTATTTGAGACAAAGTTGTTAAACATTTTGTGTGTGCTGACTTACTCATTACAAAACAAATTTTTAAACTACTGTGGCATACATCAGTGCCTACTCAAAAAATAAATAAATACCATACTAAAGTATTTTTTTCTGGAGAAGTTGGTAAATATCCACTTCATACATCACTATAGCTAATTACAACTGGGAAAACCTGGCTTCCCACCACCCACCAGAGGCTACTATTCAAATGCTGTACATAGCCAATGAAAAATAAGATACTACAGAAGCTTCATTAGATCAGTTGCATATATTTACCATCAGTTACATATACAAATAAAAACAAATTCACTGATAACTGTTAAAGAGGTAGATCAGTCAAGTTCAACTGGCATTGATTCTGTCCCAGACAAGAAATAGTCTGACCACTTAAATCCAGTACTACATGGTCCAGCAACTCCCATAATCCAGGACTTTTTTTTAATCAGCCGCCATTAGCTCGTGAGCAGCTAAGAGGTTGGCACCAAGTTGTTTCTTCACTGGATTTTTTCAATTATGGAATTGAAGCATACTACATATTAGTATACATAAGCACAGTTATTTCGAACAAAAATAATGTGAAACTAAAAAATATACAGCATACAAAAGAACGGTAACTTGCATATACCTGTACAGTACACTCGTGCATCATTTGAGATCACATATTGTCGATCAGTAAAAATTTCTTCCAAAAACATGTTTTCATCATATACACCATGTACTATAGTATAATTTGTATCACTGATAATGCATGTTGTGCAACCTTGTGACTGGTCAAACAATTATATTTCTTTCTATAGACAGCCACTTACTACTGTGTGCTAGACACTAACATAAACAACAGCAAGTACTTACATAAACAATTGAATCGAGAAACAGCCACATGCCAATGTCAGTTACCAAACCTAACACACAAGGGTTGTGTTACAGTTGTCAACTTAGTTAAAACTTTACTAATTTCCTGCTGCGACTCCATAAATAAAAACACAACAAATCTTTAATCATTTAATCGAGAGGAACCATAAATAAAAATATAAATCTTTCTTCATTCAATGGAGAGGAAAGCATTATGAAAGTATGCCATTAAATTTACAGTTGCAGCTGTGACAGGAAAAAGAATAATGTGCAAGTAACAATGTTTTGGAAATGACAAAAGCAACAAAACGTACTGGTGAAATCGCACCTTTGCTTCCTTTCTTTGACAGTGTAGTCGCTGTCTTACCCTCAAGGATTACCCTTTCAATGGTTTATCCAGAGCTCCATGGTAACCAGACTAATGTCAAAGAATTCTCCTAGTTGGTCTTGTGTCAATGATGAACATTATAACACGTGATAAAAGTACAATTGGACTTTCTATCATCCTCAGTGAATGCTAATACGTATCCAGTTTACCTACGTCAAAAACCCGCAGGAAGTGGTTATGCGCATACAGTCAGTTTACAATTGACCAAATTTTCTGGTCGATAATGAACCAGAGCTTCCAAAGATTTCACTCTTCTATTTCATTACAGAGGATCATAAAAACTTCTAAAATGAAAGCTTACTATAGAATTTTAAGTTCCAGTTGAATTTTTTTTAGTTTAGACTAGAACAGTCACTTTTGTGCAGGAAAAGCCAGAAATTGGCTTAGGATTATGATTAGGCTAAAGAATTTTGTTCTTTGCTTATTAATTTTATTACAGAAACATAGAAGTTGAAAGCCAAGTGTATAATTTTAACTATGTTAGTCTTTTTTTTATTTAGACCATGGAACAATGATTTTATGGCAAGTGAAAAGCTGTAATCGGCTGTTTCGCCACACACGACAGCTCTCAGATTTGATTGTAATCGTTAGCTATTTGTAGAAGGAAAATTATTTGAATTTATCATTCTATTTAGAAGTTTTATATAAAGAAATTTTCCACACTTATTGTTACATTGTTAATAACAGACAATCCTGTCATGTAAGGACATATCCTGTTAGGCTATGGGCCTTAGGAGTAGCCTAAGTTTACACCAGAGACCTTGGGATTAGATATAAGGCTACAGTCAGTTTGCTTTTTACACCTTGTTAATCACATACCCTTCAAGGTGAATGAATTAATCAGGATTAGAATAACCTATACTAGGTGTTAGTGTAAGTATAGCTTCATCACGTCAGTAAGTTTCACATTAGAAAGTTGGGTTTATATATGTACACCAAATAGCATAGGACGAGATATAACTATCTACATTAATCTGTATTAGGCAATACTATATAGTACTACAATAAGGGAACAAAATTAGGAAACATCCTATTGTTGGTATACTAAGAGGTAGTTCAGCCCAAATAGCCTAAGACTGGATATGAACATTATCCTAGGCTTAATTGACCCTTAATGGACGGATAGCTTCTCAGTAGTAATAACAGGTTTGGGGTAGTGGACAGATTGATCCTGTAGATAAGCAATATTAAGCGTCATCAATTTAGAAAGAATCAGGCAGGAAAGAGGTACCAATACATCTATAGCCCATAAATTTACTAATGGCAACTTATGCACTGGCTAAAATTAAGACTCGGCAGCTCATGCAAGCTTAGTAATTATTTTGACATCATTTTAGAAATTTGCTCATAAATATACCAAAGGGCTGTTGTTGGTTTCAGTTCTTGTCTTTTATGGTAGTATGTCAGTTGTAAGTGTAATTTTGCAAGGAAATGTGCAAAAAAATATTAGAAAAAACATGTACTACATATTAAAAAAGTTACTGAATCTTCATTCTCAGTAAATTTACGTAAATATTCTTCAACAAAGATGCTAAGAATTTGTTACTGATTTTATTTCTTATCTCTATCGATATTGCGTGAGCTATAATTATAATTTTAAAAAATAAAATTATTTACTAGAAAAAACATACAAGTTGGTAAAATTTACAATTGTCCTGTAAAAGAGGCCCCACAAGGGTTTGTTAATCGTCTTTTTCTACTTTTTGTGGAAGGTAGGGAAATTATTTTAGGTTTTTTCTTTCACCATATGCATTTGCATATCTATCTCTTTCCATTGATGTGTTCTTTTTTCATGAATTGGCTGACCCATCCCCTAAGGGTTAAATAACAGTTGTTACCACTAGGGGGCTGATGCTGATATAGTAGCCTACTGGCAAGGCTACATAATAGTGGAGTTTTTATGCAACCTATATCTACGTATATAAACCCAGGAAAGGGTGTTGCCTAACTAGATCAAGTAGGAACCCTCTTTCTAAAGGAATATCCTACCAATAGCAGTAGCCTAAACAACTGCATAGTTTACATCCTCAAAAGCTTTAAATACGTGTATAATAGGTAAGGACATGAAATAGGTTGAACAGGAACCCTCAAGGAAAGTCTCTATTCCTAGTTTAATGTACATTATTCTAGAAGCATTAAGTTAAAGCCATATAAAATGACAAATTTTTAATAAATTTGTATTTTTCATAGCTAACAAATCTGAGGTCTTAACAATAGGATAATAATCTTGTGCCAGCTGGAAACCGGTTAAAAACAATCAAAGATTGTAAACCAAGGAATCTGTGGAATCTGGCAACTCGTGCATATACGAGGTGGAAGCTGGTCACCGACCAAGGCATAGAACACCATGACGCGTCAGTCTTTCTTTGACCACCTTGAAGAGTAGTCGCTTGTGCTCTCCTTCCCAAGCCGGTTGTATTGTTTGTCCATGATTTCTTTGTTTCTGTGTTTGTGTGCCTTGTTGATTATCATGGAGCCCTCCAATTCTTCTGGGCCTCGTCAATGCAAGTGCCTGGGTATTTGGGGATTTCCATGCTCGAGGTTTTGGCTGCTATCATTACAGATCCCCATACTACATGCAGTAACTGCCAATCTTATTTTTGTACCATTATGTACTACTCCTTGCAAGGAATGTCGTTCCTGGCCTGCGTTGCAGTGGAGGGCATTCTACAAGAAGAGGGAGCATTGTAGAGTATCCACTTGTCCTTCTTGTGAGGGTTTTTCACCTCCTCATTTGGACGGTTCAGCATCCCCTTCTGCCAGAAACGTTCCCTCTGCGTTGGCTGTACCGATGTCTCCTTAACAAATTAGTATTATAATATATTGGTCCAAATGGTTGACAATTCAAATAAAAATTTTACAGAGCCAGTGCAAAAGAACTAACAGCCATATATGGCCGTCAAAACTAACTTCATCCTCAAAGAGTAAGTTAACATAGATTTCTAATAGAATCTATTACAAATATGGAAACTGTATGAGGAACTACACAGGTGTCCCTCATTAATAACCTAATACTGACTAGCTTCTTATACCAACTTGCTTTATATAACTGCAGGGTTGCCATTATACAGGATCCCAGTTCAAGTGTTCCGTATCAAATTGCTTGGTTCATGTTGTGCCAGTGGGTATAGCCCATACCACCTGCCATGGGTATAATCTTCTAACAAAAAAAACAAAAAAAAAAATTGCTGGTAATAGATATGTACCAAACCTGTAGTATAATTTTACTGCAATTATAAATGAAGTTGTATTTTTAAACCCAGCTCTGATAATTTACACAAAAAAAATCTTTGAAATTACACATACAAACACAAAAGCAATACTAGTAGATTTTAGGCTTTTTGTTGAAAACAAAAGCCAGAAAAGCCTGAAAGGTGCCAGATCAGAATCCAACAGTGGTTTAAGGTCCAACTTAGCAATGTAAGCATTTCGAGGGAAATGCTCATGGAGGAGCAGACCAGAATTTCCTTATGGCACTAAACCTAACAAATGACAAATCATCCATAAGCTTTGCTCTACTTTTGACAACACAGTAATACATTATGTGGAATGAACTGGCAAGACTTTGTTACATTGGCAGTTTTTTAGGGGGTGATTTCTGTCATCCAGGATTTTGTGTGGTCCAGCAGTGGTCTGATCACAAGGGTGCTGGTTTAGAGAGGTCTGTGACGCAGTCCTGTAATCAGATTATATACCTCGCCAACACCATATTACAGTACGGATCTCCAAAAAGCATGGGGAGGGGGGGGGGGGGGTAAATAAACTTGGTTTAATACCCTGAAGCATGACTCAACTGCTGTATTAGGGTCTTATACCTAAAAACTTACTGTACTCCACATTCTACCATACCTTTGTTTTTAGCAATATTTTCTAAGAAAATAATCTTAATTTGATATGCAAAATATAAACAAACTTTTACTGGCTCATCTGGAGTGGGAGGTTCCTAACTTTGAATTTATCTACTAATGAGCACATATCTTACTTCAATTTTAGTAAAATATGTAGAGACAAACAGAAACCACTAACACTAGGGTAGGAATATTATTTAACCTTTTAAACAAGTTATCTAGGAATATTATTTAACCTTTTAAACAAGTTATCTGAGATAATAGTTTCTAAAATTTACCTATATGCAAACACAAGATATAAGGAGTTAACAATGTGGCCATGCATTCACAAACTGCCAAATGGCATGCAAAAAGCGCAGACACAAAAAAAATGCTACAATAAAAAAATACATATCCCCAAGCAGGAATCAGGAACATTACAATTAAGAGAGGTTCTGAAAAAGTCAAGAACTATCTCCACGGTTTCAGTGCTTAATGCTACTTCATATTTACTGCTTGTCTGACCAGCTGTTCTCATCCATCACATCATACCAGCTTTCTCATTCATAACGTAATCATTGTCCTGCAATCTGGCCATGCACCCTAAAAATCTATGAATAAATTTCTTATTCAGAAAAGACAGCTAAAATTTGAAATCCACAGTAGATATTCTTTTTTGCTTTGTTGTTGTGATAGCCCCACCCACTACTGGGGGAAGAGAGGAACAACTTGCCAATGAACCTACAATTTGTTTATTCATTATGTCCTTGCAAGGGGAGGCAGGTGGGCCATTAACCCTTTCACGCTGATTGGACATATTAAACGTCTATATAAATTGTCTGCTGGGTGCCCACTGGACGTATGGTACATCAATATAAAAGTTTTTTAAAAAATTCGCAGAAAAATAGTTAAAGGACCACTAGGCGAAAACTTTTGAATCACGCGCCTTGGGGGATGATGGGAGCTCACGGATCAAGGCGTTGTTTTGTTTACAATTGTTACCCAGGCGCGCAAGCGCGAATTTCTTTCTTCTCGCACTAAAAAGCATCAGCGACACATCTCGGAAATTATTTCGTCACCTTAACATAATTTTTGCACCATTTTATATTAGCCGTTACATGAAGTATTATATATGAAAATGTGTGCAATTTCATGTAGAATACAATAAAAAAAACTCATGGTTGTAGCTTTTATCAGTTTTGAAATATTTTCATATAAATAACGATAAGTGCCAAAATTTCAACCTTCGGTCAACTTTGACTCTACCAAAATGGTCGAAAAACGCAATTGTAAGCTTAAACTTATATTCTAGTAATATTCAATCATTTACCTTCATTTTGTAACAAATTGGAAGTCTTTACCATAATATGATATTGTTATGATACAATAAAGTTTCATACATACTTACCTGGCAGATATATACTTAGCTAAGACTCCGTCGTCCCCGACAGAAATTCAAATTTCGCGCCACTCGCTACAGGTAGGTCAGGTGATCTACCGGCCTGCCCTGGGCGGCAGGACTAGGAACCATTCCCGTTTTCTATCATATTTTCTCTCTTCCACCTGTCTCCTGCGGGGAGGCTGGGTGGGCCATAATCGTATATATCTGCCAGGTAAGTATGTATGAAACTTTATTGTATCATAACAATATCATTTTCATACAATCAACTTACCTGTCAGATATATACTTAGCTGATTGGCACCCTTTGGTGGAGGGTAAGAGACAGCTACTACCTGATAGGTGGTAGACTTCGTGGGTGTTGCCCAGTAGTCTGCATCACCTCAAGAAACTTTAGCGAGATATATGATCTATGGCCAAGAGTTCTTGTGGGTCTGCCGATGGGGTCTTATCCGCTTACTCGGCAGAGCCTGAAAGGACTTTGTCAATGGGTGCTGATCCACTTATATGACAATACACCTTATGAAGGAGCATAAAACCAATCCCGACCACCTGATCCTAACCACGTTAGTAATAAAAGATTGTTCGAGTTATCCCCCCGAACTCTTCACAACAACCATAACTCAAAAAACACAATACGCACACATACATAAATTTTCAAAAAATTATACTCATCTAATAAGATATCACAAGAATTTCTTATTGAACAACAGTGACTGGCCGCCAGTGCGACACCAAGCCCTTTTTGTTAGAAGAGACTCTAGAACATATCTAAAAAGAAGGTAAGTATATACTTCAGATTGGTGTTGGCTCCCATACCCAGGATCGTATCCGCAGACACGAAAGGACCTAGAGAAAAACATTTCTCATAGGTCACACGAACGTCTCTCAAGTAATGAGATGCAAATACTGAGTTGCATCTCCAAAATGTTGTATCTAAGATGTTTTTAAGTGACATATTCTTTTGAACAGAGAGAGACGTCGCTACTGCCCTCACTTCATGAGCTTTCACTCTCAACAGTCGAAACTCTTCGTCAGGACAGATCTTATGCGCGTCTGTAATGACGTTTCTCACAAAGAATGCAAGAGCATTCTTGGACATCAGTCTTGTGGGGTCTTTTACCGCGCACCAAAGACCTTGTCTAGAGCCCCCCATCTGGTGTTTTCTCTGAAGGTAGAACTTTAGAGCTCTTACAGGACATAGAGACCTCTCTGCTTCTCTACCTACGAGACTCGATAAGCCTTTAACCTCGAAGGTCTTAGGCCAGGGATTCGCGGGATTCTCGTTTTTAGCTAAAAACAAGGCTTTAAACGAGCAAATAGCTGAGTCCCCCTTGAATCCTACTCTATCCTCCAGAGCATGTAGTTCACTAATTCTCTTTGCTGTAGCTAAAGATAATAGGAATAAGCATTTCCTAGTTATGTCTCGAAACGATGCCAGATGAGGAGGTTCGAACCTTTCGGATGACAGGAATTTGAGTACTACATCTAGGTTCCAGTTAGGAGGAACCGGTTCCTTAGACTTCGTAGTCTCAAAGGATCTTATGAGATCGTGGAGAACCTTGTTACTGCCAGATCTAATCCTCTATTCCTGAAGACTGCCGAAAGCATACTTCTGTATCCCTTTATTGTGGATACAGATAGATGAGATTCTTCTCTCAGGAACAGCAGGAAATCAGCAATTTCTGCTACAGAGGTAGTGGAGGTGGACAACTTCTTAGATTTGCACCACCTTCTAAAAACCTCCCACTTGGACTGATATACTTGTCTAGTGGAGGCTCTGCGGGCTCTCGCGATCGCGCTTGCAACTTTACGAGAAAACCCTCTCGCTCTGACGAGTCTTTCGATAGTCGAAAGGCAGTCAGAGCGAGAGCGGGGAGGTTTTGATGATACCTCTGGAAGTGTGGTTGTTTGAGAAGATCCATCCTTCTTGGGAGGGATCTGGGAAAATCTACCATCCACTCCACCACCTCCGTGAACCAATCTTGTGCCGGCCAAAAAAGGGCTATCAGGGTCATCCCTATCCCCTTTGAAGCCACAAATTTTTTCAAACTAGTCCCAGGATTTTGAAAGGAGGAAAAGCGTAGACGTCTACGTGAGACCAGTCTGGTAGGAAGGCGTCGACTATCAGAGCTCTGGGGTCTTCCACAACCGAGCAAAAGACTTCCAGCCTTTTGGAGAGGAACGTGGCGAAGAGATCCACATGAGGGGTCCCCCAAAGAGACCAGAGATCTTGACACACATCTTTGTGTAGGGTCCACTCTCTGTGAAGGACTTGGTTCCTCTGGGACGTCCAAAGCAGAAGATCTCTTGCAAGTTCGTAGAGGAACAAGGAGTTGATCCTCCCCCTCCTTGTTTCCGAATGTAGGCAAGTGCTGTGGTGTTGTCCACATTTACTTGAACTACTCCTTTGTTCGACACAAGAGGTTCTAGACTCTTCAGAGCCAGGTGTACGGCGAAGAGCACTTTATTTGCAGTTTTATGTGCCAGGACACCTGCGCTGCTTCCCAGGTGCCTGACACCTCCTTCGAGCCTAATGTTGCTCCCCCCCTAACCTTTCTCCGATGCGTCGGAGTACAACACTAGGCTTGGGTTCTGGATTTTCAGGGAGATTCCCTTGTTCTCCTTCAGAGGGGGCAACCACCATTCCAAGTGAGGTCTCATCTCCACTGGAATGGGAAAGGCGTCTGAAAAATGTCCGGTCTTCCAACTCCAAGACCTCTTGAGGAAGAATTGAAGTGGACGTAAATGAAGTCTTCCTAGCGGGAAGAACTGTTCGAGCGAGGAAAGGGTCCCTAGAAGGCTCAGCCATTCCCTCGCTGAAGTCTGTTCCTTCCCTAAGAAGAGAGAGACTTTCTGCAAGCCTTTTGCGATTCTCTCTTGCGAAGGAAATACTCGAAAACCCCGAGAAATCCATCTGATATCCCCAGATAGACTAAGTTCTGTCTGGGGGTCAGCTGTGACTTCTCGAGGTTTACGAGTAATCCCAACGATCTTGACAGGTTTAGGGTCAACGTAAGGTCCTCCAAACACTCTCTCTGATCTGGCCCTGATGAGCCAGTCGTCCAGATACAGAGAGATATTTACACCTTTGAGGTGAAGAAACCTCGCCACATTCTTCATCAGGCTTGTGAAGACCTGAGGAGCTGTGGAAAGGCCGCAAACACAAGGCCCTGAACTGAAAGGATCCGTTCCCCCCGTCATGAAAATGGAGGTCACTTCTTCGATGAAGGGTGAATCGGGACGTGAAAATAGGTGTCCTGGAGATCCAGACACACCATCCAATCTCCTTGGCGCATAGCCGCAAGGACTGAGGCCGAAGTCTCCATAGAGAACTTCTCCTTCTGAACAAATTTGTTCAGAGCGCTGACGTCTAGTGCTGGCCTCCAGCCCCCCCGAGGCCTTCGCAACCAGAAAAAGGCGATTGTAAAACCCCGGGGAGTTTTTGATCCAGTACTAGTTCTATCGCTCTCTTGTCCCACATCTGATCCACCTTCAGTCGAAGAGTATCCCTCAGCACAGGATCCTTGTACTTGGCTGACAGTTCCCGCCAGAGTTGAAGGTCAGGGGAGGACTGTCCAGGAAAGGGATAAGATATCCCTTCCTTATCACAGACATTGATGAGGCGTCCGTGTTGATACGTGCCCAGGACTCCACAAATCCCAGGAGCCTGGCACCTACTGGTGTTTGGAGAGAAGCATCACTTTCCCTTCTTAAAGGGACGGAAGGCAGATCTACCTCTCCTCTCAGGAGCCTTTCTTTTAGAGGGCGCTCTGGAGGGAGGGCCTCCTCGAAAGGGCTGAAGAGACGTACTCGGCCCTTTCTTCTCAACTACTGCTGCAGGTCTCTTCTTCCTAGATGACTGAAGAAGCAAGTCTTGAGTCTCCTTCTTAGTTAGTGATCGGGAAATGTCCTTCACCAACTGAGAAGGAAACAAAAAGTCAGATAAAGGAGAGTACAACAGAGCTGCTCTCTGAGAGTGCGAGACCGCTTTGGTCAAGAAAGCACTAAAAACTGTCCTTTTCTTGATCAGTCCTGCTCCAAATAAAGAGGAGACTTCTAAGGATCCATCTTGTACTGCCTTGTTAATGCACGACAGTATACAAAGGAGTACTTCCAGGTCGAGACCTTCAGCGTCATGAGCCTTCTTGAACATCACCCCAAGGGACCAATCTAAGAAATTAAAGACTTCCAACACGTGGAAGAGTCCCTTGAGGAGATGATCCAATTCCGAAATGCCCCAAGTCACACGGGCAGAGTTCAGTCCTTGTCTTCGAGACGCGTCTACTAAGGTAGAAAAGTCTGCTTCGGCAGAGGACGGGAGAGAAAGACCCATATTTTCTCCCGTTTGGTACCAAATGCCCCTTCTGCCAGCGAGTCTCGCTGGGGGCATGCAGAAGACCGTTCTGACAAGTTCCTTCTTGGTGTCCATCCAAGTATTAAGAGACTGAAGAGCCCTCTTCATGGAAATAGTAGGCCTCATTTTCAAGAAAGATGAGGATTTAGGCACCTTTGCGCTTGAAAACAGAGAGCGCGGAGAGGGAGGAGCGGCAGGAGTTAACGCGTCCCCATATTCCTCAAGAAGAAGGGCCGTTAAGACTTTGTAGCTGGAAAGTCCTTCTCTACCGCGAGCCTCGTCTTCAGAATTTTCGTCCATCTCGGGATCCAAATGAGAATCTCCAGCAAAAACAGGAAGTCTTCTATCCGAGGGAGACAAACTCCTTATAGGAGAGGGACTAAGAGAATGTACAGAGTCCCTCTTGACAACAGTAGACGTCTCACGTCTGGTTGGAGCATCAAGTCTGATAGAAGGATGACGCTTGTAAGACGCCTCGCGTTTGGTTGGCGCCTCTTGCCTAGCTGTCTCCTCGTATCAGGATGACGCCTCGCGCTCGGCTGGCGTCCTGGCTGGCGCCATGCGCCTGGCTGACTCCTCACGTCTGGAGGATGCCTCGCGCTCGGCTGGCGTCCTGGCTGGCGCCTCGCGCCTGGCTGACTGCTCTCGTCTGGATGACGCCTCGCGCTCAGCTGGCGTCCTGGCTGGCGCCTCGCGCCTGGCTGACTCCTCACGTCTGGAAGACGCCTCGCGCCTGGCTGACTGCTCTCGTCTGGATGACGCCTCGCGCCTGGCTGACTCCTCACGTCTGGAGGACGCCTCGCGCTCGGTTGGCGTCCTGGCTGGCGCCAAGCGCCTCTCTGAAGCTTCGCGTAAGGATGACGCTTCGCGCCCTGTTGACGTTCTGGCTGGCATCTCGTGCCTGTGCACGTATCTGGAAGACGTTTCTCGCCTAGAAGACGTCTCTCGCATGGGAGGCGTCCTGTCCGGAGCCTCACGTCTGTCACGCGTTTCTCTTGCACTAGTTCTGAAATGTACGTCCTCTTCTACATGTTTGAAAGAGGAAGCTTCATGTCTGGAAGGCGCCTCGCGCCTGGCTGGAGAAAGAGGACGAGACTTCTTGATAGGAAGCGCAAAGTCCTTCTTGCGCGTAGGATTCCTAGACAAACTCCTACCAATGAGGCTAGTTGTTCCTGCACAGCAAGTAGGATCCTAAAAGCTTAAAAAGAACCTCCCACCCCCGGCATCCTCCTCAATGGAGGGAGGAGAGACCTCGAAGGAGAACGATCCGACACATCCATATATGGAGACGTAGGCACAAACTTCGCCTTCTTGATCGAGGAGGGAGCTTCATCAGAAAAGCGCTCAGGGCTCGAGTTCAAAGAAGGTTCTTTCCAATGCCTTTTCAGAGGCCTGGAAAGATCCGAATCCTTCCACCCTCGTTTAGGTGAAGGAGAAGGCGAAGAAGAGAAGCACTCTCGCAGGACGCTTTTCCTAACGCGGTCCTGAGCAGTTTGATGTGAAACAGAACCTGCTGAAGGGACGTCTGACCGTTGGGGATTCTCCACGACCTCCTTAAGGCTTTCGACTTTCCTTCTCCTCTGGGCATGGGAGCTTGGAAGAGGTCTAGGCCTGGGAGCGTCGCAGAGACGATCAAACGCCCCCCCCACAACACTGGGAGCACTCACTTCACTGTGCATGTCACTGTCACTATCCTTACCTTTTAGGGCCGCCATTTAGGACCTCATCTTGTGGATAGTAGCCTTCAGGTCGGCGATTTCAGAGGCCGATTCTGAATGTAAAGCCTGTGAAAGTCCCGATATAGAGGGAGAATCAAAAACATTAGGATTAGGAGAGAGAGACTCAATAAAAGGCTCAATAGGCCTTGAACACACACCCTTTGATGCACGTCTCACTCTATCTCTTTCTAACTTCCTCAAGTAAGAAGTTAGAGTCTTCCATTCTTCAGCATTTAACCCCTCACATTCATGTCAGGTACTAGATGAAGAACATTCACACCCCCTACATTTACGACATACAGTGTGAGGATCAACCGAAGCCTTCCGTAACCTCACCTTGCAGCCTACATTCACACACATTCTCACACTAACACTTGAATCAGACATACTGAGAAAAATCCAAAAGAAAATCCAAATTCAGTCCACAGTAGCGAATGCCAAAAACACGATCCAGGTACGTCACCAAAAAGTCCGAAGAAACGATGATCAAATGCTTTGAAATAAGATTTCAGGTCAGGAGGTAGTAACAACAATGTTGATACCACCGGCAACAGAGAAAATATGATAGAAAACGGGAATGGTTCCTAGTCCTGCCGCCCAGGGCAGGCCGGTAGATCACCTGACCTACCTGTAGCGAGTGGCACGAAATTTGAATTTCTGTCGGGGACGACGGAGTCTTAGCTAAGTATATATCTGACAGGGAAGTTGATTGTATGAAAATTTCGATTTATGGTGAATTTATGAAAAAAAACTTTTCCTATGTCTACGCGGTAACTTCCAACAAAAATCAAAATTTTTTTGTCCGATTGTCGTAATGTTTGCACCATTTTAAATTAGCCATTACATAAAGTTTTATATATGGAAATGTGTGCAATTTCATGTTTTTCCTTGAAGGGGATAGAGTAGCCCTCTTTTAGGGCTTGAACAATCCACTGTTCTGCACCTCCTTTCCACCTTTCCCAGAACAGGTGGAGTCTGGCTTCCACTGGAGCACAGAGGACTTGTAAATAACTTTTTGGTTGCAAGTTTAGAGGTAAATTTCTTAATTGACTTACTGGTGAAGTGCACTGAAGGTCTAGTCCTGGAGGAGAATCTGACTCTTCCTTCCTGAAAGAGCTGTCTTTGTACGGTTTCCAATCTAGAGGATAAGACAGGAGGTTCTTTAGGCTGCTTGGAAGGTTGAGTTACTAGATCCTGTGTGGACTTTTCCTGCAGGGACGAGGCAATGTCGTTCAGTGTCCTGTAGAGACAGGAAACTCATGACTAAGGGAGAGCAAAAGAGCAGACTTCTGGGTAGAAGTGACTCCCTTCACAGTGAGAGAAACCCATAGCTCTTTCTCCTTCAGGACTCTCCAAGTAAAAAGGAAGGTTAATTCACGTGCTCTATCTCTGACTCCCTTATCTAAGCAAGAAAGAATGCTAAGTACATTCGCCATGAATTCTGGAAGAAGATGAGGGTATTCTTAATCCATAAAACGGCTCACTTCAAACAGCTTAAGCAGGTTATGTAATATGTGGTCTATTTCAGCTGACAAAAATATCACTTTAGCTATTGAAAATGCCGATCGCATAGCAGGATCAATGAGTGGAGAGAAGTCCCCTTGGGCAGAGGCAGTCACACCCAAAGAGGGAGCTCTTCCTGTGGCAGAGCAAAAACATCTCCTTTGAGAGATTCTTGCTGAAAGAAAAGTGAAGCAGGGCTTTCCTTGCTCTCTCTTTAATGAAAGCCAGTCGTTTGTTTCTCTTATGGCCTTCCTTGCAGAAGTCGAAAGCACTATCCTAAGAAGTAGTTTACTCTGATGCAGAGTTTGACTACTCATCATAAAAGTACTGTGGAGAAGCAATAGCTGCTGCTGGAGTAAAAAAGGTAGGATATGTCCAGAGGAGTAAAAATGGTAGGATATGTCCGGAGGAGTAAAAATGGTAGGATACGTCCGAAGGAGGTAACTGAGAAGCAACCTGTATGATGTGGAAGAAGAGTCCTCTTCTTCCTTAGGAACTTCTTCCTCTGCTGAAGAAACAGGAAACAAAAGTGCGTCTAAAGTCATGGGAGGTGCAGCAACTGATGTCTTCCCTGGTACACAGCTGCAGAGGACTGTCTGATGTGCCCAGCCACCTCTGTTGCTGATGCCTTACGAGAAAAGGAAAAGCCTACGCTCGCAAGAGATGGTGGGATAACAGCCAGCGTGAAGATGTAGAGACTGGACGGTTCCAGTTTCCAGTCGGTTACCGTTTCTAACGTGTGGCTGTACGAGAAGGTTGTGCCAAGGGGGAATCTCCCTTGGTGCTTCTGCAAGCAGAGCCAGCAGGTCCGGATACCAAACGGCCTGGGGCCATTTGGGAGCCACCAGGATCATCCTGAGATTCGGGGTGGCCAGCACTCGGCTGATAACCTTGCGAATCAGGCTGAATGGGGGGAAAGGCGTAAGCGAAGAGGGTGTCCCACGGGGGTTGAAGAGCGTCCTCTGCAGCTGCCCATGGGTCCGGCACGGCTAAAAAGAAAACCTGGAGTTTCCTGATGTGCCGGGTGGCGAACAGATCCACTACTGGACGCCCCCACAGGTTGAAGAGCCTTTCCGCCACGTCCTGGTGTAGGGACCATTCGTATCCGCCACGTCCTGGTGTAGGGACCATTTGGTCCTTATCACCTGATCCCGACGGCTGAGCTTGTCTGCTACTACATTCCTCTTGCCTGGAATGTAGCGAGCTGACAGCTCTACCGAGTGAGCCACGGCCCACTCGTGCACCTGTAGAGTCAACTGGTGCAATGGGAGGGACACTAGGCCCCCGTTTGTCGACGTATGCCACTACCGTGGTGTTGTCGCACATCAACACCACCGAGTGTCCCATCAAGCGGTCCCGGAACTCTTGGGGAGCGAGGAACATTGCCTTGAGTTCCAGGACATTGATGTGAAGGTGCTTGTTGTGATGGTCCCACACTCCTGCAGCCATCAACTCCTCCAGGTGTGCGCTCCATCCCTCGGTGGATGCGTCTGAGAACAGCAACATCTCCCCAAGGGGGGGGGGCAGAGAGGCACTCCTCTTAAGAGGTTCCTGTCGTCCAGCCTCACCTCCTCCGTGAGGGACACGGGGAAGTACGGTGGGTCCTGTGCCTGTGACCAACTCTCCTTTAGTCTCCACTGAAGAGACCGCACGACTTGCCATTGTTGAGCCGACTGTTCCTGCCGAGACAGGAACCGGTCGGCTGCCTCCCTGAATCTGCTGATCCGCGAGTCTGCGGGGGAAGACTCGCCCTGCTACAGTGTCGATCAGCATACCCAGGTACTTCATCCTCTGCTTGGGTTCGAGATCGGACTTCTCGAAGTTCACCACGATACCCAGATTGCGGCAGAACTCGAGAAGTCGATCCCTGTCCCGTAGCAACTGCGAGCGGGAGCAGGACTAACCAGTCGTCGAGATACCTCAGAAGACGTATCCCGGACGAGTGGGCCCAAGCAGACACAAGCGTGAACACTTCTGGGGCGGTTGAGAGATCGAAGCAGTGCCCTGAATTGGTACACCGTCCCGTCGAGGATGAAGCAGAGGTACTTCCTGGAGGATTGATGGACAGGTGTCATGAAATACATGTCCTTCAAATCCACTGAAAGCATGAAATCGTTCTCCCTGATAGAGTCGAGCACGGAATGTGCAGTCTCCATCGTGAACCGAGACTGACGAACAAATCGGTTCAGGGGAGAAAGATTATCACCGGGGGCCAGCCCCCCGAAGACTTCTCCTCCAGGAAAAGGCGGCTGTAGAAGCCCGGTGACCGATCCCTGACGATCTCCACAGCGCCTTTGCTCAGCATGGTCTTGACTTCCTGTCGAAGGGCTACGTCCTCAGATGTTCCCGGAATATAGGTCTGAAGATGGACCGGGTTGGAGGGGAGGGTTGGCCGAGATTCGAAGGGTAGCAGATATCCCTCCAGAAAGACGTCTGCTATCCAGGTCTCGGCACCGTAGTGCTGCCATGTTGCCCAATGGCTCACCAGGAACCCCCCCACTTCCAGCAGCAGGTGAGGGGGAACGCCGTCCCTAGCATTTCCCGCCTCTCTTCGACTTCTTCCCTGCACCTCCTCGTGGAAAGGAGGGCTGGGAGGGGGGCTGATAGCGACCTCCCCTGGCAGAAGTCGAAGGCAGTCTTTCCACGGGGCTTAGACGAGGCAACCGTCTTAGCAGCCGAGGAAGAAAAACCAAACTCTTAGGCTTGGCCGCAGTTGATCGAGGCTGCCCAGAAGCCTTCGAAACTGCCTGGTGTACCAGACGGTCACTGTCATCAGTGCAATGTCTTTCCACCGCAACGTCCATCATCTCTCCTGGGAAGAGAGAGGAAGAACTCCGTACAGGTCCGTTGCGAAGTCCTAATGCCGCCTCACGCCCAGCCGCCCTGGACACTCGGGTAAGGACTGTGTCCCGACGCCCAAGTACCAGGCTGGCTCACAGGTTTACCGTCTGGTGGGCGAGGTAGGGGATGGCCCTACCCCCAGACTGGCAAAGTCTCCTGAAAGCCAGGTCCCCTTCAGAAGTAATATTCCCGGAGGTGGACGTGACCTTGGACACTGTGAGGGACCACAGGTCCAGCCAGGAGACTGCCTGGAAAGCCGCCATGGCGGTGGATTCCAGGGCAAGTGCCTCCTGCTGCGAGAACCAGAGGTTCTCCGACAGGATCTGCTGCAGAGACACTCCCGGAGTTAGCCTGGCTAGCTCCGGGTTAACCTGTTTGGGCGGCATCGGATCCTCGGATGGCCCGTAGAATTTTCTCTGTCGCAGTAGAGGAGGAGGAAGTAGCTTAGACGACCTGCCAGACCAAAGCGAACCCTCCTGTCCGGACAAGCGAGTCCACCTGGCCTAGCACTGAGTCGGCCAGCTCCGATCGCGGCAGACCCACCATCACCCTGGGTTCCTTTTTAGGCCCCAAGAAAGACTCGAGCCGGGACGTGGGCTCATAAGGTGGGAGCGGCGATCCTTCCCCGAGGTCGTTGTGCTGAAGAATCAGCGCAATGACCTAAGCAAAATTCCTCTGGATCTCAGGAGTGACCGCATCTTGAGGAGAAGGACCGTCAAGCCCCTCCAGCAAGAACGACTCCCGAGACCCTCCTCCTTCAGGAGGAACAGCGACAGACCCCTCCCGGTCTCCTCCTGCCACTTGCGTGTACGACCTGGTCGATCAGAGGACTGTGCCTGGCACGTAGGGCGTCGTGGAGGGATCCGATCACTCCTTGTTGCCTCGCCCTTCCCGGTGTAACCCAAGGAAGTTGAAGGAACAGGAGAGGAAGACCTGACGCTCCCCCCCTCGCTCACTGGCAGAACCGGTGTGCTTGGGGGGCTGCATGCGATCGCCAACCCGCGGTGGCAATCGAGCTGCAGGCCTGGTCACACCGCTCCCCTGGGGCAAGCGGCTCCAGGGGAGAGGCTGGACTGAGAACAGCGGCCCCGGTCCCGTGTGTCAGGGGAGCTGCTGCTGGTCCCCCTATCTGTCCGGTCCCGGTGGGAGCGGCGGTCAGGGGACCTGCAGAGACCACTGTCGCGGTGGGACCGGTGTGTGTCCTCACGGCGCGTCAAAACCGCTGGGCCAGCCGGGCCTGGTTCCTGCAATCGAGGGGACCTCTTACCAGCCTCAGCCCGTGACCGGCCAGGGACCAGCACGTCAACCCTGGTAACCAGCTGGTCGCTGCGAGAGCGGCCGCTGGCCTGGCGAGAGTCACCTGAGCGGCTCTCGCCAGCCTTCCGCTCTGTGCCTTGGTCCTGGCGCAGAGCGAACTCGGACACCTGAGCCTTGGCGAACAAGAGGCCGAGCCGGAACCTGGTATAGCGGCAGCGCCCCTAGCACCAGGCGAGGAAGTACCGGTGTTAGCCGGTACCCCTCTGGTCCCCGTCATCTTCCTTGCCGAAGGAGACGGGCCCCACTCCCGAAGGAGCAGGAGGGCCAGCGGAAGAACCCCCCGTCCCACAGGAGTGAGACAGGCCCTTAGAAGTTCCTGAAGGAGCATTCTTAGGGGGGAGGAGGCAGCCTTCTTCTTCCTCGCTTGGAAGTCTTGGAAGTCGAAGGGGAAGAGGCGGCAGCAGGCGACGACGAAGACGACGACGACACCTTCCTCCTCTTCTTCATCATCAGCTCCCTCAGGACAGACATCAGGTCCTCCATCCAGGATGGAGCCGGGGCTGCTGTTGCCGAAGCAACAGGGCCCGGCTGCACCTGTCCGGAGGGACCAGCAGGAACAGCAGGCACAGCAGACAGGTCAGGTACAACAGGAGACGGGGCAGCAGCCAGCAACATCCTGGGTACCAGCGGAAGGTCCAGGGGAGAACTCTTCGGGTATCAAAAGTCAGGGGCTGGCAGCACGAAAAACCCGGGAGCGATCGGGCCCTGCACAACAGCCTTTGGAGTCACAGACATCACATGCGGGGTGTAGACCAAGTGAGGAGGGGCGGCGTACCCTGAGTCAAGACAGTGGTAGTAGTGGTGGTCACCGCTCCATGGGTGACCGGCACAGCCCCTGCCAGATGCTGGAGCAGCCCCTGGACGCTCGGCGTGCCCTGGAGCCCCAGCAACACCCACACCTGGCCAAGGTCATCACCCGCAGCAGGAGCACCTGAGGAAGCAACAGTCGGGTAATTAGGAGGGGTTCCCCCTTGTGCAGGGGGGGGGGGGGGCGAACCCCAACCCCAACGAACGGAAGGAAGACCCCGAATACAATTGCACATCGGGGTACCTCGCCCCCTCCTCTACGCTCGACGGATCGGGTGAAGAGAAGGACCGAGAAACCCCCCCCCCCCCGAAGGAGAAGGTGCCATACGCGTGAGCTGAGCTGGGGGCAGGAAAGAAGACGAAGTGTCCGTAACCAAGGGAGTCGTTGGAGAGCTTTCCAACGACTCCTTGGCAGGTCTACGCTTCTTCCTACCCTCGTACAGCACCCACTGCACCTCCGACCAATTTCAACACAAATTACATGGCTCGGCCCGAGAGCATTCACGCCCTCAGCACAGAGCGCAAAGGACATGAGGATCAATTTCTGGGAAGGAGCGGAAGACTTCGCACTTACGGCCCTCCAACCAGGGCACACACTGCGGCTGATGGGGGGGCGCGGGGATAGCTCCATTGCCCGAGGATCCATAATTCAATGTAATAAAAGAAATAAGAAAGTACGTACTTACAAAATCACTTTCACAACACTGACAAACCAAGTTGAAGAAACCAACAAACAACCAAAGCATACGACAATAAAGCGGGCAGAGAGCGATGACGAACACGTCCTCCAGCCACACGGCCAAAAGCAAAAGTGATTCTTCACCTCCCAGTCGCACGGCGCGCCCACTGTCGGACAAGAAGTTAACTACCGAACTCCCTTGTTTGAAGCTTACGACCATTCCAGCTGCCGCTAGTTACCTTCCTATTGTTAAAGGACCGATGGTTTGTAATACGTATCAGAACAATTGTTTATTTTAATTCATGTCTATTATCCCTTTTTTGCAACCAAATTAACCCTGAAAAATTACAGATATTTCTAAATTAGATACACTCCAATTTTTCTAGCCTTGTCATGGCCGAGACGACGGCAAAATTTAATCGCTGCCAATTTACTGGAGTTTCACACATATGCCGATGCATTTACAAACTGTTTCCATGAATTCTAGTTGTCATAGTAATGCAATAATGATAAAATTGCTCTAATACATATATATACTACAAATAAATACGCTAATTTCACTTATTTCTCCCGTTTTGTTTAAGTCTTATACCCAGTTTGGAGGGTAAACACATAGCAATTGGCAACACTGATAAACAATAGGAGCGCGCGAACAACACCGTAGGTATTGTTCACAGCAAAACTGTTGATATTTGAGTCAGGAATCCTGTTAATTTTCAAAAACGAATATTTTCAAATTAATTATCATGAACATGTAAATTAAACTATGCAATTCATGACCTTATACTGTTGTTTCACAATTTATTTAAATAATTATCTAGTGCATGCTTCTTTCTACCAAAAAATTGAGTTTCCTTGGATACCAGACAGTTGGTGTCATTGTTTACGATTGTTGTGAAGAAAGTGCCCCAGTGTCTATAGATACAAGTGGTGTGCGGATTTAGCACATGGAATGGAGAGTTTATTGACACAAGAGACTCCGCAAACGGTGAGATAGTGTCAATCTTCTAAATTTTTGGGGTTTTAATAAGTAAAAATTTTGAAAGCGCCTTGGAGGTATGTTTGCACTGCGCATAGCTAAACTTTCCTTAACCTGTTTAATCTTAAAATATGACCTTGATTCCTAACTTTGGAGAAACTACTTCAAAAGGATAGTAGAGGTCTCGAGTTGTTGCTCTCGCCACCGATGACTCACGACTGGTGCTCATCTCCAGTGTCATGAGATGTTAGAAAGTACTTTTTCAAAGGGTGGGTCCACACACGGCCAAAACTGGATCAGCTAGTCCAGTTGGTCATTTCCCCTAAAGCACGAAGCGCCGTTCCACCACGTTCTTACTAACAGCACACAATAACAAGAAAACCAGCTGTCCGCAGATCTGCACTCGCTCCCAAAAATAAGCAATTGCTACTTGTGGCAACCTAATTTAGGTTAAGTAAACAAGATCTGGTTAGGACCTGGCATTCTAAGAAAGATTAGGTTTGTTTGTGTAAATGTAAGTAGCCTAGATCTAGGGTACCTATCCGCGGCGGCCCAGACTACAGCAGTTGCGGTTTTTCTACGCAGTTTTACCTACTGAACAATTATTTTAAGTAATATTTATTCGGACGACTGTAATTAACCCCCAGGGGCCAGTACTAAACACGGCGAAATACATTGGACGCCCCAATCCCTAGCGAATGTCGTATCCGCGGTTACGTTTCTTGCAGGGTAATTCTAAAGAATAGTTCCACACGAACTGCAAGGAACGTAACCACGGATACGACATCCGCTAGGAATTGGGGCGTCCAATGTATTTCGCGGTGTTTAGCACTGGCCCTTGGGGGTTAATTACAGTTGTCCGAATAAATATTGCTTTAAATGCTTGTTCAGTAAGTATAACATAGGAAAGCGTCAATTGCCATAGTCTAGGCCACCGCGGATTGCTTCTGTAGAAATACCATAACCTAGTCCAGTCATAACCATATGCACATTCAACCCACAAGTTTAAAGTAACTCAGCCTAGTAATCTGATTGGCAGGTCAATCTCTCAGTAAACACTATATTTCTTAAATAGGTACATTAGGATAGCCTAACTGATGTATCTCCCCACCACTGGCTGAAGTAAACTTCTTATGTAGAGTGGCAGGTCAGTCACTCAATGATTATAGGGTAAAAAACCACATGGTACAGGGGTGGATCATGTACGATCAATGTGTACATCCCCAAGAAAAGTACATTATAACGCGTCCTGACACCGGAGTAGAGGTCTTTAGCTCCGTTTCTCACCAATAACAAGTCGCGTCTGATGCCCATCTCCAATGTCAGGACGCGTTATACCTAATGTACTTTATTAGGGGTTGTACACATTGATCGTACATGGTCCACCCCTGTACCATGCGGTGTTTTACCCTAAATCTTCAATCAATTTGCATTTTTCATAACTGCAACCTTCCGTTTGGTACCCAGCAGTTCTGTTCCATGCCATATGGGCAGTT
Source organism: Macrobrachium nipponense (assembly GCF_015104395.2). Taxonomy (NCBI): domain Eukaryota; kingdom Metazoa; phylum Arthropoda; class Malacostraca; order Decapoda; family Palaemonidae; genus Macrobrachium; species Macrobrachium nipponense. The sequence continues at coordinate 37,679,514 of NC_087209.1, read as the reverse complement.
TTTAGGGATGAATGTAAAATCAAAAAATAGGCAGTAGCTAAATATAGGCTAAGCATAAAAGATTGCCTTTCAAACATAAACAAAACAGTAAATACTATAAACAAATGGCAAGCAAAAACATAAAAAGCTTGGTAAATACTTCAGTTGGTGAGTGGAGGAACCTGTCTGCGGAGGGGAGTAGGTTTTCAATTTTACAATGTTTGGCATGGAAAGATATATTACAATATTACTCTTTCCAATAAAAATACATTAGAGAGAATGGACCCTATGATGAGCTTTAAAACATAAACAAAACAGTAAATAGTAATATGGCGGATCTAGGTAATAACTCCGTGTCGGGTATTTCTTTGGAAATAAGTTTCATATAATAATTGGGTTGCTTCTAAAGAATTTACCATTATTTTTGGGGGGTCAACTGTAATTAACCCCCAGGGGCTAGTACTAAACAGCAAAATACATTTGACAGCCCAATCCCTGGTGGCTGTCATATAGGCTATTCGCAGGAATATTCCTTGCAACCCATGCAGAGTTATTGCCTAGAATTACCAATACTATAAACAAATGGCAAGCAAAAACAAGCTTGGTAATTACTGCAGTCTGTGAGTGGAGGGAACCTGTCTGCAGTGGGTAGTAGATTTTCAGTTTTACCACTACGGGTTTGGCATAGAAAGATAGGCCATAGGCTTGTATATTACACTTTCCCATAGGAATACATTAGAGAATGGACCTCTGATGACTGATGGCCAACCAGGAGAAATGTGGGAATACCCTAAGCCGTCCTCTGTAAAAACACCGCTTGAAAAAACATACCGTCAGCATGGGTCGACTTCGTCAACATGGTTAAGGCAGACTTCTTCCCCCGTACAAGTTCATTCATCACCACTGGGTACAGGATTTAGGGCCGTCTTTACACTCAAAACACTAAAGCAAATACACAGGTGGAATGACTCCTTAAAAGTAACATGCCACATCAACGGTCAGTCAGCTAAATCGTCAGCTGCGGTGAGCCTTCACTGCCAGGCTTGGCAAAGACGATGAGGCAAAGGCTCCTAACAGTCACAACCTAGTCTCCACGGGTCACGTCCTTTAAAGCCTTGACACCAAGAATTCAATGAAACGTGAGAACGGAAGGCGAAAGAAATTAAAAGTAACATGTGCAGAACAGCAGAAGACAAACATTAAAGATAAGAAGCACAAAAGATTATTCTTGACGTACCCATTAGTGAAGGGACGCCAGAAGAAACCACCACTAGAGGCCAAAGTTTCAGTCACCTGCCTAACCTACCTAGCTTACAATCTACTTATGCTTGTTCGCTTCAAGCACTTGTAGACTATTCTGGACACTTGCCTATAAATACTTATATATTTGGATGTTTAAACTGCGCTCAACAATGGCCGGACGGGACGCGATCTTCGTTAGAGCTTTAGTCAATTGAGCATCAGTGTATTTACCAACTAAATATTAAAAGACTAATTTTTAAGTTTTGCTTGCAAATCATATTTATTAATAAATAAATCTACTTTCTATATTCAAATTCTGAATGTATTTATATTTCTATGTAATATTTTTAAAATTTAAATGTTCAGCTGACTAATTTCTCGTTCCCGCGTAAAGGAGTCAATTTGTTATGGCGGTTTTGATTATCGGAGACCTAATCATCTTTTCATTATCTGGGGAATATCACCACTTCCAGTTGCATGCGTCAGAATATTAGGTAGGTATATATAAAAATGTATCACACGACATGTTGATAGCTGTAATGAATATTGAGATGGGGCTGGGCCAATCTTACAGAAGTAAAGAGTTGAGCTCTTTGACGGCTCTCCTAAGTAAATAGTGTTTATGAACGCAGGCGAGAATAGGCATTTTTATAGTCATATATATATATATATATATATATATATATATATATATATATATATATATATATATATATATATATATATATGTGTGTGTGTGTGTGTGTGTGTGTGTGTGTGTGTGTATGTATATGATTTTCCACGTGTGCGTATCCGAGTCTGTGTATAGAGAGGAGAGAAAAAGAATCATTTTCCCTAATATGAAATGGGTCTTGGGAAAAATAACACTATTGACACTAATATTCATTATGTTAACGGCTGATTCGTGGATGAACCGACTGTGTAGAAAAGTTCCATGTCACTACTCGCTTTAAACACCTACACAGGCCTGTACTCATAGTGTTTAACTGTGTGGGCGGTCGTTTTTCCAAAATTGGACCTTTTCTTCTATAAATGTCAATGCATATATACTTATATACAATACGAAATACTTGAAAATGTTGTTTTAGTTACATTAAGAAGAACAAAAATTTGGGTGTGCGGTCTATGCCTTTCTACCAGATTAGATGTTATTCAGCTACTGACTGGATTACAGAATTTTACTTACAATCATTTACAAATACGGTGGCCTCTATCATATTCCTATTATCACTTGTATTTCCTACTACTAAAAAATGATGGATATGTTTAATAACAAAATTTATATAAAAAAAAAGACACCGAAAAACAAAGGATTGTTATTTATCACTTTATAAGTGCAGTACAATGAAAAGGATAGTCACAGAAAATATGGACTTCCAGAAATTTTGGGGGGGTCCTTTGACTTCCAACCCGCCCCTACCCGCCTCGGTACAGGCCTGCTACACAGGTGGCACATCAGCAGTGTGGCAAACATCCTTACCCACTGCCACGTTTACACCTGTAATTTGCACACACTCGGCTGCCTATGATATTAAAGCATTCCTTTCCTGATACCCCAAGTGTATTATTTATCCATCACTTTCCGTGTCATTCTCTTGCCGTCTCTCCTGACATCTCTGCATTGCACACTCTTTCCACCAAACCATCTCAAACTACTTTAATTCATCCTCTCAGCTATGATAGGCTTCGTATACTGCTTCTGCGCACATGTTTTTATTACCTTTAAGTTTCTTTTTACACACCTAATTTATCGCAACAGATTCAACCTTATTCCTTTCATTTGCATTCATACTTCACTTCCAAAAAACCCCGTTCACATTTCCGCCTTGGCTTCCGTGGACGTTGTTTGTCTTCCAGTCTTTTGCACGCACCTTGCTTTTCTCTTTCTTCGCCTATTATCAGTTTAGCGTCATCATTATATTTGCTCCTAAATGCCTGTATGAAACAAATTGCTTACATTCTTCCACGATACAAATTAACATTTATTACTCAAGCTTCCTGGCTTCCATAATTCTCCATAATCTTGCTCTTGTTCATATTCACTCTCAACTTCTCCTGCGACATTTGCAGGTTCTTTCACTATAGTTTCTGCAGTTTCTCTTCTCTAGCCCCGCCTTCCTATAGCATTACACGCCAAACTCCATTCATGACTCATTTTGTTTTCCCACAACTTTGCACCTACATCCACTGATCCAGGGGCGTTATTTGGGAGGGGGCAACTGCTCCCCAAGACTCAAGTTGCCCCCCCCCCCCCCGCAAAGCCTCAACTTGCCCCCCTCACCCCCAAGCCCCAAGAAGTAGCGGCATGTTTTCTTTTTAATTGTGCAATCATAAGTATACGAAATTTCTCGGAAATATTACGTTTCTTGATCCTTGCTACTAGCTACCAGTGATGAGATAAACAAACAGAAGTGGGAGTATATAATTTCTGCTGAAATACCTTGCTCATGTAGCTTCAAATAACACAAAATAGCTAAAAAATAAAGAAAAAATAAAAACCAGCTGATTAGGTTCGCTTCCCTCGCCCAAAACCGTCTTTGCCACCACACCCCCCCCACAAAAAAAAAAAAAAAAAAAAAAAATAACCCACCCCAACAAAAATCTGAAATGGCGCCCCTGCACTGAACCACGATATATCATCGACCTCTCTCTGACGACTCACATCCTTTCATCTATAAAGATATTAAACGGCCATTGGACATAACACGCCCTTGTCTTAGCCCACTTGAACAGTAAACCAATCACTCTCCTGTTTACGCACTTCAACACACTTAATTTGCTTCCATATAAAAAAAATTAAGTGTGTTCAACAAATATCTTCCCTAGTAAGAATCCTTAACATCATCCACATTATCTCTTTCCGTATGTTCATTTATCTTTCTATATAGAAACGCATATGTATTAAATCTGTAATTTTTGTTTGTATCTACTTTTTAGTATTTTGCAGTTTAACTTCTATGTATAGAGGATTCACTCCAGTGTATTTTATGCCGCCAATAAAAGCTTTATTTTATATATATATATATATATATATATATATATATATAATATATATAATATATATATATATATATATATATATATGCAGAAGCTAGGTCTATGCATGCCTTTAAATAAATGGGGATGGATACAATCCAAAATGATGTAAAATCCTCTGTAGTTTATAAGATATATATTTCTTGTACAGCAACTTATAGCTTTCGACCATCAGCTGTGGTCTTGTTCACTAACATTTTAGTGAACAAGACCATAGCTGATGGTCGAAAGCTATAAGTTGCTGTGCAAGTAATACATATTTTATAAAACTACAGAAGGATTTTACACTATTGTGGATGTATCCCCCCCCATATATATATATATATATATATATATATATATATATATATATATATATATATATATATATATATAACCATATTCCTTAAGGAAAATTTGGTGGATTGTGGATAGACCACATTTACAGACAACTTATCAAATACAGCCATATCATACATGTACACACACAGAACCCATCAGCAGCTTGTCAGGCTCCTGAGCACTCACACCATTCACCACTATTATCTCGCATGCAAGAAATATTGTGACAATGTTATGCCTTAGAGACACCACTGGTCATTCTCTGATATTTTTATTTGTCATACATTTTATTCAATACGTTTACCCAGAAGCAACTAAAGTCATAACTAATATGTTTTCTCTTCAACTATAGGAAATGCATTTTGTTACTGAGGTGCAGGAAAGTAGCAGTAGTTGCTGTTACTCAACCCTTCTAGAGTGAAAGTGAGGGTTTAGCCGATGTTACCATTTTAGCGCAGCAGATAAGTAGAAGAATACTGCAGTTTGTGATACAAGCATGAAATTTGGCACAAGTGCTCATTTTAAACCCCTCTTTTGAAAAAACAGGGTGTCCACGCAAATATTCAATATGGCCGCAACTTCTAAAGATGGCCGCTACTTGTTTCGATTCTGACACGGAGTAAATCATTGTTGAAATCATTATGTATTATTCAGATAATGTCTTCCTGAGTAAAAAAGATAATTGAGGATATCACCAGAGCTCCTACTACTATATTTACTACTGTGATAAAGATGGCGTACATAATGGCTGTAATGAACATTTTGCGTGATGACTCTGCAGCTGAGAAAGATTGACATGAACTTTTTATCTATGCCTACATTTATGAGGCCAGAGAATCTTTTTACAGCATTTGTATTGTGCTATTATCAATATTACATCTTGAAAAGGGACCCCATAATGCTACTGAAAAGTATACAAGCTCAAGACTATGATGGAGTATGATAACAAAGTATCTTTAAGATCTTATGTTCGAGCACGGTCTCAATGTCTTTTTTAAGCCTGAAATGAACACAAGATTTTAAAGATGCATAGTGTCACCCTTTAGTGTACGAAATTTTCATGCAGATGTATCTGAAACATCATTTGGACCTCACATTTGCTGCTACACAAAGCTTTGCATGTTAGCCCAAGGCTGTAGCATTTGCATCTGTCACGGCAACCACACTGCAGCCACACTTTGTAAGCTGTTTACAACACTTTGCAATGGGGGAGGTGGCTGTTCAGAAGACTTTCCAGTCATCTCCATTCTTTTCCCAACCCCAGTCAGCTCGACTCTGTGTTTCTGGATGTCCCTAAATTGCCTTACTCCATACACAACCTGCCTGATATTCTGAACGTTTGGTGTGTTGAAGCAGAGCTGCTCTGGTTGGAGGGATGGCTTCATGTGGTCTCTGCTTTCTGGCAAACATTTCAAGTCTGGCCTCGTCCACACTGTCAACAGTGCGTGACCTGTCATACATGAGAACCACAAACCTTTTCATATCTTCAAATCACCATCTTCGATGGTTAGTGGGTACTTGCCGAGTTTGGAAAAAACTGGGGTGGCTTCTGGAAAAATGTACATGTCTGCAATGCTTTTTTCTTTTTTTTTTTTTTTTTTTTTTTTTTTTTTTTTTTTTTTTACTCTGAAGGCTGAGACCGCATCACAACCTGTAAATGCATGAAAAATGGCATGCCTTTGCCCTTCTTTTAACCATCATGTACAGGTTGTGGATGCCAATCCATCAAAGGCTCTGTCCTGGGCCAAATGCGAGCCATAGCTGCTGCAGACCCATGCTTTGTAGAGTTGGGAACACACTCAGGCCGATGACAAGATCTGTGTCAGTGGCTTTGGCCGTGACAGGACTGCTCCCCTGCCCTGCAGCATATCTGGCATGGACAATGGTGCGAATGTCTGCTACTCATGAGAACATTTGTCCGGTTCAAGTAGACTCACTTTGTGAGTACCAAGTGCTTAGGTTCCCTTGTTCACAATAAACCAAGTTTGGTGCAAACATCTGAGCAATCTTACCCAGCAAGTTAAGCAGCATTTCACCAATCTCCTGGAACAATAGCACACTGGTTGAAATCATTACATACCATCATGTTCAGGCTTATGATGAACAGAGGCCAAGGGTGTAGGTAAACCTTCATTTTTCTTGTCTTCCTCACAAAGACAACATTTGCTCAAGTGGGTCTTCCTTTTGCCTGTGATTGAATTTACCCTTGCCCTTATGAGCTCTTGACTAAGGTTGAGAGGCTATCCTTTTTCCACCTTATTCTGATATGCACATTGATGTATGGGGTACAACTGGGTTCGGTCACCCGACACCTAGCCCAATCATTCAACCAGTGACATTTAAGTCCCATGTGATATGTACACCATCCTGGTAAGTTCATGAACAAGCCACTTACCCTTGGCTCGGTTCTCCCATGGTGGTACCTCCTGTCAATTCAGGCACGGCTGTCTCACTGGATCTCAACTATATATATATATATATATATATATATATATATATATATATATATATATATATATATATATATATATATAGTGACGAGTGCCAAGTATCTGGTTACTACACTTACCATTCATTAATTGTTACCTCACAACAGCCAGACACCTGAACCTTCATCACAGGTACTAAACGACTGAATACTCTAAAGGCAACTGTGATCCCTTAACAACTTACCAGTATTGCAGAAAATCAGACTAAGTTCATCAAAACAGGTGTGAGGTAATATTCTAAGTAATTAAATTAATCAAAGGGCATCACTCCATCAACAACTTTAAAAGTCTAAGTATTTCCCTGATTTCAGAAGTCTAAGTACTTCCCTGGTTCCAAGTCACTTCAAGTAAATTGAAGGAAAACTCATCAATTACCACTTTATGTTTCTACCTAACATAAATATAATCATACTGGTGAAAAGAAACCCTTATAAAAATTTACAAAATACAAAAATTTTATTATTACAACTCACAATTTATAAGTGAAAATTCACAATATCAGGGAAAATTACTGTTACTTGAAAACAAAGCAAAGTTTAATTAATTCTTGAATCAATTCAGTAAAATTAAATCAAAATCAATTTATCACAAAATTCAAGAAAATTAAGTCAATAAAAATTCAAGTGTTGGGCAATAATTGAATTTTGGAAATTAATTCACAAGTGCTAGACAACAATAAAACTTGAAAAGAATTCTAAGTAAATGCAAATTAATTCACAAGTGTTAAATTCAATTAAATATGCAACAATTAAGTAATGAAAATAACTAAGTTAATTAAATTGTGAATCCAAATGAAAACACAGAAAAATGTGGAAAATACCAAAATTGTAAAAAACACTAATCACACAGAATATAAAATAAAAACACCCACTTCAATAAGAAAATGGATAAATGCAGTTCAAATGAAACAAACACAAAACAGAAAAATTTGCAATGTGTAAAAATGGAAATTGTTCATTAAACAACTGTAAATATTAGTTTAATTTTTACCAAACCACTGTAATTATTAGTTATTAGTTGCAACTAATAAGAATATAACACACTTTACCTTTACCAATTTTTTTTCTGCTGCAGCTTGTTCAAAAATTCACCACAATTCACAATATTTCTCAAATGAAAAAGAAAGGCGCTGTTACACTTGTACAATGTTTGTTCAATTTCCACAAAAAGCACTAAATAATGCTAAATAACCCTAAGAAATATAAAATCTAAAAGTTACGAGTGACCAATGTCTAAGTATAAATCTTTACGTTACTTCAATAACAATTATAGAGAGAGAGAGAGAGAGAGAGAGAGAGAGAGAGAGAGAGAGAGAGAGAGAGAGAGGAGGTCTGAACGCTACGGGGTTCTAAGTTACAAGGAAACTCTCTTCCTTGTATGGGTACTTCAAGAGCCTGACGGGTTCAAAACGTTTTGGGTAGGCGAAAGCTGATGCAATCTTTCTAGAAACTTCTAAATATGACACAACTTTACAGAAAAATCGTGAAATCTACACGTGGTTTCGGCAAAGAGGTACGCGTATGAAACCAGTCTGCTCAACAAAGACACTTATTCGACCGAAGCAAAAGTCCCTATCAGACGTGATGACAGGAATCCAAAGCACAATGGAGATCTCTAATCAAACGTGTTGACAGGTTAGGAAAACAGAGCAGAGATTTCGGGGTCTCTTATCGCATGGCGTTGACATAATAGGGAAACAATTCTAGTTTTGAACGGACAAAGATAACCTCTCTCTCTTTCTTTACATTCTACGTTATATTCTTTTACATTAAGTTATGCGAAATCTGAACACACACTTTAAGACATCTTATTACTCTAACTAGCTAAGGAATCTGAAAAATTGTTGCAAAACTCTATATATAACATTTCATACAGTCTAGGAGAAGATATATGCGTTTTGAAAGTAGTAATATATAATATAATATAATAATATATATATATATATATATATATATATATATATATATATATATATATATATATATATATATATATATATATATATATATACTTTCTACCAATTAATTGATATGGGACTATCAGACAGCATTTGGAACACTAAACTACTAAGCTACACTAAAGCAAAGCTAGGCACGGTTTTGAGTGACATAGCAGTGAATTTACTAATTTGGCCTGGTTGTGCGCTGAAATTCACTTTTCTAAACAAACTAAAGATAAAACCACCACCTAAATATAGACTTGTAAATGATTATATTGAACAGGAAGACATATTTCTATGCTACTAAATCCTGAGATGCAATTATTTAAGGTTTTTGGCTCTCATATTGGATGCCATCTTTCTTTATATAGCTTTTTATATGCTATATGAAATCTTTAACAGAAATAAATTTTACTTTTGCTTGGTGACTGCTTAAAATGTGCATAACCAAAACGAATGCATAAAAGCATGACCATAGGCACATGAGTGCTATGTTATAACCTTGAATAGCGGCCATCATGAAAAATGGCACCCATTTTGGAATTTTGAGTGGACCCCCAGTAATTTTCAAAAAGGGGCCTATGGAGAAGATATGTACCAGATTTCATGTTTGTGTCATTAACTGAAGTATTTTAGTGAAAAAATGATTTCATCTGCTGCATTATTTCCACAAGCAGATGCACTAAGCAACCTCAGAGAGCTCGATGACCCAGTGCTAATTTAGATAACCGCTTTTCACTCATCTACCTAAAATCCGGAGTATTACCAGTGACTTTTATGTCTAGAGATTTCCTTTTTCTCTGTACAAGTGAATGGAAACTTCCAATCAACATTTAAGAAGCACCCGCTTTATTGCCCAAGGAGGCCATAAAGACGAATGAGCTCCTCTATTTATTGTTGTTGCCAGACACACCCGGTGTAAACTTTTCAAGACTGGAAAGGGTGAGTCATATCTTTTCCAGCTGACTGTAGCAAAGAGAACAACCTGAACTAACGCTGGTCTAGCCAGTCCTGCAAGACTGTCGCTGCCAGTGGTGATCTTAGTCGTAAAAGCCAGTGACTGTAGAACAGCACCAAGTTGCTCACTTCCAAGGTAGCTTGAGTTCCACTGCACCCCTTAAGGTGGCCTCACACTAGGCCTTTTTTTTCTCCAGCAGCGAGCTGTTGCTGCCGAAAATGGAAATCCGGGAGCTTTTAGCTCGAGATATTGGCTTCCCGACTGGACGGGAAGCACCGAGCACGAACCACGAACGACCACGTAGTGTAAACAAACAAGATGGCTGCTGCTGACAGGACGTACTCTCAGACCTTTGGCTTCTCTTCTCCTGAGCCACTCTCGAACCCACAAGCGTTTTTTGTTACCCTTGCATTCACGTAAGATTCCGAGAAAACACATCACTGCAGCACATCTTGCAACAGTCCGACAATTTCTAAGCGCCATGATGATATCAGCTGATCAGTTTTGTTTACTTTTTCCTACTGCTCCTCGAAACCACGAGGTCCTAGTGTGACGATACAACACTTTTGCTCGTGAGCATCGGCTGGATGCTGGCCAAAACCACGAGCAAGAAATGACTAGTGTGATACCAGCATTATACTGTCGTCCCATTCGTTGAGAGACATCGGGAGACTGACATTATGATGACCATGCAAGTCACATTCCACTACCCATGGCATATGTGTTACGATACTCTGCACTCCAGCAGAGGAGACCAATAACAGATGATCCACTAGGGTATAGAAATGCTCTGTCCATTATGATAACCAAGTGAGAAGATTACTGCTTAGTAAAATTCCAATTCTCCCAGTGGCAAAGTAAAGAAGTCAACGAGGTCACTCGTTTTTAGCTCCTTTGCTTAGTAGCGTCTAATAATTATCATCATCATACAATCTTCTGAATATCAAATGTTTGTAATGTAAAAATAAATAACTTTTTAGAAAGTTCTTATTATAACCATACAATTACTTGTTAAAGGCAGAGATTCATGTTTACTGTTAATAACGATCAGGCCACGATCCTATTCTTTCTATAAACATAATCATGGACAATGAGTTAAAAGCCACAATAATGTATGTGATACTGCATTTTTCCAAAATACAAAAAGGTAAAAAATAAAAGAGGCTCCTTGTTTTTCACCATTTTTGTATTTTAGAGTACATATATTATTGTGGCTTTTAACTCATTATTATCTCATTTCAGGGAGCAGTGATGCACCAAAGGACGTAAACTTAACTGTTTCATCTGTTACAAATGGCTAGATTTCTACCACATTTGAATCCCTCAGATTTTCTTTCACATGATTCCTCCTCTCCTTTCGATTTTGATACTGGTATTTCATTTCTTGCTTTGTGTCTTTGGCTTCGGGTTTTTATAAATTCTTATAGAAATTGATTTGAGTATTTTTTCTTGCACTTAATTTTCGTATGGCGTTTATAGTAGGTCTTCAGGAAGCAAGATAAATTCAGTTTCTCTGAAAGTTCACTTTCTACATAAATTATTGTATAGCTTTGCAATTGTTCGCCTCCTTTGTAAATGACTCCTGTTATTACTTTAATTGTCTTTGAATTCACCTGAATGTAATAAGTTCCTTTGCTAGTAAGTTTAGAGGGTCTTATTACTTTGGTGGTCTTCTGGGATTGAAAGTTATAACTTGTAAGGTCGTACTCCTGCTTTATTACTTGGCTCTGTTATACTGAAGTTGACTGTGGTGCTTTTACTGAGAGGAAATATGCTATCATGAATAATGTCATGTTAAAATAACAGAAAGACATTGAATTACATTCTAAAGGAAGTTCCAAATAGAGAGCTACAAAGAGAAAGTATCTAGGTGGAATATATCCCTTGGGATGTTTTCAATCAAAGTGAGCGCTGATATGAGATTTCTGTAAACTGTCTTCCAGTTTTGATAACTATTGTAACGACGGTGGCTATATAATAGAATATAGAATTTAGGCCAAAGGCCAATCACTGGAATCTACGAGGTCGTTGAGCACTGAAAGGGAAGTTGGCAGTAAGAAGGTTTGATAGGTGTAACAGGAGGAAAACCTCGCAGTTGCACTATGAATCAATGTTAGAAAGGGTGGAAAAAAGTTAAGTATATCTTAGTTTTACCAGACCACTGAGCTGATTGACAGCTCTCCTAGGGCTGGTCCGAACGATTAGATATTTTTACGTGACAAGTAACTAATTGGTTACTTAGCAACGGGACCTAAAGCTTATTGTGGGATCCGAACCACATCGAGAAATGAATTTATGCCACCAGAAATAAATTCCTTTAATTCCGTGTTGGCAGAGTAGGGAATCGAACCCGGACCCTGAGATCAGTAGTCGAGCATGTGGCTGACTCGTCCAACGAGGAACTCGAGAGGGTGGAAAGTCAGATGGATGGAACAGAATATCATCGGAGGTACAGTAAAAGGAACGAAAAGGGTTGCAGTGAGGGGCCGAAGGGACACTGCAAAGACGCTTGAGTAGTGCCTACAGCAAGCCACGTTAGGTGCACTGACGGCCGCGGGCTCCCCTACGGGAACGGTGACTATAAAGTATCTTCTTTCCCTGCAGAGGTTTCCACTACTATCATTCATTTTATGATTATTTAGTCAGCGGAATAAAGAAAGAAATGTGGTATTTTAAACTAAAAAAAAGAGTGAAATCTCCGGGGTTTAATTCAAGACATAACCGGAATAAGAAGTAAACTTTCACGCTTTGTGAGTGTGTGTCTGTGTAGCTTTCCTTTTCACAAAAGCACTTTTAGAAAGAGTTCTGCACTTTATCAGGGGAAAAAGTAAAAGAAAGAGTGAACCAATTTAACAATGAAACCGACATAATAAGTATCTTAATCAAGTGACGAGTGACAGATTCCCCCTTTACACTCAGTAAAAAATCCTGTGGCCAAACTTTCTGCGTAGCAATATGGTCCTTGGTATTAAACATATTCGCGTGTTATTCTAAGTGGCTTTCCTTTTACTAAACGTGGACTAGGGATCATGAAATGGAAGAGATACGAGAGATACATACACAACATTTTTCCCTTAAAAGGTATCATATTAACAAGGCTTAAAAGCTGTTGGCTGTAATAAAATTATAAAACAAAAAAAATGGAAGAATAAAAACTGCTTTTTTTTAAAAAATTCTACTTAACTATGAAAACTAAAAAGGACATAGTAATGTATATGAAAAATAAAATTCTAGACCGATACTTACTTTCACTATTGTTCCAGCCAAAGAGAAACAAATCCACAGTAGATACACCTACTGCTGTTGATGGGCCTGCTGATGTTGATGGACTTGCTGATGTTGACAGAATCTGTCGAGATCTGTTGTCATGGTCAGTAGCCTGTGTTCAGCCGTCATCAAAAACACCCCTGTCTAGTGGAAAGATTCCAGTACATTTGAAACCTTTGACTGCTATTGCCCCTGTCTGTACTTTAAGATATGCCTTCCCAAACTTCTCTGCAATGTCATTGGTGTCCATACCACTAGTTCTCAGTGCCTGTCTGACTTCTTCACTATAGTATGTCTTTAGTATGAAAACGATCAAGTAGTTGAAGCATGTGGGTAGTGTTAGGTGGCAGACACACAAGGCTAACATGGTGTTCTCTTGCTTTCAAAATAACATCGGGGTTTCTGGTGTGGGAATGGTGGCTGTCCAGGATAAGTATAACTGGGGATTCAGCTGAAGGCTTAGTGTGGTCAATGAAATGGGAGAACCAATCCGTAAAAAGATGAGATTGGACCCAGCCTGAAGGATGACAGCTCCAGGAGGTGCTCCTTTCATCAGCCTGTCAGTCCAGTTGGTGCGGGGGAAGATCATCAAGGCACAAAGTCTCCTTCTGCGCTCATACATGCCATGATGGTCACAAGACTCTCTGCAGCAGTGAGAGCACCTATCTGTTTTTTTCCTTTCTTTCCAACATGTGGCAGTTTAGTCTGAAAAATACTAAGGCCAGTCTCGTCAACATTATAGACACGATTGGGAGGATATTTCTTTATTGAGTATTCATTTTCCAACAGATCAAAAAAGCTCATTACGCTTTCTTTGTTGAAACCGACTGCTCGAGCAAGTGAAGTTCCTTCTGGTTTTCTCACTGATAACTTATCCTTGTGTCTGTGCATGAAGTGATCAAATCACGCCCTGCCAGCTATTTTGTTACTGAATGGATTGTTGAGACAATTTTTCTCTGCCAGTTGATAAGCCATCCACCATATGTCATCACTTGTAATAGAATTTCCTCTCCATTAACAGGCGGTATTCTACAAGCTGCTCCTAGAGTTTTACAGGAAGAGTAGGGTTTCTTCCTAACTTTTGGTTAGCCATGACATTTGGATCAGCACCACGCATACATTCTGCCACCTTTCTTGATAAGGTAGCTTTAGGGACTTGAAGTTCCTTGCAGCTTCATTCATTGTTTTTGTGCCTTCACAGACTGCACTTAGCCTATAGCCTTAGGGTGTCTTCTGCTTCCCATTTTTGTCTTAATCCCTTTTTAGCTGGTAGTAATTTCTTTCTTGGCATAGCAACCTGAAAAGAAAAAATGGTGGTAATATGAAACTAGGTACGGTAAGTAGTTGTAATATGGAACAGGCTGTTTCATAATGCCACCCCACGCCATTTTCATATATAGTCAGCAGAAATTCAAGCCAAACAATAGTTTCTAGAAAATTAGCTATGCCATTTTAACAACTGATCTTACACCTAATCAGCATACTATATTGCATACCTCATATATATTAGTTTGAATAGTGTAAACAAATGTGAATCTTACCTAAAATAAAGTTTCACAGGGCAAAAAGTAAACAGTGTCGTCTCAGTGCCACCGACTTGAAGCTAGTGACACCAACGTACTCTGGTGGCATGAGGTGGAAGTAATTGATATGGGTGACTTAATTAGCAACAGATGGCAGGCAGATCAGGCGAGATATTGCCTATTTTCATATTACCACCTTCTCCCCTATATTTTGAAAATTGCGGATTCTCGAAAGCTCTCTGTATAATTTTATTTTCAAAGAAATTTGTACAGCTCAATAACGGTGGAAGTCGTCCTTTGATTAAAAGACTCATGCTACTATGAAATATTTCTAATTCCAGCCATAGTGAGACCATTAATTCAAGCATAACAATTGGATGGTTTTAAAGAGCCCGGAGATATGACGAACATTAATTTTTGTAGAAGCTGCAATTTCTAAACGAAGAAAAACCAAGTAAGAATAAAGGCAAAACATGAAATTCCGTTTCACGGATGAATTAGACTAACCCACCGGAGGCTTAAGCATTGCAAGTTACAAGACTGCTCCGCCTTTAATGACATCGTCAAAAGATATATCTGCGCAAAACCATTCGAACCTGAGGTCTTCAACGATAAATGACAACCAGGAGTATATGCAGTCCCCTACAATGAAGTTGACAGTGTAGCCGCCCAGTTTGGACCGACGTCTCTATATATATTGGGAAGCCTTAACACCAGAAAAAAAAAAACCGTAATTCATCATTCACAGTATCCTACATTATAAGTGTAAACAAATCCTATGCTAAGATGGCCTCCCTCAACAGAGAAGGTAATTATAAGGGGAGATTACAAAGGTAGTAAAGAGATGTAATAATCTTGTGACCCGAGGAACTCTCAGCGGAATGTGATCACCACCAAATGACACGTTGATCTGTCAACATGGTTTAAGTTGACAAAATACCCTCCAGACAATCTTACTTATCTTTGGCTAACGGAAGGGACATATTTATTAACACTGCCAAGTTTACATAAGCTTATATGTACGAGTAGTCAGCACAAATGTCATGTTTTATCCCGCTCATTTGTAAGTTTTTTCTCTTCACAGAGAGAGAGGTGTGTACCAGGCCTCTTGGGTCTTTCGATAATTTACAAAACTTACAGGATACCTTCATACGAGGTTATGTCCTGGCATAAGGCTGGCTAAATCATAAGTAGTCACCAGCCTGCAAAACAGGGCGTTATACCTTTCAATGTTTACCCCTGAGATTATTCTCAGTAAATATATTTTCAAAAGCACTAAGAGTGTTCATATTGATGATGATAACTAAAAACACCCGCGTTAGCATGAGTCTTTAAAAAAATCAACATTGATCGAACTGTAACAATGTATTTACCCTAAAGTGAAATTACACAAAGAGCTTCCGAGATCTGTACGATTCTCCTTTTCAGCCTCACTAAGAGTGGAAGAACTACTAATAGAGTAAACTTAAACAACTAGCGAAGATGTTTATGAAAAAGGTAACCAGAATCGGTCGTTGAAAGAGATTGTGGGGGATCAGGTAATGTAGTCGTTTCCTGCAGATAGACCTAGACCTATGTAGTCTCCTGGAAGGGGTAGAACTACCTCTATGATGCGCTCGTTCTGAAGTTGACCAACAACAGGTGTGGCCAAAGAAACATCACACTAAGGCTGGCTACAAAAGGTTGAAACTCGTAGGAAAAATGGTGATAATCTGGTAGATTTGGCATTTTTTTGAGCGGCGATACCATTTCCTCGTGTATGAATGATTAACTAAAGTGACCACGGGTCACAGTAACAGGTGGATAGTCCGATACCTCCCTCCATTCGTCAGTACAAAAGTAAAATACAAAGATTAAACATTATACTTGGACCGCTGCACATTTTATTTTCATATGGCGTAATGAAAAATTTAATTATACACACCACACACACACACCGCACACACACACACACACACACACACACACCACACAACACACACACACACACATATATATATTATATATATATATATATATATATATATATATATATATATATATTCCACGAAGGAAAGAGAAACAACGGAGTTCTGCAAGGCCTTTCGACTTCTTGTCTGCTAAGTATATAAAGGACAAGAATCGAAAGGCCTTGCAGCATTCCATCTTTTCCCTTTCCTTCGTGGAATTTGTCTTTATGAATATACATACATACTTACATATATGTATGTATGTATGTATATAAAGACAAATTCGACATAAATACATATAGTATGTGTGTACGTATATGTAGAATCTACTGGTCACAGTTTTTACCAGATACATATGCAACTGTAATAGCCACAATGCCCTCTTAACTTCTTGAACTCTTTGCTCTTTTTTGGATATGTTTGTCACTACAAAACCAGAAGATCCAAACTCAAAGAAATTTTTTGAAAAAATTGTGATGCAAAGAAATTTTTGGAAAAAATTATGATGCCTGGTACCGGGAAACGAACCCAGGCCCCATATTCACAAAGAGGTCACGTTGCCGACCTGATGCGTGAATGATTAAAAGTCTTTTACTCTCATACATACATATACCTGTCGTTTTCAGATATATTTATTTGAGCTGGAATAGTCCTATCCTCACCCATTGTAGTCAAGTGGGCAACAATAATTTTTATCCGCTTTTTAGGCTGATATATATATATATATATATATATATATATATATATATATATATATAATATATATAGAATCTACTGGTCACTGTTTTTTACCAGAGACATGCACTGTAATAGCCACGATGCCCTCTTAACTTCTTGAATACTTTGCTCTCTTTTTTGGATACGCTTGTCACTACAAAGCCTGAAGATCCAATAAGTATATCTGAAAACGACAGGTATATGTATGTATGAGAGGGAGTGGACTTTTAATCCTTCTCGTGGTCAGGTCGGCAACGTGACCTCTTTGTGATTATGGACCTGGGTTCGTTTCCCGGTACCAGACATCACAATTTCATGAAAAAAAAAAAAAAATCGTTGAACCTGGATCTTCAGGCTTTGTAGTGACAAGCGTATCCAAAAAGAAAAAAAAGAGCAAAGAATTCAAGAAGTTAAGAGGGCATTGTGGCTATTACAGTTGGATATATATATATACTATATATATATATATTATATATATATATATATATATATATAGTCTGTATACATATAGCACATATATATTATTTATATATATCATATATATATATAAATAATATATATTATATACTATGCATGCATATACTACTGAAAAACGAAGTCACTTGTAATAAGAAAATGGCTGGAGGTGCTATAGCACGCTCGAATATGTCCATTCTCAGAATTAACCACAACGTCAAGATTAATTCTGAAAGTGTTCCTTTTTGGATTAGCATTAAATACCTCCTTCGGCAAGATGGGACACGTGTCACCTGCTAATTATAGGAAAGTCTCAACCTTTCGTAGCTAGACTATATAACATTTTTATAGAATCATGCTTTTATTCTCATAAATTGTCTACAAATAAGTTCAATAGTAAACCTATTTTCCTAGGCAAAGGATTCCACACATCTTGTAATACTGACATCCTTGCTCATGAGAATGACCTTCGATTCTCCCCCAATTTATGCGATGGTCGAGTTGCAAACTGTGATTGACGAAAGCATAGCTCTCTTCTTGTAAATTGATGCCCTTTGTGTTCTTGTGAGCAACCACTTACGCCCACACTCCTCCCCACCCCCACCCCATTGATTCACGTCACATTCAGCATGCTGTGGTAGACACAAAAACTGCAAGTTGATAATAATGATTAAGAAACCAAAACTGACGGCAAACAGCAGATCGTAGTGGCAACTCTCTCTCTCTCTCTCTCTCTGCCCAAAAAGGCTTAATCCCGTGGGGAAGGTAGTGCCGTCACTGCACCTCATGCAGTGCACTGTAGGCATTGCTTAAGGGGTTGCTAACTGCATCCCCTTTCGTTCTTTTTACTGTACTTCCTTTCATATTGTCTTTCTTCCATCTTACTTTCCACCCTCTCCTAACAATTGAGTCATAGTGCAACTGCGAGGTTTTCCTCCTGTTAAACCTTTCAAACCTTTTGCTGTCTATTTTCGTATCAGCGCTGAATGGCCTCATAGGTCCCAGTGCTTGGCCTTTGACCTCAATTCTATATTCAGTTTAGTCCAAAAAGGCCTAACAAGGACAAGAATTCTATGTTTTGACACCTTGTTTGAAAGGACCAATAATCGAGAAAATGGAGGACCCAGCGTAAATGAAGTATGCCCAGGGAGATTTGTCTATGTTACATTCACTACATCAGGGACATGTTAGGCAGTTTTCTTATATAATTCAGGTGTAATCAAGATAGTGGAGAATCAGGTATTTTGGTCAAGAAGTACTTCCTCGCGACAAGTCCTGCGCCTGCTGCAAAGATGTGGTGGTTGCGAGCGACGACTTAACCACTAAAAAAGAGAGCTGCCGGACCCCTGGCCGGACCAATAACGAGAGAGCAGTGGTGCTCACTAACAATAACCATACGCTTGCACGCATTCACAGAGTCTTGCTGTTCCCGTAGGCCGTAGATTTTTATTCTTTACCTTAAGCCTACAGTTGGACTAACGGGCTTTTGATGTATTCAATCTGCAAAGAATGTCACGGTATCTTACTAGTGTAACTGATTCAGCACCGTATGAGGCTCATGTTCCGATAAGGATACCGGAAATGTTCAATAGAAGTAGAGATTGGTTATAATTATGCTGTATGCTTAACAATACCAACAGAAGACCAATGAACTGACGTTTTTTTATGCTTTGTCGAATCGGCCAGCGCAGGAAATCTTTATTTCTTTTCCCATAATGAAGGGACCTCACTTTAATCACTGTAAAACTGGTTGACTCCACTGTAAAATTGCGAACGATATTACTCGCCATTACGGTAAAGCTGTGAAACAGTTCTTCTACCTGGTAGTAAACTTTAGGTCTGCATGGGACGCCTTAGAATTACCGGTACTGTAAATTGTCATGCACCGTTACCGTTTACCTTGTACCGTGTTTTGCACAGAGGGTGCAATAGCTGCTTGCTCATTTATCGTCATTTGCTTGGTTATCTTCTTCTTCCTGCTTCATCTTTTTGTGTTTAGGGAGTTCGTTCAGTGGATGCTTGCTTTGCAAGTTATTGAACCCACAGGCTTATTTAGAACGAGTGTTCGTTGAGTATAAAAAAGTTATAGAACTTTTTATCAGCCATGGGCGGTAAGCAAATATCGGTTATACGCTATATAGTATATATATATTGTACGTGGATGACCATATTGATTTCCTGATAGGAGCATCAGATTGACAGTTTAATTTTCCACAGTACAAGTACGGACTGCTTATACGAATAAGAGCCCAAGCTGGCACAAGGCCAATGTAATCTAGCAATAACTCATTTTCAACTGACCGTCTATCAATCCATAGCCGAGCGCACAGACCATGGCCGAGCTAGTCATCTAAAAATTGTTATTCCGATAAATTCCAGGACCCGTAGTACAAAATTAATATGTAACAACCTGCGCTAATCCTACCGATTAAGGTACAGATACACACACACACACACACACACAACACACACACACACACACACATATATAATATAATATATATATTATATATATATAGTATATATATATATATATTATATATATATATATATATAAATTCTTACATGTGAGGAATCTATACAAACGTTGACTGATTCAACCTTCGGTAGCTTGCACCCGGACTGAGTCCGAAGGTATTGTACGGTAGAAACAAGTGAGGAATAGTAATTAGCTTGTTGATCTCTGATAAAAGGAAGCCAAGACGCCCTCTGATTTGAACCGTTGTCAGCTTGTTCCAGGCCAGAGTCTGTGGGATTGAATCACTTGTTTAAAGATTCGATCACAAAATCTGATTTGGTCTTCTCGTGTTGGTGGGGACTTGCCGGGACTAGACTTACTTTACTTTATCTTCCCACCACTGGCCAGTGGCATAAGGCTGATACAGTTCCTCTCCATCTGTCTCTATCCCGAGCCATTTCCCTCGCTTCCTCTAGGTTCTGGATTTCATCTTCAAGATCGCTGGCAATTGTGTCTATCCACCTCGTTCTTGGACTAGAATGATGTGTAATTTGTTTCACCGTGACACCTGTTGCATGTCCTACCCGGTACCTGTCATGTTTGTTTGGTTAGAGGATGCTCTAGCAGCAAGAGCCCGTGCTAAAACAAAGCCAGCTAAATCAACAAGAACAACAAGTTTGTTTAAAAGGACACTAGACGTTTATTCATTTGCCAACGATGAATTCTCTGCTGCAGTACAGAACTCTTTAAAATGTTGTTAATGTAATTCTACACGTTTTTTTAAATCTATAAGAACCAATCTATACTGCTGCGTCAAAATGATCGTATATTTTCTTTACGAATACGTACAATATCCTCTATATATTGTACAATGCAGCTTAACCGAAAAATTCAAAAGGGAAAACTTGATAAACTGGGTAAACGTTGGAATGAACACAAACCTGGTTTTTATAAGTCAAATATTTAATAATTTACATAGATCAAACGTAATTACACACCCACACTCACACACACCCACCTACACACACATACGCACACACACACACATATATATATATATATATATATATATATATATATATACACATACATTCATATATATATATATATATATATATATATATATATATATATATATAATATATACCATACATTCATATATATATTAAGCTGCTAGGAACCAATTGGGTACTTAGCAACGGGACCTGCAGCTTATTGTGGGATTCGAACTACATCATATCGAGAAATGAATTTCTAATCAGAAATAAATTCCTAAATTATGTACAGAATTAACAAGCGAATACTAGAAGTGTAGTAAAACAAATCGAGAGATTCCAATAATCGTGCAAGAACTGAAACCGTGATTCTGTAATTGTAAGTAATATCTACATCCTATCAGTGAAATATCAGTAGTATCCCTTTTTATTTTATAAACAAATTGCTTAAAAGGATATTCAGCAACGTTGCCAAGTAGGGATAATTTCATCCGCCAAACTGCTTGCTTCTAACTGAATATTAAGCATGCCAACCATTGCATCAGATGACAATTGAGTAATATGATGGTCGAAAAACTGGAGAAAGGAAGTCGTTTGGGAATTATATATAACGGTATTTTGCAACACAGTTTTCTCATGTATTGCTTCGTGCTATGGGAACTGCAACGCGCGCAACATCTTTTACTTCCTTAGTTTTGGTAAGGTTCTTATTATTTGCAATATTTCCACGGTTGAAAAAGATGGCTCTGTGATACACATCCCTGCAAGTCTAAATCAAATATCATCGGGGTAGCGAAAGAACAAATTTAGCAAAGATGCGAGATAAACTTTATTGGCAACTCGAGAGAGAGAGAGAGAGAGAGAGAGAGAGAGAGAGAGAGAGATACAACGGGTTCACTGCTGTCTGCAGGCTGCCTGTTAACACGACCAGTTGTACACAAGGCCACGCTCTGCTAGGCCGGCCGTACGCCTTTTTCCTACCAAGCGACTTAGCCAAACCTAACTTGCTATTTGTGTCTGTCCATCCATCTATAGTTAAGAGTGGAACTGAGAATATTCGTGAGACGTCGCACTAACAGTGACACTGAAAAGAAGCCAAGACTTCTTAGCGAATCCTGGAAAGTGGGAAGGTAGGTCGGTTGCTCAACTGTATAAGGGGCCAGGGAGTTCGGGCCTGGCTTGTTCCTCCTCCGA
Organism: Macrobrachium nipponense; assembly: GCF_015104395.2. Classification (NCBI taxonomy): domain Eukaryota; kingdom Metazoa; phylum Arthropoda; class Malacostraca; order Decapoda; family Palaemonidae; genus Macrobrachium; species Macrobrachium nipponense. Next base: position 37,656,991 of record NC_087209.1, on the reverse strand, counting down.
GGCTTACTGGTGGTACTACTCCTACGTCGCCTGTGGTAGGATGTGATTAACCACATTTCTTTTTTCATTTGGGAGTTCAGTGTGACCTCACTTCCCCTTTTATGCTGCACGTTCAAGAGTTGTGCGTTGAAGTTTTCGTAACTCGGAGTACTATCTAAAGGGAAGTTGTTTTACTTCGACTTGACTGCTCAAGTTTTTACCTAAACTGGGTTGATAAATGCGTTGCCTTTACCTGTGCTGGCGTTCTGCAAGGTAAGAGTGTCATGCATATGCCATGTATCAGAATTGGTGTTATGTACACGCACACACGTATGTATGTTAGTATGTATATATATATAATTTTTATATATATATACATATATATATATTGTATTATAATATGTGTGCAGTAAACGCCGCGCCCACCAGGTGCTCATGTACTTAATGGAAAAGCAATCAATGAACAATGAACATATTTAATCTGGGAGTGCGTTTATAAGTATTTGTGTTGTGCATGTGTGCGTAGTGTAGGAAAAATGAACAGTAAAATGTGAACAGGTAAAGATGACAGGAGAATAGTGCCTTTAGTGTGGTGCTTGAAATGATGTGTATAGGTATTGCGAATAAGAATGAAACTGGTTTATGTGTGTAGCCTATACAGAGAAAGAAATTGGAATAAACTTGGTATGCAAGTTATATATTCATACAACAAAGATGAATATCGATTGGATGTATATAAGTGCCTGCCATTATTAGAAATGAGGAGACGATTTCGTGTATGCATTCCGTTTGCTTGAGACTAGAAATAGAGCATAGATCAAACTAGGCCCCCCTTCTCTCTCTCTCGCTATCTCCACCCCCTCTCTCTTTCTCTCTCTCTGCCTTGGTAAATCTTTTTTGTCACTAAAGTTTTATACTTAGTACGCGATCATAAAGTGGATATATTTTTGTCATAGTCATGATTCAATGCTAGCTCTCACAAGGAACCGTAAATTTGACTATCCTTTTCTTATACTGAAGTTGTTAACCATCTGAACGTTGGAATCTCTGTGCTATTTCTGCAGGTAATGTTACCAGAACGAAAGTTTATGCGAAAACATGCTAGACTTTTCCATTTTTTAAACCAATGAAATTTGTTGATTAGGCATAGTGCAACTATTATATCAAAAGGCAGTTCAATAATATCATCTTTACCTGGAATTCTTTCCCTGCTTCGGTGTTTCCCCTGTCAGACATTAAATTTCTTCCTTTTAGAGACGCGAACGTACATTAATTCCTTCATGGTTAACGCTCGTTCTTCCTCTTCTTTTTCTGTTATATTTCTCGGACATGGCTAGAAACGGCTTATTAGGCTGATCGTCTCAGTGCACTCTGCTGTATACACGTAATTAAGTATTCCGTAAGTGGAGGCAGTCGGTGTGGCAATTCTGTGCCCTCGCTAGCCCAAACCTAAAAGAAGGAGGAAGAAGCGAACCTCGACGGAAGCGAGCAATGTATCAGATTCAATTCAGATTCATCTGGATGAGTGGCCAGGTGTCTTTAGAAAGCATAGGCCTATAGACCAAGTCTAAAGCGCTAGGCCCATAGACAGAGAATGATACCGGAAAAAGTGACATTGGCTAACCAGAGAGGGTAATCGGGTCCGGGAGGGTAGGGGTCCCGATGTCGTTGCTAGTAGCTAGTCGCATATATGCTCTCTTATGGTTAGTAAAATACAAAAAAGGATATGCATTGCTTACTCTGCGGATGAAGTTCCTTTTTCAGTTGGTTATTCAATCTAGCTTGAAACAAGTATTCCACATTCTTCTTTTCCTGAAGGTTAGTGACTTTCTCACCGTTCTTTTGCGTTTTCTTTTGTCGTATGCATTGCATACATTAGTCTCATGTCATTTCAGAATCATTGTGCCCTACTTTCCTCTCATATTCTTGACCTTTCATCTCCACATATTTGCATAATTCTTGAAGCCAAAGTAACAGTTGTTATACACCTCTCTGTTCATAACCTGCTTCGCAGTGACATGACTATGTAGAGAGAATGAGGCAGGAGATGATGTTTGAAAAATTAAAAGGACAACAATATAAGGAGTTGATATACCATGCCATTGTTCGCCCTTGCTGCCACCAGTTATTGTCAGCAAACTCCCAGATACCTCATTTACATCCTAAAGTCAACAGAGGCATATTGAGGGTAAAATTAAAGCGCCTACCAGTCCACTCATGTAAATTAGTGCCTACCCCTACCAGCTTCTGCTGAAGTTAAAAATAATGTCATGGGGCTAGTAACCTCACCCTCAAACAATTGCCGATTAACTGGAAAACTCTCTCTCTCTCTCTCTCTCTCTCTCTCTCTCTCTCTCTCTCTCTCACACACACACACACGCATATATATATATATATATATATATATATATATATATATATATATATATATATATATATAGTGTAAGCAGACAGATGTTTTGGAAATCTCAATCTCAGTAGGAAAAGAGGAGTGTAGGTTAAGAGACACCGCATCGTATTTGTGATGCATTTCGTTGTTTCTTCATAACAACATTTTGAAGCCTAAAAGAGACTACAGCATTTAATAGTAATTAAATATTATATATATTATATATATATATATATATATATATATATATATTCTATATATTATACACACACACACACTGGAAGATTGGGGCATCTAGACCGCCGTACATTCACCAGGAATAAAACGGCAATCAGCCCCCGTAGCATCATATTACTTTATAAATATATGCATGTATGTGTTGACGTATAAGTACAGCCTTCCAGTGTTTATATACAAATCTGTGTATGAGTGTGCATGTGTGCCGGCACATACCCTGTGGGTCTGTTAACCTTTTGCAAGCACGGACTCAACCCACCCAGCAGAATTATTTTCGAGGAGCAAAATATGTTTTAAGTAAATTGAAGTTGAAAAACATTTTTTTACTTGTTTTCATAATTTACGAGTATAGGCAGTGGAAATGCCAAGTCTAGGGGCGATGTAATTTACGATTTGAAGTGATTTAGAGGTAACTGGCAACAACAAGCAGCGCAGAGAGAGAGAGAGAGAGAGAGAGAGAGAGAGAGAGAGAGAGAGAGAGAGAGAGAAGCACCGGGTGAGGAGCAAAGTAGTTTGCCCGCGGCCCAAGTCTGTCTATTGTCACCTTCGTGGAAGTTTAATGATGGTTGTGGGGGAAGAATAATAAGAATAATTGTGGCAATCGTAACAAAGGAAAAACGTTATGATGAGGAAAGGTGAAGCACACCAGAAGAAGAATAGGGACGCTGTAATAACACATAGACATTACCAATACGTAAGTCTGTTGTATCTATTTAACTATCCACACATACACACACACACACCATATATATATATATATATAACGCCTTGAAAACATCTCGAGACAGGTGATACCTAACCTCCCCAGACTAGTAAAATACTTTTTTGCATTCTCGGATTTTATGACTATAAACCAACTAGCTTGACTCTATCGGGTTACAGGAGAGTGAAACGAAGTGTTGCCTGCGAGAGATAAGTCTGAGTACTTCCTGTGTCTTTTTTGTTTCTCTTTTTTTGTTTCCTTGATAGAATAATGGGGCCTTTATGGCTGGATAGAGGAGCAGATAGATTGTTAAAGTGGGCGAGGAAGCATCTGCACTCGACGTATATCAACGGTTTCTTTGGTTGTGTTCAATTCACTGGATTTGGTTGTTATCATCGCTGGATTCGCGGATAAATAGAATGCACCAGTATGAACGACCTC
>NC_087209.1:37623242-37648242 GCF_015104395.2 Macrobrachium nipponense | reverse complement strand
GGATGACTCCAGACCCCCAGTGAAATGCCCAATATGGTTCCGTACCCCCTTTGCTTAAGTCCACTTAACTTCTATTTGTTGACAATATTACTTATTATATTCTTAGTTTAATACATACTTTAGGTATGAATAGCTAGGAATCTAGCATACAAGAAAATCAAAAGCATTCATAGTTTTGTATAGTTTTTTATTTACAAAATGTACCTATGTATACAAGGCCAAATTAGAATCAAATAAATCGCATATGAGAGGACCAGTCCCAACCCCCCAGCATGTGGTTCTATCCCCCAGGGGTACCCCCCGGATAGCTGTTAAGAAACCCGGTGAATTACGGTAAATATATCTTATTAACGAATTTGCAGATTCGTGGATAGATGATAAAAACTGAATACGTAGATACTAATTGGAGAGTCAATTAACAAAATCTTATTTCATTTTAGATTCAAAACAAGTTCGGAATGAATTTCTGAAAAATATTTTTCATGAAAGAGCGTTTATATTCAATCTGTTATTGGGGCAAAATATTCAGGTCTGCGAATTTACATGGTAGCGATACATTCCAGTTACTTTGAAAAAGTTGGCAAATGTTGATGAAAAACAATATAAATTTTCATTATTTTTGAGCAAGAAATTTGACAGTTTGTTCGTTCTATCTTTGAATCTTTCTAGGACTGCAAAGCTGCCCGTAGGTATAAAATTTCGCTTACTTTCAAAGGAAAGCCAGGTTCGTATTTATTTATTTTACAGTCAGAAATAATTGTAAATATTCTCTTTATTTACAAGTATTTCTGACTTCAAAATAAATAAATACGAACTTGGCTTTCCTTTGAAAGTAAGCGAAATTTTATACCTAAAGGTGGCTTTGCAGTCCTAGAATGACTCAAAGACGGAATCGAACAAACTGTCAAATTTCTTGCTCATAAATATTAAAGATTTTATCCTGCTTTTCATTCAAATGTTCTGACTTTTCAAAGTAAATGGAATATATGGAACCCATTTGAAATCTCGCGTGAAATTTTAGAAATTCTGAAAGTTGGGTCGAGGCTTTCCAGGCGAGTCTGTCGCAATACGAGACTCCAGAAAATGATGTTCTTTGAGGATGAACTTCTTATGTTTTGAAAGGTCAGAGCTGAACTTGTACTGAATATAATCAGATCACAAACTAGAATTTCAGCCTCGCAGGACCCTAGCTACAAACCCTTTCGTTCCTTTTACTGTACTTGCATATTCTCTTTCTCCCATCTTAACTTTCCAACCTCTCTTAACAATTAATTCATAGTGCAAATGCTTTCAGGTTTTCCTCCTGTTACACCTTTCAAACCTTTTACTGTCAATTTCCGTTTCAGCGCTGAATGACCTCATAGGTGCCAGTGCTGGGCCTTTGGCCTAAAATCTATAATCAGTTTATCTTAATTCTAGAATTGCAGTCTAATTCACAAAACCTTTGAAGACATCATGCCTTATCTGGCATTTGGAAAATGTCTTTAGAAATATCTCAACTTGGCTTGAGACATCTTGCATCATCTCCCGTGTGGAAAATGTCAGAGTGACTCAAAGAGTTTTCATGTATCTCTCTGTCTTTAGCTTACCTCAAAGACATGGAAAGAATTCCCATCTTTTCGATGGGGAAAATATTTGTATTTTCTCTTGTGCGAGGTGGAAGCGCCTCAGTGGCGTGGTCGGTATGGTGTTGGCGTGCCACCTCTGTGGCCGCGAGTTCGATTCTCGGGCATTCCATTGAGGAGTGAGGGATGTGTATTTCTGGTGATAGAAGTTCACTCTCGACGTGGTTCGGAAGTCACGTAAAGCCGTTGGTCCCGTTGCTGAATAACCATAGGTTCCATGCAACGCAAAATCACCACAAACAAAAACTTGTGCGAGGTGGGTAAATCTGGAATGATTCAAAACTTCCGACACATCTTTTTTAGTCTTTAGCGTGGCAAGTGACATAAACAATTTTGCGACATCTCGTCGCCTCTTCAGTGTGAATAATGTCTCTTGCGTGTCTGTTTTAAAGACCTTGGCATTCCCGAAAGTTCCTCCCTAGTCACGCTCTTAACATGTCAGGAGTCTTGGAGGTTGTGGGTCCATAGGGATGCGTAGGGTATCTTTTTACGAGTGAAACGAAAAGTCTTTTCTATTTGAATAACAACCAAACACGGCGCAGCTGTTTGGCATTATTTAAATAATAATTTAGATTATATAAAAAAATCAAAACTATGGTTGTATTCGAAGAATGTAAAATTAAAACTAAATCACTGCAGAGATGACTGAAGTGACCTGTGATCTACATTTGAATGAAACGGAAGCTGAGTGACTTCTCGCCCTGACCTGACCTCCAGGAGGTGCGGCTCTTTGGGGGGATAAGCCGCAACCCCCCACAAATGACTCTACCTAAAATATATCAATTCCGAGGTCGATCGAATTAGATATTAAAGGACATTTGTAGCTCGAATGACATATATGAATCACGGTGATGTGATAATTATTTCTGACCCATTCTATATACCTTGTTGGAAACGGGCCCATTTCTGGCTGCCCGGGACGCCCCCAAAGCTGTTCAAATGCTAATACCTCCAAAAGTATTGGAGGTAAAAGAAAAATCTTTCGGCAGATAAAACCTTACACCTTTCAATTTCATCCCTTTCAAGATTTATTTGTAAAATATCATAAATTCACATTTAAATGATGTTTTAATTATTGCATTGTAATATTCTCAAAATTGATGATTTCAGCAGCAAATTCGATAGTTTTCTCGAATGCTATTATAGGATCGGTTTAACTCCGTCTTCTCACTTCCGCCATAAAGAATCATTTCGCATTGTATCATTTGTCATATTATGAGCAGTTTGATATTGGAACTATTTCTAATGCAATTAACGATAACGTTTATGTAGCAGAGTTCCGAGATACCTAGTTAACCCTTTAATGGTACCCAAGGTATATTATAACCTTATGCTATATACCTTGATGGCACCTTATAGACTCATAAAATCTCTCTAGCTTGAACAACATGGGTGAATTATTCTAGTTAAAACGACTTACGGAATTCTTTAAACCAAAAGCGGGACATTTTTCAACTTGAAGCAAGCGTAAATTTGGTCATCTGTAAATACATTATATAATAAAACTTGTGACGCATATGAAAAAAAACTTTCAACTAAAAATACATAAGAATAATTCTAAATATAATATTGAATTGTTACAACAAGGAACAGTGATCTTCAAAAATAATTTATTCTTATGATGATTCTTGTATACTTTAACTAACAACGTTGAAAAGTGTGTTTAACCAGAAAGCCATGGACCGTATTGTTAACCAGGTGAACCTATAGAATCTTTATGATATGATGAGAGGTGTTCCAGAAACCCTTGAAAATATTTACAAATTCATAGAATATTCGTTAAAATACGATTAGATAAAGACTATCAAGTAAACAGGTCTAAGAAATTTGTAGCTGTGTAGTTCCTCGTGGGACGAGTGATTTACGTGCTCGCCTACCAAGTCGGTAGTCGCGAGTTCGACTCCCCGCTCTGCCAACGTTGAATCAGAGGAATTTATTTCTGGTGATTAGAAATTCAATTTCTCAATATAATGTGGTTCGGATTCCCACAATAAGCTGCAGATCCCGTTGCTAGGTAACCAATTGGTTTCTAGCCACGTAAAGATATGTAATCCTTCGGGCCAGCCCTGGGAGAGCTGTTAATCAGCTCAGTGGTCTGGTTAAACTAAGTAGATATAGTGGCTGTGGTGAGTCGACTGGTTCAAACCCCTCTCAAGGATTGATAGATTTCACTAGCACCATGATCTAACCGTCCCTGTGAAATAATAGGGCTGGACGTTTTGGGTTGGGGAGTTAGGGAGGGGAGGGTTGCTAGGGTAGGGGAGTTGGGGGGGGGGCGGCAAGTCTTAGGTCCATCTGGATCTCCCTGGTTTTAGCTTGGGTGGAGAGGAGGACCTTTGGCGCTGATTATTATGATTTTCATCATAGGATATTATGCAGAAGTACAGTACCTTGTCCCTTGCCTAAGCCGCTCCTTAGCATCTTAGAAAACACACATTAAGATTAAGAACTAAAGAAATAACAGAATATCAACACAAACTTTTGAAGCATCTGTTCACTAAAAACCCATTAAGATTATATTAACTCTAACCCAGCAGGAATCAACAACCTCTTTAACGTTAAATTCTAAGAGATTTTCATAAATCCGCACAAAGAGAGAGAGAGAGACGAGAGAGAGAGGCTGGGGGGGGGGGGGGGTGGGGGGTTGTTGGTGTGGGGGGGGGGCCGCTTTACATTGCACAAATAGAATATTATAGAGAGAAATCTCATAAGAATTTCTTTTAAATACTCAAAGACTCTTGACAAAAACGTGTACAAAATCGGGCCAACTAAAAACGTAAAGAGATTCAATGGACAAGAGTGCGAAGAATCTGGCAAAAAACGGGCCTTACAGAATATACCAAATAAAACCTTAATGAGTAAAAAATACATTACATAATTACGCTTTGAGAATTTATGAACGAAAACGCGCAGATAATCTGTTAAGTAAAAAAAAGATGAAAAAACGAAGAAATGTGTCCATTCCGTTGATCCTTTCAGACTGTCAGTTGGTAGCTGAACTGAAGTTCATCAAATAAATCGCATGGAGAATTTTGCAGCTAGAAATGGATACAGAATCTATCAACTTGATATGCTATTAACAGGACCTCATAAAATCTAATAATAAGACTGCGTAGAGAATCTGTTAACAAAACAGCGCGGAGAATTTATCAAGAAGACATCATAGAGAATCTATTAATAAGTTATAGTCTATTAACTTGAGACGCATCAAGAATATGTTGACGAGAAGTTCAAAAACATCGATTAACCAGACTCGTAGGGAATATATTAACTAGAAAAACTTATATAAAACCCTTTTAACTGAATGTCCTATGAGTTCACCTACAGTAGGCAACTGCAATTCATAGCGAATCCGAGGACTTTTTAAAAGAGCTTTGAGAACCAATTAAAATAGCATCATACGAAATCCCATGACAAAAAGAGCATTATTATCTAAAAAGGCTTAGAGAATTTATTAACGAAAATGCGTAGAAATCTATGAAAGAAAATGAAATGATAAAATTCTCAGAATTACCGGAATAACAAAATTAAAATCTTACAGAACTCGCAACGCTCGTAGAATATTGTACCTGAAAACGCAAAGAGAAAAGATCACGCGGTGCATTGTAGGTATTACTTAACGGTCTTTGCAGCATCCCTTCGACCCATAGTTGCAATCCCTTTCATTCCTTTTACTGTACCTCCGTTCATATTCTCTTTCTTCTATTTGACTTTCCACCTTCTCTACAATTATTTCATAGGTTTTCCTCCGGTTTCACCTTTCAAACCTACCTACTCTCAATTTCCTTTCCAGCACTGAATGACCTCATAGGTCCCGGACCTTGGCGTTTGGCCTAGACCAGGAGTGACCAGACTTTTGGACTCCGAGATCTACTATAAAGACTGAAACTCTTTTACGATCTTCCATACTACATAATCTCATAATATTACGTGGGAAAAAAATTCAAATAGCGCCATAGTAAGATAAAACATGAGTACAATTGCCTCACTTATACACACACACACATGTATATATTTTATATATATATATATATATATATATATATATATATATATATATATATATATATATATATATATATATATATATATATATATATATAAATAAAGGTTTTTTGCCACGAAGGAAAAAATGGAAAAGCGAGATAGCCAAGTACTTTCGGTCCTGTTCGGACCCTTTACTGTTTGCCTCAGTAAAGGGTCCGAACGGGACCGAACGTACTTGGCTATCTCGCTTTTTCATTTTTTCCTTCGTGGCAAAAAACTTTTATTTATTTATATAGCATAACGTTTTATATACTTCGTGATCAAGTTATTCATATATATATATATATATGTATATATATATATATATATATATATATATATATATATATATATATATTTGTATGTATGTATGTATGTATATAGGCATGTGTTTTTTTAGTTTTTATAAGAATGTGGGGGAACGGCGATCGACTGTGTGGCCACCTTTGGCCTAGACTCTATATTCCATTCAATTCCAAGCAACAGCAGAGAATCCATTGAGCAAAAGGACGAGCGAATCTTTTTTTAACTAGAAACGCCGCTCTGATGCTGCTGTTGCTGCTGTTGTCGACTTCGCATCCGTGAGGATAAGTCATTGCTTAACCAGGCTGGTTTTTAAGCATCTCATTTGCATAGTGTGCTACATATCATGTGGCTTATGGCAAATGCATTTTATATTCATGCCATTCGCTTGTTTTGCCTCTTATTTTATTGTTGGATGTTTATCCTATTGTAAGCATTTGATTCCTTCGGTCACACTGTTGGGCTTTTCACTTTTAATTTATCCGTTTGTTTTTGAAAAAAAACTATCGTAATGATTCCTTCATCTTTATCTTTAACGCTGTTTTTTTAATTCTAATTTATACACTTGTTTCTTGAAACGTTCTTTCTTTTTCATACATTCGTTACTATTTCATTATATATAATTGCTTAAGCATATGTTGTGAATATAACGTACATCTCCTTATTCCTTTAGTCTGGCTAGATATTATTATTTCGAAAGTGAAGAACATAATCAATACTGTGTAGAATTATCAGGGTAATTAAGTATCAATTCTCAACATTAGAAAAAGGAATTGTCATATCCTACTATAAAAATGCAATGAGTTTCCATATCTCGTGGCGTCATCCAACCCGGGCCCACTCTCTCAAAGCATTAACCTCTACATAAATGTGGAAAATGAAGGCACCTTATGTAAAGTTCCTAAGGCCAGGAATTGCCTTTACGGGCTGCTTTTTGAGCAAGAGCCCGTGCTGGCATAAAGAGCCTAAGCTAAATCAACAGGAATTGCCATCTCGACTCTCCTGTGTTACCATCAGCTTGACTGCTGGAGAATAATATATATATATATATATATATATATAAATATATATATATATATATATATATATATATAAATTTTTTATCACATCACCTTCATTCATATAAAATGCAATCCACGAGAGGGACGAAATTATTACCAACTATAAAATTCCCCTTCGGTTAACATATATGAAAATATATTATTTTCCGAGGTAGAGCGGATTGGATCTTTAAAGACAATTGTAGCTTAATGCATAATATATATATGTATATATATATATATATATATATATATATATATATATATATATAATATATATGTGTGTGTGTGTGTGTGTGTGTGTGTGTGTATGTATATTAGGACAGTTCTGTAAACGCGAAGTTTTCTTTCATTCTTTAAATTAGAAAGCATGAAATTTACTGAAAATTCATAGGGGCTGTCGGTTTTGGAAGAGAAAATAATTTTACCAGAGAGAGCATATTTCTCGCTGCTGTTTATAATTCATGGAACTATCAAAGGTACAGATTATGTTAGAACCAGGACAGATCCTTTTCCTTCCACCTGAAGATAGATTTAATTTATTTCTAGTTACTAAATGATAGCTTTATCCGTCGTATGTTTCAAGCTTGTATCAGTATCTAAATAAATATAATAATACTGAACCCCGCCCTTGTAATTAAAATTATCCTCATGCAGTTTTATCTGCTGAAATAAGTGCATGAAGCATAAGAAACGTTATCTCTGTAAATCACGAGATAATTAGCATGTTCTTGAGACGGACTCACGAGAGGGCGAGGGATCCTTCTGCTGATATGATAATCACCCTTAGCGCCGCCTCCTCCTTTCAGCCACACACAAACAAAACACAAGACAACAGCCGTGGGAGAAGCGTGTGTTGAGTAACGCTCTCGGAATTAGGAGAAACAACACCAGCAATGAACCTCAATCGACGGAATGGAGTATTTTTGTAACAGCTGGAGAGGGAAGGGAAGAAAATCACGTTTTTTTTATTATTATTATTTTCAAACCGCGTGAGAGTGAGTTTAGTTGCTGCCTTATTTCAGGACTATTTGGGAACTGTTGTCCTTACTTGGGGTTCACTCAAAGGAGTGGCAATTTTGAGGCGGATGAGAATAAAAGCAAAAGACACTAAGCAATTTTTTCTGAAAATGAACATGAATGGGTCTAGTTTCTGTCCCTTGTCTGGTCTTATTGTAACTCTTTTACAGTCACAAATCAGAACTTCAAGAGTCAGCCTAGGGATCGGAGTGTTTTTTTGCAGCAAATGATAGAAAAAAGATCCCAAATTATTGGTTTTGATGAAAATGAGTTCGAATAAGTTGAGCTTCTTTTTCACGTCGAAGCTCACCATAACCCATCCCCGCTTGTGCCAGGCTTCTGTAGTCGATGAAAGAAGCGAATAGATAAACAAACGAGGTAAAAAAAATGAATATCTCCTTTTTGCTGGAAAGGTAATAAGAGCGAGTTTAGTCTCCTCTTCTAGGAGCCTTTGAATCCATGCTTCATGAAGGGCCAGAAAAAGAAAAAAAGTTAGTGAGTTTAGCTTCCTGAGAAAGAAACTAAACTCACTAGCCTTTTTGTGACCCATTGCCTCGGTACCAGAGTCTCACGGTCCACAGTCAATTACAGGAGATATATGATATGAAAATGAAGTTTTCAGAGCCTTATATTTGAGTCTGAATTTTCATACTATTTATTGTTTCGTGAATGTAAGTTATTCAAAAAGTGTTTTTTTTAATGACCACAGTTGTCGTGGCGAAAATTCGTAGGAATAAATCAGCCACGGAAGATTTTTCGCTTTATTTTTGCTGATGCTCGCTGCTTCACGCAATGAGGAAATGTTCAGGAGAGACGATTACGGAATAAGATATGATGGGATAAGGAGCGTTCGTTCGTCCTTGGTCGAACGGGTGTTGCGTGACGCCAAAATGACAACGCATGGTACTAGACAGAGCCTAGATGAGATGGTGTAAATAAGGCTGATTTTTTTATTTGCGAAATTGAGTCCCTGGCATGACTTGTCGTGAATCATCGCAGGGCGTTGGGTATGTGTTTTATTACTATTATAAAGTAATAGTAATTATCATATTATTATTATTTGAAAACGAATAAAGACTTTGTTTTGATTACTCTTCCATACTGTTGGCCTACTTGTCCTTAAACTTTCAAGGGAGCCGACTTGGGAGATTGGGATTAGTGTAACCTGAAAGCCTGGTATATGTTAAAAAAAATTGACAGAATCTTTTAAAACGACGTTGTTTTATTTTATGTTCTATCGAAAACACAACAAACGCATTTCCACTGTTACTATAATAATAATAATAATAATAATAATAATAATAATAATAATAATAATAATAATAATAATAATAATAATAATAATAATAATAATAATAATAATAATAAGTATCAAGAAGTGAAAATAGAAACTAGGATATGGGATATGCCAGTGGAAATTGTACCAATAAATATAGGGACACTAGGCACGATCCCAAGATCCCTGAAAAGGAACCTGGAAAAACTAGATTCTGAAGTAGCTCCAGGACTCGTGCAGAAGGGTGCACTCCTGGAAACAGCGCACATAGTAGGAAAAGTGATGGACTCCTAAGAAGGCAGGATGCAACCCGGAACCCCACACCTTAAAACCACCCAGTCGAATAGGATGACTGTGATAGACCAAAAAAGGAAAAAGAAATAATAATTATAATTATTGAAAATGTCCACACACTACCGTAAATCAAGCCTGAAATATTATTTTCAAATCAAGCTTGCGCAGAATACAGTGTTCCATATGTGAAACAAAACAAGACACGCGGATTAGAATACTGTTTAGGATAGCGTAAGATATTGGAAAATAAGCGAAGACAAAACAACAGACGGATAGCTCTGTGGATACAGAGCTATCCGTTTGTTGGTGAAAAGTGTATTGAACTAGCTTTGCATCGTCATTTAAATTATGGAACATACTTTTTCTCCTCCTCCTCGTCCTCCTCCTCCTCCTAACATAGAAGGAGATCGGACTGCCATCTGTGAACCAGTTTACTTTACTCCCCTCCACAAGTGGCAACAAAATGAGAAGAATGACATTTATTAACTGTGGTTAGTAAGCATTAAATATCAGTAGTATATTAATCTGCGTTAGTTCTTTGCCAAACAAGATAAGAGATTGAATTACGCAGATCACAAGAGGCTTAATACATTGAAAATATCGCGCTCAAAGTTTTGTACCAGTATAATTTATAACAAGATGCTGAAGACATTAAGTAAATCTTCTATACCGCCCGAGACTTTCGAGTGATTTTTAGAAACTGAAGTCTACGGAATTTGAACTTTCACTTTCACTTACGCCTGGTTGGCGTTTGTTATATATACAGTACCATTACAAGAATTTATTGCTCAGAAACCATATAACCTAGAGTAATGCAGTTTTTGTAGAATGTTCTACATTTCCCCAAGTTTACATTCAGAACACTTCATGATCTTGCCACACTTCGTAGACGCATGGTTAAAGATGTCCAAACAGTTGACGTTGATTTGCTGCAGCGCGTATAGAGGGAGGGAGATGGAATATCGTCTCGACATTGTGGAGGAAATTGGAGGTGCACATGTGCAATTTATTGCATGAAGTGTTCTAAATGTAAACTTGAGGAAATGTAGAACATTCTACAAAAACCTACATTACTCTATGTTATAAGGCTTCTGAACAATAAATACTTGTAAAGGTACTAGGACTTTATGGACACCCTGTAGTTTACATCCCGTAGGGGGGGTAGCGCCTTCAGTAGACATCATGCGATGCACTGTAGACATTACTTGAAGTTCTCTGCAGCGTGCCTTCGACCCATAGCTGCAACCCCTTTGCATTCCTTTTACTATACCTCCATTCATATTCTCTTCCATCCTTCTTTCCAGCCTTTCCTGACATTGATTCATAGTGCATCTGCTTTGAGATTCCTCCTGCTACACCTCTCAAACCTTTTGATTGCCAGTTTCGGTTTCAGCAGTGAATGACCTCATAGGTTCTAGTGTTTGGCATTTGGCCTAAATTCTATATTCTATTCTATTCTATTCTATTCTATAAGTTGATATTATGACTTGATTTAAGTAGACGGGTTCTTGCCTAGCTGGTCCGACTAGACGGCATCTGCAGGTATTGTGATGCTTCCATGAATGACAAGTCAGTCATTTACGGTGACAGTTTGTTGCAGTATTGAGAGACCTATACAATCTCCTGTTCGCTTCAGATATAAAATGATCGTAAAATGAAATAGAATAGGCTTCAAGATCCAGATTGGCTGACAAGTCAGGTCTGATTCTTTGATAACGAAATTATATCGGCAATTCAGTAAAGAGTATACTTCTACCAATACAATCACCGTAGGGAGGTAATGCCGTTAGTGCAACTCATGCGGTGCACTGTAGGTATTACTTAATGTCCTTAGCAGCGTTCCTTCGGCCCCTAGATGCAGCCCCTTGCATTTCCTTTTACTATACCTCCGTTCATATTCTCTTTATTCCATCTTACTTTCCACCCTGTTCTAACAATTGTTTCATTGTGCAACTGTAAAGTTTTCCTCCCGTAACATCTTTGTAACCTCGTGCTTACAGTTTTCCTTACGGCGCTGAATGACCTGATAGGTCTCAGGGCTTGGTCTTCAGCCTAAATTGTATATTGTATTTATATTCTATTTTCTACTCTACCTACAATGATGTCTAAGCCATTACGTGTCCTGCTCATTGGTGAATGTAAGGATGGGTGTGCTAGACTTAACAAATTATTTTTATTTATTCTACATTTTCAAGCATTTCTGTTTTCCTCCAGTTGCATCTGGCAGATGTATTCTGAGAAATCTTGCTTCGTAAGTTAATAGGACACATTTGAATCTCGTTCAGCATGCATTTATGGGCGCGCAATTTGAATCGTGATAACAGAGACCATTTCCTGACGAGGCCTTTTGCCTAGTCATTTCGAGATCACCGTAGCTTGTTAATGGCCCCAATGACTTGATGATGAATCTCGTGTCAATTGACTCATGAATGACATTCTGGCTGGGTGGCTGAAATACCTAGGCTAGGGATGTTGAGAAAGCGAGGACGGGATCATCTGTGATTCTGAACAGGCCACTTCCAGTGAGCGGATGATGAAGTCTTCAAGAGTTGCCAGGATGAAAGTTTTTATTTTATTTTATTTTATTTGTTTATATATTCGTTTCTTTTTTTTGCAATTCGGGACGAATGTGTGAAGTTACTGGGAAAGGAATATATATATATATATATATATATATATATATTATATATTATATCTATATATATATATACAAACTTGATCACGAAGTATATGAAACGTGATGCTATGTATAAATAAAGGGTGATGCCATGGAAGAAAATGGAAAGGCGAGAAAGCCAAGATCTTTCGGTCTAACACGACCCTTTACTTAAGCACAACTGAGTAAAGGGTCGTGTTAGACCGAAAGATCTTGGCTTTCTTGCCTTTCCATTTTTCTCCATGGCATCACTTTTATTTATTTATATATATATATATATATATATATATATATATATATTATATATATATATATATATATATATATATATATATATATATATATATATATATATATATATATATATATATATATATATATATGCAATAGCCACAATACCCTCTTAACTTCTCGAATTCTTCTCGCTTTTCTGGATACGCTATTAAATTTACATATGTATATCGTAAAAAATAACCAGTGATTCTTTTCATATATATATATACTATATAATATATATAGTATATATATATATATATATATATATATATATAATATATAGGGATATATATATGAATAGGCCAGAAAAAAACTCATGACTCCTGTGTTTCATTCACTCTGCAAATGCTGACTCCAGCGAACAGAAATCATTCTACCACATCTGCATATCACCACATTTCTCGCCCTTTCATTACCTCTCACGAAAAACGTTCAACTTCGTGAACAATAGGACTTAACAGCTCCAGCTGTTTCTCATTCGTTCGCATCAACATTCAACATCCACTTCTCTTCCACGATGTAGAGTTGGCTCCACAATTCCTTCGCACACTCCAACTGTAGTGTCCATACAGACTCCTCTAATCTCCCAGATCTTTTGCACACGCCCTGCCACCTTCCTGGCTTCACTTATTCTGCTCCTCACCTCTTATTTTATCTTATCGCCATCTGCAGCATTCCCTCCAAAATACCAATAGTATTGAGCCACTTCCATTCTCCCATCATCCATATGAACGCCTGCTTCGTGTTCCGCTTTTCCATTTGCCGTCGTATCCGTCCTCTCGCTAACATTCACTTTTAGTGCCTGCAGTTCTTCCTCGCTATCCCTCTTCAATACTGTATCATAATGAAGTAGCCACTCAACATTCGATTCATGACTCCAATAATAATCCAACAACACTGAACTTACACCCTTTGTACTTTCTGTGGCTTCTACCATCGCTATTAGTTCCTCATTGGACGAGTGGGCTGCTTACTCGCCTAACAATTTGGTAGCCTGAGTTTATTTTTGGTGATTAGAAATTAATATGGTTCGGATCCCACAATAAGCTGTAGGTCCCGTTGCTAAGTAGCCAATTGGTTCCTAGCCACGTATAAAAGAAATCTAATCCTCCAGGCCAGTCATGGGATAGCTGTTAATCAGCTCAGTGGTCTGATTAATCTAAGATACACTTTCTCCCATTACTCCGCCAGTAAAGATATAAATACATTCATATACATACACACACACCCATATATATATATATATATATATATATAAATATATATATATATATATATATATATTATGCAATATATACACAGTGTAATGCATACTATCTATCTATCTATCTATCTATATATATATATATATATAGTATATATAATATATATATATATATATATATATACATATATATATAAATGTGTGAAGTGTATGTGTGTACATTACTATAGTATGTATATAATATGATACAGTAGTTAAGGCTATACTAAACTACGTTGAGCGGAGCATAGGGTGTATGTGTGAATGTATGTATGTACGTGAGAGTAACGAGAACGAAAGGGCGTCACGTGGAGCGGGAAATTTAATGACGTTTCTGCCGTGTGTGGAGCATCGTAATTGTTGCCCGGGCGACGCCCCTCGGATCTCAATTCGGGCCGGGAAGAGAATGAGGTCCCTTTTTTTGTTTACTGGGAGGTTGCGCAGACATAGATGGATGATGTTGGAAGAGAGTGGAATAGAGATCCAGTATTTTTTTTTATTGGTTTATTTTAGTTTACGCTTTTTCTTAGGGCAAGGGGAAACTGAGAAGGGTGATGTTGCAGAATGTAAACACCGTCTTGGGAAAGGTTGTAAGAATATGATGACTTTGTTTCTCTTATTTTGTGATATTTAATTTTAGCTTCGTTGCTTCACCGACGACGGGAATGATTTGCGGAAAATAAGGTGGTTTGGCTTTGAAAATGTTAAGGATGACATGACTTTGTTCGTTGTGTTTATTCGAGAAAGTTTCACTTTTGGCTGAGGGACGTTGGTTGTTTTCTTCATGGATTAAATGATAATATAGATTTTTAAAGGGCATTTTATTGATTGTATGATTTTCATGAATCTTTTCTAGTTTTTGTTTTTTTTACAGCTGATGTTTTTTGTTGTGGATTACGGGGAAGAGGGAACATTGCTTTAGTTGGGAGTTTATCTGTGCCAGAATAGTTAGCTAAAATGTATATAAAATAGACAATGTCCGAGATCTCAGCTTTCTGGCCTTTTTAGTTTTCTGTAAAAGAAAATGATTGAAATGTCCGTCCGCACTTTTTCTGTCCTGCTAACATCTTAAAAATGACTGAAGGTAGTGGGCTGCAAATTGGTATGTCGATCACCCACCCTCCTATCAACAAACATACCAAATTGTAACCCTCTAGCTTCAGTAGTTTTTATTTTTATTTAAGAAAGTTAGTCATGATCGTGCGTCTGATAACGATTTGGGACAGGCCACCACTGGGCCGTGGTTAAACTTTCATGGGCCTCGGCTTATACAGCATTGTACCGAGATCCCCGAAAGATGATATATTTTGAGTGGCCTTGATCATACGATGTGCAAAAAACTCGATTGCGCCGAGGACAGTTCGCCGCATTTTTACTTGTTTATGTGGATATCGACCATTGTTGTTTTGTGAAGAATCCATTGGTTGTGTTAATGACTCTGTACGAAATAAAGCACTGGGCAATAGTTTGCGTGTTGATAAAATCGTTTGCCTCCTAGGTTCTTATTAGGTTCAAATGAAACCGTTTCATGACTTTTACTTGGACAGAACTGTATATAAAGGACAAGACAGTTGAAATGAGGAGCGAACGATCGGCAGAGTTCACCAAGGACGCGAAGAAAGCTCTTTTTTTTTTTTCCGTTTTATACTGTTATACATTTTACCTAGCTGATATATTGAGCGGTATGCGGTTAAATATGCAAGATCTCAAAGCATTTCGTGTATTTTTTCGTTTACTGTTCTTTTATTGTTGAAATTCCTTTCTGTAAATTACATCATGAAACAGCTAGTGCTGAAAGAACAGAGTAAAATAGTTATGTTGCTGTAACATAAACTTGAACAATGATTCAATATTTTTCAAGCAGCCTCTCGCAGGAAATTCCATCTCTTTCATTTTCTGTTCACATGCTTTGAAAATTCCACCCTACTACGCACCAAGCACTCAAGTGACAGAGGAAAGTTACTTCCCTTGTTTGCACACAGTAACTGCTCTTTACGTAGCAAACAACCCTCTGTAAAAACATAAGCATTCGAGTGACACACAAACCAGTCGAACTAAGTACCGTCTTTTGAAAGAGGTGGCAGTGTGCGAACACTCGCTGATCCCATACCAGGTCGACGATCTAACGACCACGGTCTAGTACTAGACCAGTAGCTCTCAACCAAGGGGGAAATTTCAGTTTCCCCTGTAGGGGGGTAGTGCCTCATTCGGTGCAATGTAGGCATTACTTAAGGTTCTTTGCAGCGTCCCTTCAGCCCCTAGCTGCAACTAGTTTCATTCCTTTTACTGTACCTCCGTTCATATTCATTTTCTTCCATCTTACTGTCCACCCTCTCCTAACAATTGTGCAACTGCGAGGTTTTCCTCCTGTAACACCTTTCAAACCTTTTATTGTCAATTTCCGTTTCAGTGCTGAATGGCCTTAGTTGCCCCAGTGCTTGGCAATGCCAAAAATCTATATAAAGCAAATCAATATAAATCAATTTCAGTATGGGGGTGGGGGGCGGCGGATTGTGACCTAGGGTCTTTTAGTATCATATACATATTGTTTGGAATGCAGCTTTTGACGCAGACAATCTTGGAAAGGGGCGGAATGACATTCTGACATGGGCCTAAAAATAAATAAATAAATAAATAAATAAATAAAAAAAGCTGAAAACTACTGGTCTAAACCGTGACAACGTAGAGCCGTGTACAAAGTATTAGAGAGGGACGATCAGACACTCCAATAAAATTTGATTGGTGCCAGATCTCGAAGGCTGTCTTGGGAGGGACAAGGGGCTGGATATTGGAAGAGGAGGTCTCAATAAAGAGGAGATGGTCTTGACGCGAAAGCAGGGAGTTTGTGCTCAAGATTGGCTGGGGGTGATTTTCTTATTGTTGGTCGTGCGTAACTTAGGCTTTATTTTAACGTTGTTTCGATTTTCATATGCTGTTGTTATTAAGCTGGTTTTTTATGCTTTTGTATATATATATATATATATATATATATATATATATATATGTGTGTGTGTGTGTGTGTGTGTGTGTGTGTGTGGTGTGTGTGTGTATTTTTATAATATTTATTAAAAACATCGGTTTATTATTATTAATATAATAATAATTATTATTATTGTTATTAATCAGAGAGCAGATCTTCTCTGATACATGTTTTGTTGAAAATAATGGCAGTTTTCAACGAATCAATTACGATAATAATATTATGAATATTGGAATTTTATTCTAAAACATTGCTGTCAGAAAAACGAGATATCAGAAGAATTGAAAAGACCCTGTATAAGATTAATTCGTTGAAAACTGCCATTATTTTCAACAAATTATTATTATTATTATTATTATTATTATTATTTTATTATTATTATTAATTATTATTATTATTTATTATTAATTATTATTATTATTATTTAATTATTATTATTATTATTATTATTTACTCACGGGTGACTTCAAAAGGTGCTATCCTTGTTGTTTTCTTAAGTATTTGGGATAGGGTTGCTGGCTATCCCTATGCCATATTACGGTCTTGGTTTGACTCAGCGCACTTGATAATATCTATTTTTTTTTTTTTCAAAAAACGTACAAAGCCATAAGGAGAAATCAGGAAATAGTATCAACTTCGCAAACAAAAGCTAGAAATATATAAAGTAAATGATCACTACACGAGCAGCAAATAAAAATTCTGGATGCGTTCAGTGGTTCAGTTAAGGTGAAACTCACATCACGAACCTCTGTAGATGTTGGGAGACATTCATGACTCCTTAACGATAAGGACTGCGTGTAGAATTTGGCCAGGTCTTTCTTACGTTTCCTTTCCAAGGCGATACAATGGTGTCATATGTGGAAATTGTTGTTGTGCTAATTGTTTGCGCAATTGTAGTTGGCCGTGAACTAATGCCTTCTTTTTCTTGTTACTGTACTTAAAAATGACGAATAAACAACTTGTCACATTTTGTGTATTTCTCCTTCACTGAAATGGTTAAAAAGTATAAAATATCTTTCTTCGTTATCTTAGATAACTGAATTTGTGGATTATATTATAATATCAATTCGTAAGCGCGTGTATATTAATTAAATTTTTTGGCATATCGAGCCACGTTTGCCATTATTCCCAACGAGAAGACATTTTCAGTTCCCATTAATGTCTTGGTTTTGGACAGACGGTGTCTCAAGAAAAAAAGACATGATTGGTTGATTGGTACCTGCAAAGTGGTGCAACACAGCTATCGTCACAGACGGTGTAAGTATATATGAATAAATTGAACAAACGAGAGAAAACTTCATAATGTCGGTGTTAACGGAACATTGGTCCTGTAATTCAGCTTTCTAAATATCGCCACATATTTCAAAAACGTTCAGAATATGGAGGTCAACGATATAGGCCGAAATGGATTGAGAAAAGGAAGAACGGTGGCGAACGGTGTGGGCTGATAATAGAGGAAGCGAAAGGATCACATTTGTACGGACGGATACTTGAGAATCTAAAGAAAATGAGACAGCGAACGAGTCACAGCAAAAAAAAAAATGAAATGCAACCTTTGAAGTACAAGAAACAACTGGCTGAGGAATACAGCAGACATGAAACAAACAAATACTGCAGATAAGAAGCTCTGTACTACAGCAGCCGATCAGTTAATGGACTACTGAAAACGAGGATATAATACAGCAACTCATACAACAACAAAAATGACACAACATAAGGTAATGAAATACAGTAGACAGCAGGCAAATGACATACAGCAGGGAAGCTAATGAAATACGGCAGACAACAAGCTAGCATACAAAACTTCCACGTCGAGAGATGAACTCCATGTCAGGTCATTAAGTGTCAATGAAAATATGAGAAGCGACTTCGTAGGAAGGAAAGAGAACCACATTGTATGTTGACTTGGCTTCATTGTGACTGTTTCGGATATTCTTTCTTGATCCAATTAAAGGCGCAACACGATCGCTGTTACCGCAGACGGTCGACACTTCTCAGATGAAGAACCTCTAAGCGATGACGTGTAGACCTTGTCTTCAGAGCAGTGTTGGTAATATCGCTAGCACTATCATTTTTGTTAAATAAAAGTACGGGTTATTAGATGAGAGAGGAAATATGTGAGGGATTAGGTCACTGCTCAAAAATACTATGACAACTTTTTTTTCGGAGATGGAGATTGAGTTAATGAATCCCAAGTGTTGTTGATGGGCAAGGGCGTAACTGGTTCCAAAAAGTTGGGGAGGGGAGGGGGGGGGGGGAATGTGGACTATTCAGCTGGGGGGTGTGGGGGCGCTGTGAGCCCCCCAGAAAAGTTTTGAAATTTGAGCTTTTTTTTTTTTTTTTTTTGGGGTTTTTTTTTTCTTTTTTTTTTTTTTTTTTTTTTTTTTTTTTTTTTTAGGGGCACTGTAAGGCCTACAAGGGCATGTAAACTAAATAATATGGGTGGTTTAACATTAAGCATCTGAAAGCAATTATGTGTCATATGTATGGATGCCATGAAATATTTGGTGGACACGCTTACCCTAGCACATGGAATTTGTCAATAGCTGTGCGTTATTGATTTTCAATATAATTATTTATACATATGTAAAATCACGAGCACAATTTTCTTACACTTGAAACAAAGCCCCTTCAATCCTTGGAACTTTTCTGGCCTCTCTGCTGCTCAACAAAATATGATGCAAGGGAGGTAGGATCTCGCCCATTCCCAGAGATACAGTAATGCTAATAATAATGATGATTATAATGATAATAATAGTAATACTTTTCATAATCAAGATAAAGTACTTACAGATAGTAATACATACAGGCTACAGCCTACAGGATATATAAAGAAGGTGCTATATTTGAGATGCATAGCTTTCCATATATAGTTTAGTGATTACTCATACAGCACTAGACATTCATAGAAATTAAAAGTATATAACAATTCAATTTACCTTGCTCTGTCTTCGTAGGAGCGTGATATTTAACCATAATATTTATTATTTTGGGGGGACATAGTATACTGTGTCCCTCAAACTCAAACTTTGAGGGAGACACGTCCCTGGCTCCGTCCAACCTCCCCCCCCCCCCCCCCCCCCTCACGGGTTACTCCCCTGTTGATGGGTCATTAAGATTAGAAGCGCAACTCTAGAAGGCCGGTAAGAGTTAGATCTTCTTATTATGTGGAAGGCTTCTCGCCTTAATCAGTACAATCAGTATAACATGAATTAATTTCCTAATATGAATGATTAGGGTAGTCCGTGTTGTGTTGCTTGTGTGAATGATCAGACATACACCAAATTTAATAAGGGTATTAACCGGGTATGTATCCAGTTTATCCACCTTTACGCGTCACCTACTCCGAGGTGCTATAGCAGATTCACAACTACCGTGCATTTGATGTCTAGGCTAGTCCCTTACGACGCTCCTGATTGGCTGTTGAGAAGCCAATCACAGGACTGGAAACTCTCAGTCTCTCGAGAAAGTTCACATAGGTATGAGCTATGTTCCTCCTCTCCTGAGGGATACGTCTTTCAAAAGTATCCCTTAGGGCTAGGTGGAACTTACATCCTGCCTATGTGAACTCTTGTGAGAGACTGAGATTTTCCAACCCTGTGACTGGCTTATCAACAGCCAATCAAGAGCGTCGTAAGGGACTGGCCTAGGCATCAAATGCACGGTTGATGTGAATCTACAATAGTACTAAACTGGCGGAAGCTCATTGGGACGCCGTGTTTAGTTCTAACTAGCTCTTCGGGGATCAAAGTATTATATACACCCATTTCTACATTGTGTGGTAGACAAATTATTATATGAATAAACGACATCTTCGCCCCCCCGCCCCTCTACTTTACTTAGTATGAGTTTACCCTGGACTTGGGCAAAGGTGGCTACTTCCCGGGTTAATACCTTTAAAATAAGGTCGTTGCCCTATCCAGTGGTCTTCAAACTGTGGGACATAGGCTGATTGTCTTGTGGGCCACGGTCAAAAAATGTAGAATTTAAATTTAAATAGACAATATATAAAAATAATTTATCCTATAATAGATAAACAGTATATGAAAAAATATGGAAATAAATATATTTTCTTTTTCTTATTCTATCCCAGTAATCGTTCACTAATTAATTTCTAGATCATAAAAATGGTCATGAAAAGACTCTGAGCATATTTGTATATTGAATATATGAAAATATATTTTGAATTTATGGTAATAACATGTAATAAAATTCCAGTTCCAGGAACTACGTATATGTTGTATTTTGAACTTATCAATTCCTATTCTAAATCTGAAGTAGTGGGCCATGGGTATTTGGAGATATCTAAAGTAGGCCATGACCTCAAAAAGTTTGAAGACCACTGCCCTATACGATGTGGCCTTAGTTAGGATTTAGGTAATCTTGCTGACCTTATTAGAAGTCAAATACATTATTATGGTGAGATATTGGTATGCTTTGATAAAAGAGAAGGAAGTTCATATTTAGTGAAATGTGTAATCTAATTTTATCTTTTTGATGGGGTTCGCAGTGATGATACTTTCTGTTGCCACCCTCCTGTAGTGAACGTTTTAAGCCGGAATAGACCATGCCTTACCTTACAGACCTTACATCTTGTTCGGGTTGCCCCAGGTCCCTCAGTGTGAGGCACCTCTTAATGTCTACCAGAGAGTTGCTAGTACATCTTCCGGTATATTTTGCATCTTCCAATCTTGGATGGTCTGGGATGCAGTTTAGATATTTGTCGAGCTTATTCTTAAACACATCTACGCTCACTCCTGATATATTCCTCAGATGAGCTGGCAACGCATTGAATAGCGCTGCATTATCGATGCTGGTGCGTAGTGGATTAATGTCCTGTGTGCTTTCCTTATTTTTCCTGGTATAGTTTTGGGCACTATTAATCTACCTCTGCTTGCTCTTTCTGATATTTTTAGTTCCATGATATTTTCTGCTATTCCTTCTATCTGTTTCCATGCCTGAATTATCATGTAGCGTTCTCTTCTCCTTTCTAGACTATATAATTTTAAGAATTGTAGTCTTTCCCAGTAGTCTAGGTCCTTAACTTCTTCTATTCTAGCTGTAAAGGACCTTTGTACACTCTCTATTTTGTGCAATATCCTTTTGATAGTGTGGGTACCATATCATATTGCAATATTCAAGTGGACTACGAACATATGTTTTATAAAGCATAATCTGTGTTCAGCTTTTCTTGTTTTGAAGTGCCGTAACAACATTCCCATTTTTGCCTTTACATTTTGCCAACAGAGTTGCTATTTGATCATTGCATAACATGTTTCCTATTATCATCACACCAAGGTCTTTAAACTGCTTCCTTATTGTGATGGTCTCATTATTAGGTCCCTTATATGCATATAGCTTTCTTTCTCTGTCTCCATAATTTATTGATTCAAATTTATTAGAGTTAAATACCATCCTATTTACCTCTGCCCAATCATATACTTTGTTAAGGTCTCTTTGTAGAGGATTCCTATCTTCCATCACAAGTAATTCTCTACTTATTCTTGTGTCATCTGCGAAAACTACTCACTACCGAATCCTTCACATTATTGTCTATGTCTTCAATCATAATAACAAACAGTATTGCAGCTAACACCGTACCTTGCGGCACACCGGATATTACCTTGACTTCATTCCGATTTCTCGTCGTTTGCAATAACTATCTGTTTCTGTTGTGTAAAAATTCTTTTAACCATCTTCCTACTTTATCCACGATATTGTGTTTTCTAATTTTCTTCGCTAATATATTATGGTCTACTTTATCAAAAGCTTTTGCAAAGTCTAAATAAACCACATCTGTTTCATTTCCGCTTTTCATATTTTTGAATATGTTCTCACGGTGGACTAACAGTTGGGTTTGTGTACTTTTTCCGGGTACGAAACCATGTTGTCCTTTATTAAACAAATTATTTTTTATTAAATGTTTCATAATATTTTTCTTCATTACCCTTTCATACACTTTCATAATATGGGATGGTAGACTCACAGGCCTATAATTACTTGCCGGCTAGTCTTGATCCACTTTTGAAAGTAGGGGTAATATATGCAAATTTGTGCTCATCATAAATCTTTCCTGTATCTACACTTTGTCTTAATAATATTGCAAGTGGCTTTGCGATAGAATGAACTACTTTCTTTAACAAAATAGCAGGAATTCCATCAGGCCCTGCAGCAGCTCCATTTTTAATTTCATTAATAGCCTGCACAATATCAGCTTCATTAATATCTATGTCAGCTAAATATTCACTATTTTCATCCCTTACTTCTATATCATTATCTTCATTATCTATTCTAGGGGTGAATTCTCTCTTATATCGTTCTGCCAGTATGTTGCAAAATTTCCTTTTTTTTCATTCGTTAATCTCCCTTCAATTCTCAGAGGGCCTATTTTCTATTCTTCTTTTATTCATCTTCTTCGCATATGAGTATAATAGCTTGGGGTTTTGCTTGATATTTAATAGGGTTTTTTCTTCCAAGTCCCGTTTTTCATTTTCTTTTGATTGTATAATCTTTTGTTCTGCATTTTCTATCTTACTTTTTAGTTCTATAACTTTCCATGCATTTTTTTCTTTTGCAAGACCTTTTTTCCACTTTCTGATTTTCTGGAACAAGATCCTTCTGTCTCTTGGTATGCATGAATGATGTTTACTTTTCTTCTTCGGTATATATTTTTTCCACTATTTTCTCCAATATATTTTATATAATATCTCCGTATTTACCCTTATGTCATCACTTACGAAAATGTTATCCCAATCTTTGTTTAATTCTTCATTAATTTCTGACCATTTTATATTTTTACTGTAGAAGTTTGTATTTTCCATATCCTTCCCACTTTTTCATTTCTTGCTTATCTCTATTTTCACTTGCTTTGGAATGAACTGTTAATTCTATGACATTATGGTCTGAAATATTCGCATTATAAACTATTATTTCTTTAACATAATTCATCTCGTTCACAAATACTAGGTCAAAATAGTATTTTCCTTTCTTGTTGGCAGGTGATTTATTTGTTGAATGTTGTATTCTAGTAGCATATCTAATAGCTTTTCAAATTGCCTCTTATCTTCTGCACTACTATTACTCTCTTTTTTATATGTATAAGTACAACCACAATCTCCTATTCGTTCTTTCCATTCTACGAAAGGAAAGTTGAAGTCACCAGATAGGAGAATAGTCCAGTCCTTGTGATTTCTACATATATCATCCAATTTTTCAATTATTAAGTCAAACTCTTTTGTATTAGGAGGTCTATATATTACTATGTTGTTCAATTTTTCAGATTCAAATTCTACCGCTATTAGTTCACATTCTGAGTTACTATATTTCTCATATATTTTCCTTGTTTTTTGTCTTTCCCATATATTGCGGTTCCCCCTTGATTCCTATTTTTTCTATCCTGGATCGACTAAGTTTGCGGAAACCCTTTTATTTGATCATCCATTCCCAGGTCTCTTTCTTGGGAATACCAGGTTTCACTTATTAATTCAATTATATCTATTTCTTTTCATTTTGGGTTAGTTCTTCTAAGTACTCTATTTTTCTTTTTTGAGTTACTCGTAACTAAACCCTGCGCATTCATCACTATGATGGTTTGCGTGTTTTCTCCTTCATTTAATACTGGTAGTAATAAGGATTTTCCCATGTCTCATTTTCCTGTTCTGGTATGTTGTTCTTTTTTTCATTTCCAGAAATTCTGACATTAAAAAATCCAACTTTTCCATAATATTTGATCTTCCTTCATCATAATTATTCATTTTTGTGTCTGAATCTGCAATTTTCTCCGTTTCTGCAATATCCTCTTGCATAATAAATACAGTTATTATCTCTTGAGTAGAATTTCGGAGCTGATGCTTTGAAATTTTTTGCTGACACCTCTGCATATCTCATTGGTGGTTTGCTTTTCTCTTTTACCTGATATTCTTGATTTCTCTCTTTATTTGTTTCTTTCTTATTTTGGATTTTATTACTTGGTTGGTTATTTATTTGATTATGATTCATGGCTACAGGGTGCATATATTTGCATTTTTTGTCGAACTTACATCCTTTTCCTTCTTTTAGGTTTTTACATATTTTTGGATGCAGATCTCTGCAATCATCCCCATATCCATCTAAGTATGCACATTTACCATATATTTCATAGTTTTTTGACATATCTTAGGATGTTTGTAGTAACATCTTTCTCCAAATCTGCAATTCCCTCTTTTCAAAAGGTTGCAGATTTTGTCTTTCTTGTCTATTTTTTCCTCTTTCCCGTCATTGTA
>NC_087209.1:37490742-37613242 GCF_015104395.2 Macrobrachium nipponense | reverse complement strand
TATAATATCGGTTTCATAATAATTTTTGGATGCTATTTTCAATGAAAGCGTTTTCAAAGGGATTTAAACCCATATTCATTAGCTAGACTAAATCATAATTAGCCGTCAGAGGTCCCAGACATTCTGTTAAACATATTCACTTTTAATAAAATCATCTTAGAATTTAGGAAAAGGTAGAAGTGACAGTAATGCGCATAAAAACATTATCCTAGTTCAACCAGCATTTAACTTGCTCACAGAATTTAAATACAGTCTTGGCTCGACTTTGCAAAGTACATTCCGTTAGATCCCAATGTGCCTGCTGACCTAAGCAGTGAATTGAGAACCTATCACTTAGGCTGCCGCACGCGGGAAACTTTTATTGGAAGGTGGCTAGCCACTAAATAGTCAGCCACTTAATGGCCAGCTAATAGTACTGTGTTGCGGCCAAGGAATAGACCATGGTAGCCACTCCGTATCCAGTCTTTTAGCGTCGCCAACATTTAGTGGCAAGTCTGCAGTCTTCCATAAAAGCACGTGTGTTCCATTTGTTATTTTAGAGGCCGGGTACTACCAATGCAACCCACTAAAAGTGTCCCGTATGCTGGCAACCTTAGGCGACAGTCGCGAGTTGCTACCAAGGTGGAGAAGGTTAGGGTGCTAGCAATACTATCCCAAAACACTGTGAATACAGGATGGGTATCACTGAACCGGGTTATTTTTCTTAAAAGGAATCCAAATAAAAACTGATTAAGGATGAGAACTTATGTGCGATTGTTGGGGCAACCCATCAACTTATCTTGCACGAATTCGAACCCTACCTCCATCACGAGGGTTTCTTCATTAGATTTTCCATCTGGGTTCAAGGCTGTGGGTGATAGGCATATCAAAAAAGTTAAGAAGTAATTTTGTATATACACGCATATGTATATACATATATTCATAATATATATACATATACATGTGTGCGAGCATACTCAATTCATATATAATATACGATTTTATTCATACACTTTACTTCAAGCTGCTTATCATAGCTATGTTCGCAATAAACGTTGTCTTGCGTCCGGTCATTTCGTTACTCCTAATGTTTACAAGTTTTTCGTTCTATAAATTAGCCTTTTTGTCCATACTAAAAACGTCTCCATGTTACTAGGTTCTTACTTTCTGCTCGTATTCCGCGTTACTCTCTCTCTCTCTCTCTCTCTCTCTCTCTCTCTCTCTCTCTCTCTCTCTCTCTCTCTCTCTCTCGTACTGTATTCTACTCCAGAGTTCTTCCTCCTTTTACTTTATTGCTACGAATATGTCGTCTTTCTATATTACTCCATTCTGACTCCGTGATGCCTTCCTTTATTCCGTTTACTCTTCTATGCTATTTCATTCCCGCTGTGCCTTGAACCATATGGGTAACAGCTTTAGCCATATATTTCAATTAAGATGTCATGATGCTGTTTATTCTTATATTAGTCTTTCCGGTCAATTTTTTTTGCATGTCATACAAATTCTGAAAACAAGATGAGAGTTTCTTCTTCACGTACAACAACAGTAGTAGTAATAATATCGTAAAATATACATTGTGATGAAGTTATTTGATTTTTTTCCTTGGTATTGTAACTACGTTTCGGAGCTTGTGATCTATGAGAGATGCATTAACGTATGTATAAATTAATTCTTCTATTTACATATATACATACGTACATGCATACAAAAGTTTTCTGTATGTTCATATATGATAATGCTATTATATTCGTACGCACACGCATACAAAGGTTTTCTGTGTTCATATATGATAATGGTATATTGTTTAGCAACTTGAAAATCCTCTTTAGAATGTTCCATTTGAGTGAGAAGAGTTTTGCATAATAAAGACTATGATTAAACGAAAATATAAATCTCTCCAAATTTACGTAACTACTTCACTCGCGGATTGGCTAAAAAGAAAGTTGTTGCTAGATTCTATGATGAAATGCAAATTAGATCCCATGGAGAGAGAGAGAGAGAGAGACAGAGACAGAGACGACGCCCTTCCAATCAGATTTCTTAGGATAGATAAGCCATTTTGCGTTATAAGACTACTCCCATCCCCCTGATTAATATATTGGACAGCCTTGGATTATTACTAATTGTAGCCCGGAACCTCTCATTTAAAAAAGAGAAATTTATTGCATATCAATTTCTGTCACTTAATATTTTCTGTTTTTCTTCTTTACTCTTTGCCATCGAAAGCAGGTCATTGAGAAAAGCGAGTTAGGAGGTTTTTGATAAATTTCGAATATTGTTGTATGTTTCATAGTTTGAAAATTTAGCTCCTTAATAAGGGAAAATCATGTTTATTATAAGCTCTCTCTCTCTCTCTCTCTCTCTCTCTCTCTCTCTCTCTCTCTCTCTCTCTCTCTCTCTCTCTCTCTCTCTCTCGAGCAACATCCCTCTATCTCTTATAATGATGCCTCTTGACAAGAAATGAACTTGCTTTAAAATCCCATAAACAACAATTAGGATAACCAGGTAATTACCAATTGGTGTCTCACCAGAGCCGAGGCGATTGAGACCTTGAGCTCTTGTTCGTTGTTTGTTTACATTGAATACAAACAATGCTCGCTGCTACTTCATGCCGAACATCACTTTACCGACCCCCCCAATCCACAACCCCACCTGCCGTGGGTCCCGACTCCCAGATCCTTGAGAAGTGTATTTCCGGCTTTAATGTGGACAGATGAATGTATATTCTTAGCTTCCTTTCCAATCTTCCCTTCAACCGGGATCAATTCTCATCCGCCTCTCATCCTCCTCCTCTCCCTCTCCCTCCTTTAGTTCCTCTACCCTGCCTCATCCTCCTTTTCCTCCTACCCCACTTCTTCTTCATCCTCCTAATCCTCCAACGCACTTTCTCTTCCTCCCTTCTTTCCTATTCCTCCAACGCTTCTCCATCCTCTCTCCCTCCTATTCCTTCGACATTTCATCCTCTTACTCCTGCAACACCTCCTCTTCTTTCTTCTTTCCATCGTCTACCCTTCTAACACCCTCTATATCTTTCCCTCCAACATCTCTCCTTCTTCCTCCAACGCCTCCTCCCCAATCTCTTCCTGTTCCTAACACCTCCTCCCCTTTTCCCTACAACTCATCTTTCCCCAACCTCCCACTATTCCCACGCCATTTCCTCCTCCAGCTTTCAGGGTCACGAAGAACCTCCATCCTGCGCATCTGGTATTTCATCTGTCAACTATTGTCATCTTCCTGTCTCTCCCACACAAAGGGTTCGGTGTTGTAGCGTGAATTATGGCACCTCCAGTGTTCGAGTACGTATTTACAAGAAACGCAACACTCGCTCACTTCGCTAGTTATTGGGGTTGCTAGCGGGTCCTTGGGGGTGGGGGGGGGGGTCGTCAACTGGGTACGTGGACCCC
Source organism: Macrobrachium nipponense (assembly GCF_015104395.2). Taxonomy (NCBI): domain Eukaryota; kingdom Metazoa; phylum Arthropoda; class Malacostraca; order Decapoda; family Palaemonidae; genus Macrobrachium; species Macrobrachium nipponense. The sequence goes on along the minus strand of NC_087209.1, from coordinate 37,609,859 downwards.
CATGGAAAATAATGACTAAATAATAATATTCAATATTTAAATAACAACATAAATGAGAAATATAAAGATGGGGAAAAGATATCTATTATAGAACTGATAATAAAAATTTTAGGAAAAAATAATAATCGTTATGATATATATATATATATATATATATATATATATATATATATATATATATATATATATATATATATGCATGTGTATGTATGTATGTATGATTTAATATGAAAATTGGTGGCGCCCCCGCCCCCAAGAAATGTTTCTGGATTCGCTAGTGCTTGGGGTCAAACTGAACACTACCACCGCGCCCCTCTGATTCGTAACTACCAGTTTGCTTGCAAAGAGGACGCCATATCTACTACCAGTCTCATGGGGATGAATGTAAAAATATCAACAAAATACGATAAATATCCTAAACATAAACAAAAGACATAAACATAAAATAAAAGGCAGTAAATATTCCGGTAGGTGACTGGCGGGACCCAGGCCGCCCTAGTAGTCTCCAGTTTGACCGTCCTTGGATTCCCTTAGAGAGCCTTAAAGGCTGTCTAAGGGCTGTCATTGAGTGCCTCGCAGCCTGCAGCAGTCTCCGGAGGCCGGTTGACCCTCCAAGTTGTTGACCAACCCCTCCCCCCCATCCCAACAACCATTTTTTTATCCAGTCTTTGGGCCGGTTTAAAGCGATGTGGAGAGGTTCCCTAGGAAGAGGCCTCTCCTGTTTACAAACATTTTCATAACAAAGAATAAGGTTTGTAGTTGTTACCCACCCCTTTGGTCCTTTTTTTTCTCCCTAAAGAAGTCTCAGGATGATTGCGACATTTCATGAATAAATAACTGATTACCATAATATTTTATGAAGAGATTATATTTCAACTCATCATACGTATATTTCATGGACGAGCGGATCCAAGTGGCCCCCATGAAAAATAATGACAAAGTAGTAATATTGAAGATTTACATAATAATAACATAAATGAGAAATATAAAAATGAAAAAAATCTATTTTAGAAATAATAAAATTTTGAGAAAAAATAATAATTATAATAACAATAATAATAGCAATAATCGTAATGATAATAATAAAGAATTCGGCATTTCAAGATAGAGCAGGTGATTGCTGTTCATTTCATTTACGACGGAAATACTTCATATAAAGCTAGCATTTTCTAGCAGCTTTTACAAAAGTCATCTAACCTCTATCTCCTTTATTGTCCATATATATATATATATATATATGTATGTATGTATAATATATATTATATATATATATATATATATATATATATATAGTATATATATATTTATATATATGAATAATTATCACATCACCGTGATTCATATAAATTATTCGAGCAACAAATGTCCTTTAATATTTAATTCGCTCTACCTCGGAACTGATATAAATCCTATATGTAAACCGAAGGGGAATTTTTTGTTGATTAATTATCAGCAACTAAAAAATTCCCCTTCGCTTTACGTATATGAAAATATTGAATGAGTTCCGATGTAGAGGCGAATTAAGATATTAAAGGACATTTGTACCTCGAATAATATAATATATATATATATATATATATATATATATATATGTATATATATATATATATATACATATATATATATATATATAATATATATATAATATATATATAGTATATATATATATATAATGTGTGATAAAGTGAACACTTGTGAACCAGCCTGGGAATTTTTGCGGATCAGCTATTATAGCGTTCATGAAGGACGAGCTTATGAAGTATGACGACTATTAGGGCGGATTCGGATAGGGTTGTGCGGTCCTAGGCTGGTGACCTTAGGGGGCCCTCTCATTTATGGGCAAGCAAAGAAGGCCCTTACAGAGGTGGGGTGGGGGTGTTGGTTTCCGGGATTTGTTTTCTAATGAAGCATCTATATTACTATATTATTATTATTATTATTATTATTTTTTTTTTTTTTTTTTTTTTTTTTTTTTTTTTTTTTTTACCCTATCACAGTCCTCTAATTCGACTGGGTGGTATTTTATAGTGTGGGGTTCCGGGTTGCATCCTGCCTCCTTAGGAGTCCATCACTTTTCTTACTATGTGTGCCGTTTCTAGGATCACACTCTTCTGCATGAGTCCTGGAGCTACTTCAGCCTCTAGTTTTTTCTAGATTCCTTTTCAGGGATCTTGGATCGTGCCTAGTGCTCCTATGATTATGGGTACGATTTCCACTGGCATATCCCATATCCTTCTTATTTCTATTTTCAGATCTTGATACTTATCCATTTTTTCCCTCTCTTTCTCTTCAACTCTGGTGTCCCATGGTATTGCGACATCAATGAGTGATACTTTCTTCTTGACTTTGTCAATCAACGTCACGTCTGGTCTGTTTGCACGTATCACCCTATCCGTTCTGATACCATAGTCCCAGAGGATCTTTGCCTGATCGTTTTCTATCACTCCTTCAGGTTGGTGCTCGTACCACTTTATACTTGCAAGGTAGCTGATGTTTCTTGCACAGGCTCCAGTGGAGGGCTTTTGCCACTGAATCATGCCTCTTTTTGTACTGGTTCTGTGCAAGTGCCGGGCATTCACTTGCTATGTGGTTTATGGTTTCATTTTTCGTATTGCACTTCCTACATATGGAGAGATGTTATTTCCGTCTATCGTTCTTTGAATATATCTGGTTCTTAGGGCCTGATCTTGTGCCGCTGTTATCATTCCTTCAGTTTCCTTCTTTAGCTCTCCCCTCTGTAGCCATTGCCAATTGTCATCGCTGCTAGTTCTTTAGTCTGTCTCATGTATTGTCCGTGCATTGGTTTGTTGTGCCAGTCCTCTGTTCTGTCTGTCTTTCTCCTGTCTCTGTATATTTCTGGGTCTTCGTCTACTTTTATTAGTCCTTCTTCCCATGCACTCTTTAGCCACTCGTCTTCACTGGTTTTCAGATATTGCCCCAGTGCTCTGTTTTCGATGTTAACGCAGTCCTCTATACTTAGTAGTCCTCTCCCTCCTTCCTTTCGTGTTATGTATAGTCTGTCCGTATTTGCTCTTGGGTGTAGTGCTTTGTGTATTGTCATATGTTTCCTAGTTTTCTGATCTATGCTGCGGAGTTCTGCCTTCGTCCATTCCACTATTCCTGCGCTGTATCTGATTACTGGCACTGCCCATGTGTTTATGGCTTTTATCATATTTCCTGCATTGAGTTTTGACTTGAGTATCGCCTTGAGTCTCTGCATATATTCTTTCCTGATCGTGTCCTTCATCTCTTGGTGTTTTATATCCCCTCCTTCCATTATTCCCAGGTATTTGTATCCTGTCTCATCTATGTGTTTGATGTTGCTCCCATCTGGTAGCTTTATCCCTTCAGTTCTCGTTACTTTGCCATTTGTATGTTGACTAAGGCGCATTTTTCTATTCCAAACTCCATCCTGATGTCCCCAGATACAATCCTTACAGTCTGGATTAGGGTATCTATTTCCTTGATGCTCTTACCATACAGCTTGATGTCGTCCATGAACATCAGATGGTTGATTCTGTTGCCTCTTTTCTTGAGTTGGTACCCGGCATCCATCTTCTGTAGTATTATTATTATTATTATTATTATTATTATTATTATTATTATTATTATTATTATTATTATTATTATTATTATTATTATTATCATTATTATTATTATTATTATTATTATTATTATTATTATTATTATTATTTAATCAATGTTATATATTTTTATTATTACTATTATTATTATTTTTTTTTTTAAATTTTGAGAGATGCGTGCCGTCACAGGCGCGGGGCACAAGGCCGTGGCCTGTTCGTGCTCGACCCATCCCTAGTCTAGATTCGCCACTGACTGACGACTATATTTTACTAACGAACATGTCAACTGTTATTACAAGGACATCTCAATTAGCAAAATGCGAATGATCACTTCTTTGTTGCATAGATAAAAAATATGATATTGTGAATTCGCATTTAATCAAGAACAAATTATGTGCCATTACGACAGCCGGTTTTTTTTTATTCGAAAACTTAATTTGAAAGTATTGCAGGTAATATTAAGAATAGCTATAACTATACTTCACTTCTGATCGTTGTATGAATTGTGACAATGTATTGTTTCCATAAAGATGGTAATTCCCATAGGGGCTAGTGCCGTCGGTGTACCTCATGCGGAGCACTGTAGAAATGTTGACGTACGTTTTTTTTTTTTTGCAGTGTCCATTCGACTGCTAGCTGTAACCCTTTTAATTTCTTTTACTATATCTTTATTTCATCTTACTTTCTACTCTCTCCTAACAATTGATTCCTTGGACAACTGCCAGATTTTCCTCCTATTACACCTTTCACACCTTTTTTACTGAATAGCCTCATATGCCCCAGCGCTTGGCGTTTGGCTTAAATTCTATATTATTTCCTACATTCTATTAAATTTTTGTAATGTCACGACAACTGTAGCTATGAGATGTATAGTGTTTATGTATGATTACAGCTGCATTTTGTGGATCAGAATTACTGTAGCAATATCGTTTGTGAATCATCTCACAAGCGAAGATTGCAGTCGGAATTATTATGGCTACATTCCATAAAGAAGCTCCTAATTTGAAATGGGACCACATTACGCAATCATGCGTACAGCAATTGGCATAAGTATTGACTTTTTAATATGAAAAACTTTACATAAGAACCAAGGCAAACAAGTTAACAAATAAAGTAAAAGACAATGTTTATTCATACAAGGAAGTCCAGTTTCATATTTGCCGAAACAAACGTGACTGAATAACATGATTCCGAGTGCTGAAGTGGAGCGAAGGCAGTGAGCAGCCACACAAGAGGAACAGTTTCCAAAAGCTACTTTCTTAGATTGATTGGAAACTGACCTGTTTCTTAAGAGTCTGAACGGATAAATTTCCTGCCTTGAAACCGTCTGAACACGAACGGAAAAATGAAGAAACCACTCTCGAGGATATATTGAGCGAAAAGGCGCTTCTGAGAGCAGAAGCAAACAAGCTACACCAAGAGGTTCCAGCCCAGAAGGAGATCTTAACACAAACAGCAAACAAAAAGAGCCCTTTTGGCGGGGGTAGTACCACCAGTGCGCCCAGCGCGATGCCCTTTAGGCATTACCTAAGAAGGTTCTTTGTAGCGTCCCTTCGACCCTTTGCTGCAACTCCTTTCATTCCTTTTACTGTACCTCCCTGTATATTCTCATTCATCTTACTTCCAACCCTATTCTGACAATTGTTTCATAGTACAACTGCAACGCCTCGGTGGCGTGGTCGGTATGGTGTTGGCGTTCCACCTCGGTGGCCGCGAGTTCGATTTTCGGGTATTCCATTGAGGAGTGAGAGATGTGTATTTCTGGTGATAGAAATTCACTCTCGACGTGGTTCGGAAGTCACGCCAAGCCGTTGGTCCCGTTGCTGAATAACCACTGGTTCCATGCAATGTAAAAACACCATACAAACAAACATAGTGCAACTGCTAGGTTTTCCTCCAATTACACCTTTCAGACCTTTAATTGTCATTTCCATTTCAGCGCTGAATGACCTCATAGGTCCCAGTGCTTGGCCTTTTGGCCTAAATTCTATACTCCAAATATTCCAAGCGAATATAGCAAATATGAACAAGGAAAGTATTGCCAGTGAGCATTGAACCGACAGAACTCACAGTACAGACTCTCCGCTCTGGATGACGCTCTGAAACAAACAAAGCAAACCCGAGGCACATCTTGCATTAAGTTCTGCGCAAACATGGTAGCAAAAAGTGCCCTATATTTTTTAATGACAAAATCTGATAAGGGTAACCCAAGATAATACCATTTATTTATTTTTTTAATCTGCAGCAGTCAAGGAAACAGTTCATTATAATGCTTGTTTCGTAATTGGACCCTCTCTCTCTCTCTCTCTCTCTCTCTCTCTCTCTCTCTCTCTCTCTCTCTCTCTCAAGAGAAAAAAACGTGATTAATTGTTTTCATCCCCGAACAAGTGGCGGCTACATGTGTAGCGCAGGTAGTGTTTAGAGAGAGAGAGAGAGAGAGAAAGAGAGAGAGAGAGAATGTTACGACCTTTAATGGCTACCAAAAAAAAGAGGCATTTAATTAACACTGATAAAAAGTTAAATGAATGTTAAAAATGACTTTAATGACCAACAAAACAATGAAATCTGGTACATTTCAGAAAGTATCTTTGATAGACAATAAGAAAGGCATATCATGGAAACCAAAGCCAAAGACTTTAGCTGCTACAGAGCAAAAAATAATCAACGACCGTCACAAAAGCATGGGGGCTTACTCTGTTCACTTCTCCGCTACTGTATGGTATTTTGTCTCCTCTCACTATTCCGAGGGCAAGTATAGCTTTAATCTACCCCTCTTGTTTATAGTCTTTGCAGCATCCCTTTAGCCCCTATCTGCAACCTCCTTCATTCCTTTTACTATACCCCCTTTCATATTCTCCTTCTTCCATCTGACTTTCGTTCGACACTCTGTAATAGTTCTTCCTAGGTGATACTGCGAGGTTTTCCTCCTGTTACATCATTCAAACATTCTTACTGCCAATTTCCCTTTCAGCGCTGAATGTCCTTATAGGTCCCAGCACTTGTCCTCTGGCCTAAATTCTGTCCTATTCTTATGTTGATGGAAAAGTCGTCTCTAAAGCCATCGAGCTCTTCCTGAAGAGGCTCCGTTGCGAAACCGATTAGCAATGAATTAAAAAGAATGAATAAACACTTGGGACTTGTTGACATGTTGACTTCTCAGTTCCTACTGCGACCATTGACTTGTACACGTGACTCCTAAAGCCTACTGCAACATTGTAAGCGTTGATTTTCGGAGTGACGTGGCGAGCCCGTGTTGGGCCAAAGAAATAAAAGCGAAGTGGGAGCTTTCCAATAAGTGACCCCCAAGATTTTAAGCCGGTATGTATCCATCTTTGCGACGTTTTCAGTAAAAGCCCGTTGAGGATGATCGTAATAACATAAACATAACACTGTAAATATCATAAAGATAATGAATGACCTCCAAGAAATATTAGTCCCAGATAATGACCACCGTACTTTGCTGGGGCCCGCTATGTAGGAAAGATCTGTGAAGTGAAATAAAAACAGAAATTTGTTTACCGAATTTCTCTGCAAGAAGAGATGGCAAACCAATGAAGTAAATGAATGAAGATGATAAAGAACGGTCAAACAGATAATCAAACAAACAGCTAAGAAGAAAAAGGATCGCTACCCAAAGCGTGATATGATCCCTTCTCCGGGAACATAATCAAATGTATCAAGTGCAAACTGATTGCCAAGAATTGGGCCTTGGGCAACCTCAGGTACCCGCATAGAAGAGTCCTGATAACAGTACTGAGGCAGAGAAAGAAAAGAGTACGTGTGCTTATTACGTTTTATGGGTGAGCTAGGACAAAGCCCACGAAGCTGCAGTCATATTTAGGACTAGCCTCATTCATCTTTTGTTAGTGCTTTATTTTAAACAAGTGTAAGGTGAAATTGAAATGTTAAACCGTTTTCGAATGTTAGATTGTTTGTTGTGTTTTTTTTTAATCACCTTCAATGTTTTAATGAATCTAAATATAAACTAATGTAGCACACACCTAACCTTGACTTTACGTAACTGACAAACTGAAGAGCCTAATAATAACCCATCCTTGTCATTGTTCTGGAGACTGAAAACAAAAGGCATGAATTGGTCACAGAATACCAGGGAGATATATCAGGAGTTACAAGGATTGGGATGCCTCAAAGACTTATAGTCCATCCGAGGAGACATCGTGTGCTCACTTATCTCTAGGAGCAGGTTTTACTGTTCATTCACAGTGTCCTTATGATTTTGTCTAACTTTCTTTTAAAATCTTCTACTCTGTTTACAACTTCTGGTGGCACTTTATTCCATGTGTCACATATCTTGTATGTAAAGAAGTTCCCACAATGGGATGTGTTGTATCTCTTCAGTTCTAGTTTCCATCCATTATTTCTTGTCAGGTATGGCCCACTCTTGGAAGCCTCTGTTGCCATTAAATATCATCCCATTCATTCGTCGTAAGAACTGTCCTCATAAGAGAACTAAATGTCTTTCTTTCGGAGAATTTCCTGTCAAGTTTCAAGGCGGCATCATACAAGCATCTGAGAGCGCAAAGAGGCGAATACTGTAGTCAGACATGTTTGTGGTCGAGTGACATCGACTCAACGAACAGTCATGACTTCAATTTCGACATCAATGCCGACCCCTTTGTGCAACCCTTAGTGGCAAGATGGAAGAGAAAGTGTTTGCGTTTCACCGTCCTAAATGGTTTTTTGTGGCGATACCAAAGTTACACGGAAACATTTTTTTTTCTTATTTGGTACAATGTTTCAATACTTTCAAAATTTGTAAGAATATCAGTGACAGATGGGAATATCTTATTGACCATGAGTCGTACATGATAAAAAAAAGTTCTTGTACTCTATTACAGCAAAGTTTCACATTACATTGCAGTTGCTTACTTGTCTACTTTACGAATGAAAAAGTAAACTAACATAAAAACAAACACTTGTTTTAAGAACTGTAGAACCATAGAAGTGTAAAAATATACTCTGGTCATGTGGAACTGCCAGTCAGTATCAGTAGCCAATGGCATGGAAGCTTCTATTTTTCTTCTAACTGGCCGATATCTTTCAGCAACAGAATAAAATACATCTCTATAAGTATCAAATGTTGTATTATCATGATGAACATCAAAATGTCGTCCTGGCATCACATCACTATCTTACATAATATTGCCACTTAACGAGATAAAATCAACGATTGCAAATGCCAAGAATGGCAACATGTGAATGAACAACATGTCTCCATCACACCCATCACGATTAGCTTCAATGATGAATATTGCGCGTTCTTACAGTCCAGGGGAGTAAGGCCGACCCCCCCCCCCCCTACTCAGATGCTAGGCACCCCCACTGGCTCCACCTGTTGAAATTCCCTTTGTAGCTAAACTTTAACCCTTTGGTGGTCAGAAGCGGATATTCTCGCCCCAGCGATCCTGTCCTACGACGGTCGAAAGCGACTTTTAGCCGCAACGTTTTAAAAGCGCCACACTTCACTGGTATTGTAGAATGATTAGTTATTGAAAATTGAGCTCTATAATTTTAAATACAGTTTTAATAAATTTTGTACCATACCTTCGTCATAGCAATGCCCCTTATCACTATTTCGACAAACCTCAGTTTGAGATCGGATGAACCAGTGATTAGAGTTCAGTATTCGTGTTGAAAGATTACTTTGCTATTACTAGTCTTGTTCTAATTTAGGAACAAATCTAATATTGAAAAGTACAATTCACCGTCATTGAAGTGCATATCCTGTCCCTCTTTCTCGTCTATTTCATCATTTTAATTTTTCTATTTGGTTTACCTACGTTTTGAAATTTCTGATTGTGTAAGAACTAATACAAGTGGAACGTATGCAGATCATTAGTCGATATTTTAAGTTCTACAATGATATATCTGATCGTAGCAGTAGTAAAACGTTATAAAACTATACAAAAGCTTTCGAACCCTTCCCTGAAGATGAACCCAGGGAAGGGTTAGATAGCTTTTGTATAGTTTTATAAAGTTTTATTACTGCTACATCAGATATATTATTATGGACCTTGAAGAACATTAGTCAATTTGTTAACGCTCCTCGCGTAACATTCTGCTTTTGGTAAAAATAAATGGACTCAAAGCTACCTTTTCCCCCTCATTCCTAATCCAGTACGCTCAAGTCGCTCATTCCCAGCTGGCTGTTATAATATTCAGCTTCTGATTCAAGACCAAATCAAAGGAGTTCTTTTAACTTAATTGACAAATTTCTTATTTCTTCCCAACAGATCTTTTTCTGAGTCACTGGCAGTTTAGAGAGACCGCAAATCGGCAGGAACAGCAAAGCCCCTACGCGTCGTCATGTAGCTGGAAGTGAGAGCCTACATACTCAGAGTGGGTTGGTAAGGGTATTAGGCTTCTCCTGGGGTTTACATCCGTAGAGTTTCTCAATCCTCCTCAAACATGGCTATTGCTGCAGGGTTGGACGGCGTCCTGACCTACCTAGGAACACCCCATCCACGGGTCACCATTCATCTCCTCCTGACAATAGGTATGTTGGGGCGGGAGTGAAGCTCCTACTGGTATGTGAGTCTGAACTTCATCTAGTTGTGTTGATAGCCAAGGGAGGCAACGTTCTTCAACTGGCTATTTTTATTGGTATGTGAAAGTATGAAACTGAATGAAGCTCTTGCTGTCATTCTGAAATTGTTGAAGTTCCTGATCTTATATAGGTAAGAGTCTGAAACTCGAAATTCATGTTGGTGGAGATAATATCTGTCACTGTGAGCAGTTCTCGTTAGTAGGTGAATCTTAAACTGAGTGAGGCTCTTATTTTATATGAGTCTAGAACTGGATGAAGTTCTTATTGGTATGTGAGTCTGAAAAATTATAAAATTCTTATTGGTAAGAGCCATAAACTGAATCAATTTCTTATTGATAGGTGACAATCTGAAATTAGATGAAGTGTCTACTGAGTGGTATGTGAGAGTCCAGAATTGGCTCAAATTTTCATTGGTATGTAACAATCTGAAACTGAATGAAGTTCTTGTTGGTGTGTGAATCTTATACCAGATGGAGTTCTTTCATTTTGTTTGCCAAATGTTTTTGCCTCAAAGTTTCATTTCATTCCTGAAATTCCTGTTAATCGGAACTGACGTATCCACAGAAAAATCATGATTTGTACATTCTAGGTATGGCAGTGTTAGGACTGGGGTCCATTGAAGTGTCAACACTCCTGCCGCTCCCACTATACAGCTGTTGGGGAGGTTTGATGCCAAAAGACTTGAACAAAAGGTAAGTTAGACAAATTTTGTAAAGAAAAATATCAGGAAAGTGTAGAAAGTACTTATGCTGTATGTTATCCAGAAATAAAACAATGAAGTTTGCTCTCTTGAACCTGTCAATTCACGTTTTTTCGTTTTTATGTTCCAGAGTATGTAGTGGAGTATCTCTTCTGCCAGAAGTACGACATGATGACCATCGTCTGGTTAGTATGATCAGTATTGGATGAATTCGTTTTAGAATCTTAGAAATATGTAATAAAGAAGAAAAACTCACATGGCAGGTTAGAGAGAATTTTCTGAGAGAAAACGCGGACAATCGTTTGAAGAATGATCATTTACATCACCCACGATCTTACAGGTTTTTGTTTGTGGTGACAAAGCGTGGCAGCCCAACACCTTCCCAGGAGCCATACTCATAGGGGTACGAGTGTTTGTGGCAATGCTAGCTGGCATCTGCATGGATATGTTTGGCCGCAGAAGGTCTGTTGTTGCGTGGATGGGCCTGTACTTCGTCGTGGCATTTGCTCGAGCATTCTCACCAAACGCTGAGGCTGTAGTGTTCTGTGTCACGATTGAAGGGGCGGCTGCTCAGGCGTCCACACTCGCACTTCTTTTGCTTGGTAAGTCTTGATGCTTTCGTGTAAATGTTTTTCCTCGGTGGAGTTAGAACTGCGTCGTTTGGTTAATCTATCCTGAGAACAATTAGGTCATTCCTACAGAAATGCAGATTCCCCAGAAATAAACTTTCACATAAACACCCTATCAATTGTGATTACAATACCTATAACCCATCTCGTGCACCTTTTCTATTCCTTTTCTTCAAGTCCTTTTCCCCCTTTAGCTTTTGTCCTTGATTTACTTGTCTCTGTCTCTTCACGAAGTTTTAAAACTGGGATCATGGAAGACAGGAAAATTTTGATTACTTAATGTTCCCAGAGTTTTTTTTTTGAGGTACTTCAGTTTTACATAATTATTTTTTATGAAACCGATCTTTTTTTATTTCTTTGAGAGGGAGCAGTTTCTCAGGCTTATGGGAGTTCTCTTATATTCTTTGCCAAGTTGGCAGGATTGTCATAGGCCATATCTTTCTCATCTGTATTTGAAGAATTTGAGGTACACAAGATACTTTTTTTTTTAGTGTATTGATAATGCCGTCCCCGAGACTGGGACCTCCTGAAGAAGAGTTAGTAAACTTATTTATATGCAATGTACTGATAAAATCTTTCAGATGTTATTCAAAGCTATTTTGTCTACCTATTCAATCAACAGATGTGATACAGAATTATGATGGTTAATGCCTAATGCAGCCACAGTTATTTGTTACTAACAGGTCTGCATTATGTATTTGATCTGCCATTGCATCTTAAAGCAGAAGAAAAGTCATTTTTCCTTTTTCCGTGACCCCTTTTGGTGAGAATGCCCGAGCACATCTCTGGATTCCTCTGTTAGGTAAAAGTGCTTGCCTAAAAATAGTGATTTCTGTATTAAATTCATTCTTAAAAAGTGATTTCTGTATTAAATTCATTCTTAAAAAATACGACAAACGTCACAGAATGATGACGTTGTGTGCGTTAAGGTGTCTAACAAAAATATGACTGGTGATGAAGTCGCGTAGGCTGAAGTATCTGTTATTTCCTATGGTATGAGATCACTCCAGCTCCATCACAACATCCATCTCTTCTTTACAGCTACGGAAGGGAGCACCCAAAAAGAATGTGTCCGATCTGCCTGTTTGGTGCTTCTGGGCCACGCAGTAGGGGTGGCAGCTGGAGCACCGCTCATCACCACCTATGTTCCAAGATCAGTTTATAAGCAGATGGCTCGAAGCTTACCTGCTCTTGTGTTCGTCTTATTTTTGATGTAAGTTAGAGTATGCTGCCTTGTCTTTGGTGGATGTCGGAGTTTGTTGTTCCACTTTTTATGATTATTAGAATATATGCTGCCTTTTCTTTTATGGAAGAGTATTTGGCCTTTTTTATAACATAGAATTAAAATATGCTACCTTTTTTATTTGGGAAATTATAGAATGCTGAATTTCCCGCGATGAAAGATAGAGTATCCTGTTGTTTTCAAAGGCAAGTTGGATTATGTTCCTTATTCTTTTGTGTGAGTTTGTGTGCTGCCTTTCTCTTATGGCCATATTGACTTAGCTTTTAGTAAGTTTAAGGAATATGTCTTACTCTATTTACTTTCACTGAAGCTGTATTATTCCTAAAAAAGTTAAAGCACTTTGTAACTTTGATGAGGTTACAGTTAATTGTATAGATTTTATGCTTTCTCATTTTTATGAAAACTTGTGTTTTCTTATTTGTTACTGAAATGAGAAAACGTTGTCATTTACTTTTTTAAAGTTAGAGTATATTATCTTATTTCTTATGAAAGTTAGAATGTGCCGTCTTATTACTGATGGAAGTGAGAGCATCATGTTTCATTTTTATTTAAACAATTTTGTGTGCATTCTGTCCTAAGTTTTTGCTCCAAATGTAGGAGTGGTCTCTTCGTCTTGATGAACGTTTCAGTATATCATAACTTGATGGAAGTTAGTATATTACCTCATTTTTATGAAACAGTGTTTTTACCAGTTCAGCATTCAGATTTTAGTAGTAAAAAGCTACTATATGACACATACTTCTAAGATGTTTTAAATCTACATATACTAGCTACCATGCATAAAATCAAATAAACTTCAGGAAATGACAAAAAGAGAGTCTGAAGTCAAATCATATGTTATCTTTTCTGAAAGTTTCAGTATGCTGGCGTTTTTAATGAAATATTTTTGTAATACTGTGCATATTCTTAAGTTGGTGTTTTCCGTTCTGGTTGTTCAGTAAAAATAAAATGAAACTCGTAGCACATTGTAAGACAGTGTTTTCTTGATACTCATTTTCAAGATAGTGTGAATTCATAATTATTATCGAATAGTTTCAAGACAACGTGAATTCATACTTATTATTATCGAATAGTTTCAAAATAGTATGAATTCATAATTATTATCGAATAGTCAGAAGATAGTGTGAATTCATACATATTATCGAATAGTTTTAAGTTAGTATGAATTCATGCTTATCGAATAGTTGCAAGATAGTATGACTTCATAATTATTATCGAATAGTTTCAAAATAGTATTAATTCATAATTATTAGCGAATAATTTCAAGATAGTGAGAATTCATAATTATTAACGAATAGCTTCAAGATGGTTGAATTCATACGTATTATAGAATACGAAATCAGGAATGAACGAAAGTTGTCGCATAAGAAGTTTGTTTAGGAATGAGGGGATTAAGGAGGATTGTAATTTAGACGCGAAGGTCACCGCTGTCCCCAATCAACCCCACAGAGCTCTGCCTGAAAGCGCGCGTTGGGCCGTGTGTCGGGGAAGGATCCACGAAGCTATCAAAATACTCAAGAGATCTCACCACATGGCCTTTGACCCCACAGTTCAGGCGAAGCTGTCGTCCCTGTACCAGGAGGTATTTGTTTTGCATACTCAGTTCATTATCATTTTCTTATATTTATATATTATAGTTTTTCTCTTTTTCCGTCATTTATTTTATGGGCAGTTGAGGCGAATTTTTACTTTTCGCTTTCATGTGAGTAACTGAATTTGCTATCACCTTCTACTTGTCTTGTGCTGCCATTTTGATTTTTAAAAATTTCTTTCGCTGCCTGATGTTTTTGATAAATTACAGACGCTCCTCTGCTGGTTTGTGTCGTTAAATTTGGGCTTAGAATGGAGTTTTTCATGTGTGTAACCACACACTCGGTCACCTTCTGTCTGTATAATTGCTGAAAGCCATGTTAGATGGTGTGCTGTTGCTTTATACTCATATTTTTTTATTTGATCATTTAGAGTCATGTCTCTTTTCACGTTAATCTTTTGTAGAAGTAATGCTGTGCGTATTGGTACCTTTATAAATATTCATATATTTTTTATTTCCAGCACAAAATGTCAGTGGGGCAGTACAAATGTTCTGGACAAGCTTTGCGGGAGTCTCTGCAGCCCATTTTTAGGACGCGCAGGATTTTTGTGGTTTTCCTGCTGTTCGCCCTCTGTGGCCTGGCTGCTGGATGTGCTGTCAGCGCTGTCTTCTTATATGACCCAGCAACATTCAACAGGTGTGCAATAGTGGTTGATGCTTCGCTATTCCAATGAAACTCTAGTTATGTATCTGTGTTCAGTGTGGAGGGTAATGAATGGGACAGTCTACTGAATGCCCAAATCTAGACCAGGGCTGATGAAAACAAGGAGAATGGCAAACCTAGCGTCTTCACTGAGCCAGTGCCTCTTGGAAATCGGTAGTAGGAGTTAGATTAGGCAACCTAATGTCCGTTTTCACCCAAAGGGCTGGCGGTTACAAAGAGATTGTATGTTGTAAGCATTCAAAATACACACATCACATTTTTTTTTTACTCAAAATGAGAGATAAACCGCTTAGGATCAGTAGATGGCAGCCTTTTGGTATTTAACTTTTATGTCAACCAACACTAATCGCTCTTTCACCGTGAACTTCGTCTTACATGACCTCAAATGTGCTGAAGTTCCTGAACATGAACAGGAATAGCGTAGCACAATAGTTGCAATCAGTCACAGTATAAATGTTAAGCAGATAATGTTGAATTACCAGAAAAAAATAAAACGATAAACATTTCACCCTAATTTCTAACAGTTTAGCCCACACATTGCAGTGTAGGTACTCGCAGACATTGTTCATCTTCACATGTATATCTGAGACGCCCTTTTTGTTTTTTGGCAGCTTTGAGGACCGGCAAGTTGCTCTTGGAGTCATAGAATTCTTTGCCCTGTTGATGATGGGTCTGACTGTGTCGCGCCTCTCAGTCAAGTTCGTCCTTGTGGCCTTAATGTGCTGTGTCTCTGTCGCCCTGCTGCTTGTCCCACTGTTGGAGGAAGGTGATGAGTTGTCCCCAGTATTGCCATCAATTCTCAGATTATGTGTTTTCTGATGAGTTTGTTATGGTGTGTTGTGTATCTTGCAGGCCGCTGCGGGTCTGATCATGAAATGTCCTCTCAAGGGCAGCAAATCAATCATAATTAGTATTTTATTTAAACTACATGAATATTCATTTTATACTTTTTAAAAGGAATAGAAATGATACATGATAACACTAAACGCCGTTATTTTAGCCGCATTTCAAATCAAAATCATTCATCAAACTAAGATATTTCAAGCCACATAATTCCTCTGTATTTGTTCTCTCAACTAGTTTTGGAATCTGTGGTGGCCAGTTCTTACATAATTCATCTATATTTTTCTACTTAAACATATATGGGAAATTATTGTGGCTGCTCTTAATGAATCTGTAGATGTTATTTATCTGTCATTAAGCAAGTGTTGCAAGATGTAGTGACCAGTTCTACTTCATTCATTTATAATTGTTCTTTAGCCATTGTTAAAAGTTGTAGCGGCTAGCTTGGACTTAATTCATGTATATTTCTTCTTTAGTAAGTGTAGCGGCCAACTTTACGTAATTTATCTAGAGTTGTTCTTCTTTATGTGTAAGAAAGTTGTAGTTGTCACCTCAGAATTTAATTTCCTTGTGCATTTGGTCTTCAGCAAGTGTTGGCAGCTGCGGAGGCCAGCTATTCTTCACCTGCCTCGGCCACATGTGTGTGGTCATGACTACAGTATGGCTGGGCGTGGGTGCCATCAGAATGACTCCCACCCACTCTAGGGGCGCAGTGCTGGGATTCACCTTCGCTATGGCCACGCTTGGACATGCGCTTGCTTATCTAAATGTCGCTGATGGTTTGGTAAGTACGACCTCGTCGTGAGGTTCTTTCCTCCCCCAGTCAGACATCGTGTGATGGGCACTCGGGCATGGTGTGACCCTGGTTATTGTAGATTTAGTGTGGCATTACATTTATTTATACATAGCACCACGTTTCGTGATAAAGATATTCACGCACACACACACATATATACATATATATATATATTATATATATATATTATATATATATATATATATATATATATATATATATATTAATTTTAAATCACGAAGAAATAAAAAAACGTGAGGATTCGAAAATTGAAAGACTGGAGATGCTAAGTACTTTTTCTTATTACCAAGACATGTTCCCAGCAACTAAAGATACCCAGAATCAAGGGCCTATATAAAAGGTGGGTACAAGTCATAAGGGAATACAAAAAGATTGGGAGGTCACGGAACGGTCGACAGATTTTTGGCTTTGCGTCCAATGTATTCTGTGGGACTTTTCACTTAAATGTGAAAATATAGCATTCTTTGTCTGACCTGTTCTTACTGAATATTTGTGTTGTTTTTACCTGGTGTTCAATTCCTTACTGGTCTGACGTTAGTAAAATAAATCACAATCCATACATGGAATTGTGTATACAATATTGCTGTCTTTTCGGGGGCTATTTTTTATAAACATGTTTTTTACATTATTATATGTGAAAGATACATTTGTATAAACAATTTTATAAAAGGATTTTACAGACTCAAATCCAATAGAATGCGGCAAACAAATACATTGGACGCAAAGCCAAATATTGTCACGTTGTAACGAAACTATTTCAAGGAACTTGTCAGAATCTCTTTTGTTAACCTGGATGAATCATTTTAATGTAAGTCAAGGATTATTTTCTTTTGACCCGGTCATAAAACATGTTCCAGAAGGAACTGAAGGATAGAATAAAGATGATTACTAATAAATAGATTTAGATTTCAATCTGTTGACGTTCTGTGACCTCCCGACCTTTTTATATTCTCTCATAACTTGTTCCCACCTTTTATATAGGACCTTGTTTCTGTATATCTTTAGTTGCTGTGACCATGTCTTGGTAATAAGACGAAAGTACTTAGCATCTCAAGTGTTTCAGGTTTCCTTTTTTCCTTCATGGCTCTAACTATGTTTATATATATATATATATATATATATATATGTATATATATATATATATATATATATATATATATATATATATCTTTCTACCTTGAATTTAAGGTTAACCTCAAGTACATGTTCTTTCGTGTTACATTGGATATATATATGTATATATATAATATATATATATATATATATATATATATATATATATATATATATATATATATATATATATGTGTGTGTGTGTGCGTGAGTGTGTTGGTGTGTGCGTGTGTGTGTGTGTGTGTATGTGCGTGTGTATATACTTACTGAATCTGTTCTAGGTTTTAGATAGTTTGGAATGCAAGTAGCGCTGTTGAACTAGACGACACCAAAAGAACCTACTGGATTGAAAGAGCCTTATGCTATATTACTTCATATTTGTAGCATTCAGTCCCCAGGTCCAAAACTCTCACCTAAGCTCACACTTTCCACCTTCACGATTAATTCAATCCTCGTGCTGTCTGCAACAATAAAGATATTTAAACCGTGTTTTCTGACCTTGTAGACAAGTTTCTTTAGTGAAAGGAAATAATTTTAGTCTCATTTTATTGCACTGCTAATCTGGCTCCTCAGATCATTTGACTGTCTGGTATGATGAATTACATTACTGTGAGGCTTACTCTTTTTTACATTTGCAATTTGACTTTTTTCTATATTGTTTAGACTAATTTCCACGTGATTTCACTATTGGATTTTACAACAGTTACGTTTCTCTTTTCCCAGTCATTCATAACTCACTGGGGCATCTATGGTGAAGTTGTGGTATGGGCACTGGTGAGCTTCATTGGAGGGCTGTTGACGTTTATGCTTCCCAAAATGCCCAAATGCCTCCCGGACACAATTACTCACATGATTTTCTACAAAGTAGAGTAAGTACTTTGCAAATTCATTGTAAACTGCAGTGTTATGTAACGCAACAAGTACAATTTATGGAAATAAGGAAGTGTAGGAGTACCTCAATAGTTTATTGTACACAACCCTTTCCGGGGATGGTCTAGAATGGAAAGAGTTGCCCTGCTCAAGGTACTGAAGACTAGAATTCATTTCAGGAAGAAGAGGAAGGAATATGTGGTACAGCCGTGTACCGTAACCCTGTGAATGATTAGTCTGATCTTTCCTAGATAGTGACTCCCACGGGTTTTAACCTGGTATGTATTCACCTTTAAGCCGTGTTTAGCACAGGCCCGTTGGGGATTGCCGTAAAAACATCAAAGAAACACTGTAAATATCATGAAGAGAATGACCCCCAAGAAATATTAGTTCTAGATAACGAATCCCGAAAACCCTTGGGTGTCACTATCTAGGAAGATCCGATTACAGTGCGTTTACTTTTCTAAGATCGCTGTGGTGTGGCTTGTACAGATATCATACGTTGCCAATTTTCACGTTATGGTAATCATATTATTATCATGGAGTCTACTGAAATAGTTTTCATCTCTTGAAATGTGGTTCTTTGTTTCCATCAGATATTTTGGATATATCTTATTTCGTATATTCTTCGTTAAAACCTCAGTTTCATTAACGAAAATGAAGATATTTTTTCCCCGGCGATGCCAGATCTGAGGTTAGGGGACCTATGATTTTTAAGAGGATTTAAAAGGTCATGGTCAATATCATTAAAGGATACTCGCTCTCGATCACCCACACTGTGATAAGTATGAATGGACAGCCCAAGTGACTCGCAAACGCCTTCACCCACCACCTGAGACCTAGGAAATATTCTATAATTTCCTGAAATACTTCATTTTATAAAAAATCATGAATGTCCTGTAACTTATGTTTCGAAGGCTATCCAGAGAACATCTGAAGCAACAAAAGCGTCAGAATTGACTATTCGTAGACTTAACAAGGAAGCAAGAGAGACGGGAAATATAGTGGAATCTCCAGTATTTCAAAAAAGAAAAGAGAAAGTGAGTCCTGTGACCGACTTGGATGATTTTGATAAAAATGTTATGCAAAGCAGGAATGAGTGGTTGTCCTTTCTAAGGGCATAATAGATCTATTGACTTATGAAATTATGTCTCAAGTCTAAACATCGGAGCCAACAGGCCATTCAGCGCATCTATAATTATAGAAGGAGAAAGAGGAATAGCTAAATAGAATTTGGAATGAAAATAAAAAAAAATAAAAAAGTTAACAGGGAAGAAGCAAACCCTTTCCCACGACTCCCAAGGTCAAAAGCGAATCCTCCTAGGAAGGATTATATCTGCGGGAAGCATTTAATGGGACTGACATACTCGTAGGTATGACAACTCTGCCTTTTCTACCTGGCCCCACCAGAGCGATCTTAGAAAAGTAAACGCACCATAGTCTTGCCCACAAAATTTTCGGTTTTTCACATGTAGTATATAATAATATTTTACAGAGAGATTGCATTTCCCAGTGTTACGTCGTCTTGGTTGGCTTAACCGAGTCTACAGATCCACTACAGTCCTCTCATTCCCTTCAAAGTGTTCCTTAGTTTAACCAGACCACTGAGGAGATTAACAGCTCTTTTAGGGCTGGCCCGAAGGACTAGATTTTTTTACGAGGCTAGTTACTCAGCAACGGGACCTACAGCTTATTGTGGGAACCGAACCACATTATATTAAGAAATTAATTTCTAATCACTAGAAATAAATTCCTCTGGTTCGGCATTAGCAGCAGTGGGGAACGAACTTGGGCTACCAATTCCCTTCAATACTGACCTCATTTACAGGCTGCCTTTGGGTAGAGGCCCGTGCTGGCATAAGGAGAACTAAATGTAATTATCCTGTGATGGACAAACATTGCTTAAATATGCATTAATCCTAAATTTGTTATGTGCAAGCAGCAATTGGTTCCAAAGAGTATGATAAGATTAAACAAACAAACTTACCTTACAAACCAACCTTACCCAGAGACGTAACCAGTCTTCCCAGTTTAACTAAGGGTTAATCGCTTTCTCTCTTAATTGTTAATTCAAAGTAAAGTCTCCTAGAAAATCTTCGAGTATTGATTTATTAAGAGATAAATTATTTTTATTCATAGTAAAACCAAATAATATCTAACACAACCTTTCTGAGCTACAGACGGGGAGGGACTCTAGGTAGTGTTATGTCTTCAGTAAGACAAGCTATAGATGAGTTATAGCTTTCTGTTTTTGCCTTAGCAACAATACTTAAGAGGCGAAGACCCTAATTACATGCGTTCCAATAAATCCACTTAAATTTGTAATCTTTTATTGGTTAAAATACTATTTAATGTCTATATGCATGGCTTCTTCACTGACACCATTCATTCCTTTCTTTCTCCAGGGAGGAGAAGCCGGAGGAGTATGAAGAGAGCCAAAACACACAGCTATAGAAGCTTGCACGCTATTGCACAATTACATAATCACCGGATGAGATGTAATTTTAGTTCGCCAATTCAAGCATGTACAAAGTTGAGACATAATTATATCGTTTAATGATAATAAACTAACTTCTTGTAATTTTGTTTTCAATGATCCCTGCTGTTGAGGAAGGAAAAGTTGAAGACGTGGACGAGGCGACTACAGTTTTTTTCAGGATCGTTAAGAGAAAATGCAGAAGAGGAGAAACTGATGCAAATGCATTGTGGGACAAGGATATCAGTATCAGCATGCGAACTTAAAAACAGCATATATACGTATAAAGATAGTACTGGATATGAAATTAATAAAAGCATTAAAAAAAGAATACAAGAGGTGATCAAAAGAACAATAATTATCAGTGAAAGCTCTCATCAGGGTAGTCATCATCCGCACATACGAGCAGAATCGCACCGATTTTAGTCAGGAAGTATGTTCCTTTTCGATACTGACGTCATGCGTTTCATGTGCAAAGGGAAAAGTAGATTTTGGTTACTCGCGTGAATAAATGTGAACGGGAAGGACATACAGGAATAAGAAATAAGAAAATTGGTCATATCTGTTATGACACAAACGTAAGAAAGAAACTGCTGGTAGCTTCCTGTGAAAACCGTCGGAGAAGTGTGGAAGTCACAGAACGGAAAGCTGTAGTACGTTTCTGAAATATTAAAAGAATAACTGGAACTAATATTATCATTCTATGTCAAAGAACGTGGATATTTTAAATACACGAACATAGCGAAAATACGAAGATACCAAGAGCCAAAATACTACCAGCGCCTTTAAGGCCGGCCACTCCCGTCAGATGGGATTTGTCATGCCCGATCGAAATGGGCGGGGTTTAAGCAAGTTCGTATGTGAGTGGGGTGTTTTTTTAGTCAAATCGTATCTGATCAATCCCGGCAGTCAAGCCGGATCGACAAACCTGACAGTTGAGGTTTATGAGCAACTGACGGTCCGACACGACAGTCAAATAGGGGTTTTTCACATTAAGTCGTTCAGAACTGATAAGTCGTAGCAATGTCTGTGGAATATGAAAAGTAAAGAATATTCTGACAAACACAAAAGAAATGCAGCTTATCAATCGATATTTGAGAAACTAAAGAAAAAGTGTCCTGATGCAACGACAGAAATGGTGAAGAAGATAAATAATAAATATAAGACCTTCATATCGGAAAAAATTAAGGAGAGTGAGACATCAAAGAAATCAGGAAGTGGTGCATATATATATATATATATATATATCTATATATATATATATATATATATATATATATATATATATATATATATATATATATATATATATATATATATATATATATATATCTATCTTATACATACTGAATTTTGTAAAATTTTATATAATTGCAAGTTACCTTATGAGTGTAAACAAAATTAAATTACGTAAAACTTTCATTCATCACAGTGATGTTGGTTGGATATTGAAGGCCGTAGCGTTTCTAGATCCTGGAGTAACGATAAGGTTTCTTAGTACCAAATTACGTAATATATAGATATATATATATATATATATATATCCTATATATATAATATATATATATATATACTATATGTATTATATATGTAATATATATATACATAATAATATATATATATTATATATATATATATATCTATATATTATATATATTATGATATATATATATACATACTATAAAATCACAAAAGTAAGCACGTGATTTTGTTTAACAGCAAAAGCCACAGGGAAAATTTTTAAAAATGAAAAGACAGAGTGCCAAGTACTTTCGTGTATTTACCACATCTTCGGGGCACAAAGTAATACAAAACGTAAAAACTATTGAGCAAGAAAGCTCTCACAAAAGCAAAGTGGAAAAAGAATTATATATGTATGTACAATAAGGCCATTACAAACAGAAACAGCATTCGTCCAGATTACCCAACCGCTTAACACCCCAACAAGTCAAAAGAAAAAAATGTAATTGCCCAATGACCCAATTACTTACAGAAGAGAAAAACTGGTTGGCATAGTCAGTGTTTTTCTCTTCTGTAAGTAATTGGGTCCCATTGGGCAATTACATTTTTTTCTTTTGACTTGTTGGGGTGTTAAGCGGTTGGGTAATCTGGACGAATGCTGTTTCTGTTTGTAATGGCCTTATTGTACATACATATATAATTCTTTTTCCACTTTGCTTTTGTGAGAGCTTTCTTGCTCAATAGTTATTACGTTTTGTATTACTTTGTGCCCCGAAGATGTGGTAAATACACGAAAGTACTTGGCACTCTGTCTTTTCATTTTAAAAATTTTCCTGTGGCTTTTGCTGATATATATACATATATAATATATAGATATATTATTTATAATATATTAATTATTATATATATATATCATATAAATGATATATATATATATTATATATATGTGTGTGTGTGTGTGTGTGTGTGTGTGTGTGTGTGTGTGTGTTTAATAGTAATGTACATTATACAATACGTAAATTAATCTCTCAAAACAAAACAAAAAATTGGTGCCTTGCTCAGGACGTTTAATCAGTTATATTCCAAAGTAAAAGAAAAATAAACTAAATAAGAATATATGCTAAAAAGCTACTAAATGATATATGATTTAAAGGAGAACTGGAGACAATGTAATAGTAAAATCATAATGGGAGGTAATGAAACCTCCCTCACACCCTTATAATTTTCCTGTAGGTACTTGGTGTTGATTGCGAAATAGTGTAGTGTAATGACTGGTTACACAAAGATTTATTACCTTTTCACTTTTGTAATTTCCTACACTAATTTTATACACTACAAACGGTTTGGTATATTTGTAGAAGAGTTAATTATTTTGAGTTTCTAAAAGCTAGTTTATCTTTTATCAAAGATGCAAATATGTATACACATGAGTTTAATTATCTTTATTATGTAGTCTTTGCAGAGTGTTGTCCAAATAGCTTAACATGTCTCCAGCATGACTCTTCCAAGATTTTGGGCGATATGGCCACACTCAATTTTATATCTTGATAAGAACAGTCAGTCGCTAAGTAGCGTAGTGTGGCACTTGGCCTTTCATAGGGCATTGTGGATTTCGTCATGCATGTGTCCTTTTGCACGACCGTTATTATCTTCCTACAAAATTGAATGTTTCTCGTCCACCCTTACGTTTATCATAGCAATCCCTGGGAGCTACCTGTATTTCCTTTAAAAGTAATAAATGTGAGATTTTTTCTTTCTTCAACAACTAATCATTGGCTGCCAACTTAAGACTGACTACTTTGTTCATTCAGACCGGGCAGTAATGTGAGTTTGCAGTCATTTTTTTGGAGTCTCCTCCCCCCAAGTTCTCATCGTACAACCAGATCGACTGTGAGTGGTCCGCCTAACTATGTCGTTTGCTGTTTTGGATGAGCGACCTCTTCTGGTTTTTCTTCCGTGGAGGTGCGCTGTGAGAAGGAGGATGGTTTTCCCCAGTTACATTTTGATCTTGAAAGGAAGGTGCGTGAATTTAGAGTCGTGTATGTGTGTGTGATTACATAGTTTGTAGTTAGTTGCGATAGTTTAATGAGCAGCAGTCCAACCATAATGACTCTTCCACAGTTAGGCCTAGCTGGAAAATTCCCTTGCACAGCCATCGCCTGTAAATAGACATTTTTAATAACTTGTTGTAGCTCTCGGTGTTTGATTTTAACGCAGACAAGTGGAACGAGCTCCCTAATGTCCCTGTACAGCCCAGGTTCATTGATATCTGTGGAAAAGAAGTGGATGGGAAATGAATCTGAGCTAAACCTTAATGAAAAGGTCAGACCCACTCCTTCAACAAACGTAGTGCAATTTGGTGGAAAATGTTGGACTTTTTTATCCTTGATTATAAAAATTAGCATATCTGTATACACTACAACATATGTAATCAGTCCATAGTGCTAATATTTGGCAAATTTTATGATCATGTGTACACAAAAGAATTTTAATAACATTTAAGTACTACAATTATGTGGGACTAGGTACTTGACAAGTTTTAACTGGTAACCGGAAGGAGACATCTCATAAATCGGGTAAGTGAATCTGACCATGAAGATAAATTCGTGCTTACTAAGGTATTTCCGTGTTTCTCATAACCGATATTGCAACCAAAATTTGAACCTAGTGGTAATTACTAGGGAAAGAGAAGTGAATGATTTTTAGTCTCTTAAATGTTTAGTATTTTATTTCCAGGCCGACCTTTTTTTTTAACTATTAGGGAAGAAATTAATAGGTTAGATTAAAGTATACTTAGGTAATCAATTAAATGTTTGTTTTGAGCACTGAATTTGGTGTTCCGCCGTAGTTTATGAATACTGACTTTATCGGTGGAACATAATGGTTTTGGTCAAACATAGCATAGTTTCAAACATTTATTTCACTGGTGCAGGGCTGTAGCTACATAAAACCAAACAAATGAAACCACATCAGTTTTCATGTATGATTATATGGTTAGTGATTGGACATAATTGCGTAGCAACATTTTCTAGTATTTTTAAAATCCGAGCTTAGACTCACTGATCAGATGTTCTGCAAATGTCAGTCGTAAGTAATCAAATAGGCGGATTTTTATTTTTTTTTAAATCTTGACCTCATATGAGTGCCGTCTTTAGTACTAACCCCATATGAATGCCAAATTGTAAACAAAAGACAGTGAATGTCTTGGTAACAGTAATTTATGACAGATTTTAGTATGATATTCGTACAAAGTATATTAAGGAGTCTCCAATATCGAGTATTGGAATTAAAGTTAAATATCACGAAAGTAAATTCAAATATTGGTTATTGGTTGAAAGGACTGATAGTATCAAATTTAATCTTTGAACGTAGGTGTATCAAGTATTGAATTTAAAAGTCCAAAGTAACTATGTAATTTATAGGCCAAACGTAACAAAACTTCAACTTACACTGTATTCTAGAGCTTGCTTGTTTTCAAGATGGCCGAACGAACAACACAGATTGCAATAACTTTACTGCTACCTATGGTAGGAACGACTGTAATTTAGATCGATGTCACTTTCACTTGATCGACGAAAATTTTCTGCTCTTAACGGCTGTGGACGAACTGACAGTAAGCGTGAATCTTTGTGGATTCTTGCCAGGATTCTTTTCTTCACTTCGGGGCCCGTCTGGACGATTGGTGACCCAGCTCATTGGCTGCATTATCCCCCTGATTTATTTTCGTGGGGGGCGGACGGTAGGGGGGCGACTTTTATCGGACCACATTCTGTCCCACAGACAGACCCCCCCTTTCTTTGTCTATTTATAGATGACAATTGTTTGCATTCAAGGGAGGCGTGTTTGATAATGGTTTCCGATACACTCGAGACCGATACATTTGTATAAAATTTCCGTAACTGCTACTTAATAACGATAAGAAAAAGAAAATAGTGTTCCGTGCGAATAGCGAATGTCTACTTGTATACATTTAAGTTCGCGCTGTATCTATTCGTGTAGTTTCAAACGTTCACGATATCTAGAACACTGGAAACCCAAATGATACATCATCGCTTGCAAGATAAAAAGGAAATACTCAGAATTACTACTTAAATAAATAAAAAAAAATTATCTCATGATACTGTGGTCAGCATAATTCGAAACCCGAGGGAACAAGAGATAAGTTAGGGCACTAACATATTAAGTGACGAGTGATAAGGAGACAGAACAATCGAATAGCTCGGGCTGAATGCCTCTTGTTTAACAAAACCCTTGATAAGATTTGAACCGAAAAGACTCGTCATCAAACTGCTGTGTTGGCAGACTTTGCACTTCAGCTTGGTAGATGTTTTGGCTTCTTGTTGTCATTGAAGTTAATGAAGGTTGTCCGGTTGAGTGATAGGATGAACCAGGAGATGAAAGGGTGAAAGTTATAATGAAGTAAATGGGTAAAATATACAATAATTGAATAATTGAATAAATTGTGCAATTCTGAATATGCTTGTCAAATGGGGAAATGGAATATGAAATTTTAGCCTAGGTCACCTGTGAAGTCATTCATGCTGAAATGAAAATTTAAAGAAAAAAGGTTTGAAAGGTGCAACAGGAGGAAAACATTGCAGTTGCACCCTGAAACAATTGTTAAGAGAGGGTGGAAAGTGAGATGGAAGAAAGAGAATATAAAAGGAAGATAGAAAAGGGAATGAAAGCGGTAGCAGCAGGGGGACGAAGGGACTCCTCAAAGCACTTAAATAATGCCTACAGTGCACCGAGTGAGATACACTGGCGGCACTAACACCTACGGGGTAAAATAGGGAAATGGCAGAAAGAAAATGTTATTGAAGACTAATAGTAAAACTGACAGTTACTAAGAAAATGAGAAAATGATCGAAATTCAATTAAAAACTGCGACATCGGAAAGGTTCGCGTATCCGGTAGAATCATGGTCTAAGATACACTTACACCATCGTTAGAATTACACTTTGGGAATTTCCTGCCTCTCCCGTGTTCCCTGTAACAATTTTTCTTCGTTTGAAGAAAAGTCTCTCTTCTCAAATAAGCCAGTCACATCACGTTACGAGAACATTTTCTATGTTATAAAAACATTATCTATATATCATATGTATAACCAGTGCTGTCAACTAATACAGAATTTCATTTAGTAAATTTTGTTATCGTATGTGTACATACGAAAACGTTAATGGTATTTAAGAATGATAATGATATTCAAAATATCCCACAAACCAATGTTAACGCCAGGTACGCACGAAGAAATAACGATAGCAATCACACACAAAAAAAGCTCCCTCACCGTAACTGTCTCCGTTATTGCCAAACACAATATATACATTAATGAAACCAATTCCAGTCAAGGATGCAGAGATTCACATTGTTTTTAAATTTACAGTTAGGTGATGCCTTTAAACAATATGGCAGGGATAAATGCATAACAAATTTGTTAATATTTCAAAATTATTGAAAATTATCCTTCACCATAAATGTAAATATTTGTAAACAACCAATGTAAATTTGATTTATTTGTTCATTTTTTGGAAATTAAAATAACAAAAAGTTCAAATCAAAGGAAAAAAATTCTATCTTCTAGAGTCTAGCGTCCGCAATTTCCAGGGGAGGCGTGAGCCCTAGAGAAAAATGTAACATTCTCTAATTATATTCGTTATTCTCTTAGTAAGAATGAGGAACTAATAACTTTAGTTTCCTATAGCCTACTACTTTGGTTAGACTCGTTGGACTTACCATGTTTCGTGCTTATTTACCTTCCTCCCTATCCCTCGAATCTCTCTCTCTCTCTCTCTCTCTCTCTCTCTCTCTCTCTCTCTTTAAATCTGGGGTGTGGTGGGAATGACCAACTCGTATAGCGGGGCGCGGTAATACAAGGGTTGAGAACCATTGCTCTAAACCAACCACAAGATTACACTTTTACCCTGTACAGTAGACACAGGCCAAAAGGAAGACTCCATCAACAATATGAAGATCTTTATACGCCAAACGTTTTGATTGCGACCTTCTTTACTTCAACCAGAACTTTATTCCAAGGCTCAGTTAATCAATAATAAAACTGTAAAATGTAAAATTCACTGTAATGTTTATTACATTAGAAAGCGTATGGAACATATTTTCGTAAAAAAAAATACTCTCATACCTTGTTTTTATTAAACATTTTCCATAGTTCCACTTCCCTTTAATATAGACAGTTGTCTTATTCTGATTTAAATATTTGTATCTAGCCATCTGGATCACGTGCGAGCGCGCACACATACACATATACATATATATCCTGTAACTATATAACAACTGCATTTCTGTCCTCCTTAGACTTAAACTGGATTTCAAATAGTAGGATATTCAGAACTCTATCCTTATTTACGTCTGCAATATTAAATAGCATAGTTTCTATATAGTAATTAGCTGCCATTTGTACTTGGCGATAGAAAGAGAAGACATCAGGTATCGTTCTTGTTATTTGACCATATGAACACAACCATTCTACTCCAGTCTGAGAAATCTAACTCTTCATTGTTGACTTTGTTGCATACATCTGAATATCAGGTTATGTTCGTTATGGTTACTAATTTTCCCAAATTATTTTTCAATTTAGCAGTGGAAAGGAATTTTCAACTTTTGGTCAACAATCTGGAAGTAGAGTTTTAGACAGCAGTTTATTTGTTGGTCTTATTACATAATTATGGTTTCCAGTTGTTTAGAAAGAAGGAAATATCTCGTCCTCATGAGGCTCCAACAGGAGCGAAGTCCAAATCCCTTCAGCAAATCTTCAGTACCGGAGTAAGCCAAATTTGCCAAAGCCTTGTAGTAGACATTCATTATACCTAACTATCCTCTTGCTAATTGCTAATTTACGAAAAATGACCTGACACGCCATCTCGTAGGATGGATAACATAAAAATTCCAAAGGAATCAATCCTCTTGATAGTTCCCTTCATTGTGGAACTGAAACTAAGCAGAGCAGGAGGTGAACACCCCCGGGCTCTGTGAGAGCTCAGCTCGAAGTCCAAATGGAAAATAAGCAGGGGAAATTTTTGTGATTGTAGAAATAAAATTGAAAACAGCCACAGCCACAAGGAAATTAGGACGAGCTGAGAATTTCTGCAAACTCTAAAAATACCTCGACAGTATCCTTGCGTCAACTACTACTGGGCCGAATCTTACTCTACGTCCGAAGGGCTTCTCTTTAGACCACTGTTTCGGCGTGATGAAAAGATGATGAACCTTCCTTTTCAGTGAAAGAGAGCGCCTCGCTCGCCCAAGCGAAACTTCGCACACTCAGTAAAGAAATTATTTAACCCTCTCTTGATTTCATTGCACACTTGTCTGATGTGCAATTAATTCATGATGCAAAGAAAGGTAAAAATGGTAGTTTGAAAGACAAGTATATAATATTTCCCACAGAGGTTAGTTAAAATTGTCAGTTACTAAATTGCCTACATCGGTATATCTTGACAATTCCTGTAACAGTGGCATCGTGCAATTAGCTGATTGGAGAGAGTAACGAGTTACTGTATATTACCAAGTTTTGACCAAGCTATTTTACATGGAATACTTTAAACATTGGCCAACTTCGTCTGAAGTTGTAGTTTTGCCTTTTGATACAGCTGATGGTGTGGTTTGCGTTAGGCCAACACGGCTTCTTTCTTAATTGTGCGTCAATTGACCATTCTCACTGCAAATAGGAAATGGAAGTTCTTAGCTATACTTTCTTAACATTTTGATAACCAAGAAGAGTCGCACTTGACCAAAGGCAGACAATATAGGGCTCGGGTCAGTGTCATAATTACAAGGAACAATAAAGGGACGTAATTTTAGTCTTCATTTTATTTGAACAAAGGTACTCAACATGGCTTCCCCCCTATTGCGTTTTACTTGACGGTTTTACTGCTATAATTTATAACTACCATATTATGTACGTGACTGGTCACTCATGTTTCGTAACAACCAACCAACATTCTCTGATCTTGGATACTGAATGCCACATTCTCTGCACTTCGCCTGTTCTTATTTGGATTTTTTTCTCTTTAAATTGATTTAAAAATAACTAAAATGCAATATTTACATTATCCAATATTTACATTATTTCAACAATTAAAAAGTTGAACACAAGCATTTGTTCGTAACAATTTTCTTAAAATTTTCTCCCTACAAAATTAACACAAATCATCTCACATAATTTAATCTCCGCCTAAGAAAACAAAGTTTCATTTTCAGTCAGCTTCTGCATACGGCTTATCCATATGCAATACACAAATTATAAATAAGGAGAACTGCAGTGTTCCTGTCTTTTTTTAGATTTAGCTTTAATGTCTAACATTAATAATTTGATCCTTTCCTTACCTTCTACAGAACATAAAACCTCAAATTTACCCCTGAACTATTTAGGTTAAATTTCCTGTGGGAGGACTGAAAGATTTCACCTGTATCCATTTATCTAGTTATATCTAAGTCTCCATATATCATTTTTATGCACTTCTGTTTTCGTATGCCCACGTATATGCATTTCAATCAGTGGGAACTATGATATTGTACGCACATTGTATATGATAAAAATAATCAACAAATCTAATCGAGAGCCGCCACGTTTGGACCCAAGAACAATAGGGCGACATTTCCCGTATCTCTGTAATTGCAGAAAAGATATTTACTGTCTGCTGTTTATCCTTATTGGGAAAGTAAACAGTCAGTCAATGGGCCCCACCTCCAGTATTATAAATACCGTGGTGACTGACATTCATGTCACTTGTCATCTGACATTTCTCAGAAGCTGAACAAAGGGACTGGAGTTGGAACGCGTTTGGAAGAGGTCTGTTGGTTTCAGTGTTTTTATGGGTGGTTGTGTAAAATTAGCGAAAGCGATTTTATTTTGTCATATAAAGAAAGAGTTCTGCAGGCTGGCGTTAGCGTTAGCGAAAGGTTCTCTTTTAACTACTGTAGCCTGCAACTTGCAGGAATTAATGGTCCAGCTGATTATTGCAGGAGTGCAAATAGTGGTTTTGCCTCATGTATGATACCCGGATACTGTCTCAGCGCTTATTGTCAGCTGAGCTATAGAAGTTTTCATCACCATCATCCTCGATTATTTTTGGTGGTTACTCGTTTCGACCCTCATTTTTTTTTATTTAAAATTCCCAATGTGCAACGTACATTATTTTGTAATTACAATATTGCATTTAGGAAATATCACATGACAATACTTTTCAAATTGTTTTCATATACATCACTTCATAATCGCCTCAAGAGGTTTTTCAATTGTACAAATGTGCAGCGTGCAATAATGTCATTATTACCCACCATACATGATAACAGACTAACCGACCCTAAGTGGTAGAGGGAATCTACAAGACAAATTTTTTCTTGAAACCTTATAAAGCTTCCTTTTACATGTAAAGTACTTCGCAAAACCCATGTATCATAATTGAGTTTCCTCTATAGGTATGTACTACATCATCAAATCAAACAACGACAACTTTTTCATTTAACCCACCTACATTACATACAAGTAACCTGTCAATAAAACTAGTGCACTATTTTAATCTAGTTAAGAATTACAATATAAAGTAAACTTTAAAATCTTCATAGAATTATCGGGATTCACGCAACAAATGTCATGCAATACGATTCGAAAATACAATGAAATACACCCAATTTAATTACAGAAATAAGATGTGCAATTTAAATAGCTCCACTGCAGTTATAACAAAAATCAGAACCTTCAGTTTGTGACTTGACGCCAAAATCCTAGGCATATATTTGTATATAAATTCCCCCTCCAAAGGTCTTATAGAAGGAACATTGATGCATTTTCAAATCAGTGCCCATTCTCGTGGAGGGTCATCACTCTCAGTGCTTGGTTTTGAAGACAGTTTGCGGTAGTAATAAGTTTCCTTCCATGTAACATAAGGAAATTCTTTTGCCTGTACATTTTCCTTAATACTTCAGTAACAATCGGATAAAAACCGGTGCCACATAAAGGTGCGTCCACACGGTCGAACAATGTCCGGCGGACAAACATTGTTACCAATTCCGCCGGTCATTGCAGTGGTATACAACCTCTTCTGGTACCTCATTTTGTTGTCAGATCTACTTCCATCGTTTCAGCACTTATGACATCATCCTGCTTCGCCTACGATATGGTAACTATGTTTGTCTGTCGGACATTGTTCGACAGTGTGGACGCACCTTAAGACGCATCGTCTATAGCCCGTAACAGTAACAGACAATTAAATCTAAGTTTAAAATAATAATTACACACTCAAACCGATTCCATTCAAAACATCCTTTACAACAATGCAGCTAAAGGAGGCTAGAATTTTAAAGCACACATCAAATATACACAATCCTCATTCACGTTTACGTAAACACAAAGTAGCCCTTTTTATTGGATTGTGCTGCTCGGGACAGTTCCACCGGATCCAGTTTTCCGAGTAAGAAGGGTTTGTAGCAGGATTTGTGTTGGTAGCCCTAACGAGAAGGTTAGATAGGGCCTTGATCATGCTTCTGAAATAAAGAACCTTATATATTAACAATATAAGGTCAGCAAGTTAATTCCTTGAACCTTGACCGGTCACGATAATAAAAGCAAAGAATTAAAATTTACCTCAGTCAATAAATTAAGAGCAAGTACATTTCCACTTAATTATGAGGATTATAAACATACCCGAACCTTTCGAAGATTTATCTATAAGGCGATTTAGAGACAAATTTTCCCAATATCTTCCTATAAGATGTCGACTGTTAGATTTTATGTACAGCCATCTATAGGGATGATTCCATCTCTGGCGGGCCCTTGTGCGTTTTCTAAATAAATTACTTCTTACATTTTTATACAATTGTCTTTTAGTGTTTTCTCGTCAGTACTGTAGCTCCTGCAGAACAGGAGAGTCTTTAGTTCTTTTTTGACATTTACATTCTTCTTGTATGATCTTCAATTCAGGGGGTATTTTGTTGTATAGTCTTGGTGGCCAATGTATGTTGGTTCAGCGTATTTTAGTGCTTTAAACACTGTAAGAAGTATTTTGCATTCTACTCTTGCTTTTACTGGACCGCGTATAGTGACACACAAGGGGAATCAAGGACACTTCATTTCAAGTAACAGACACAACTGCTCGTAGGGATGACTGCATGATCGCTTGGCAGACTTTTAATTGCATTGTAGAAACAGACACTGTGCATAGAGAAAATATGTATTTTGTTTAAATACATCATTTTATCACATCGATTAAAGAATCCTTTTATTCAGGACCGTCTTAGCATGTCAATGCAACATTAATAAGTAAGTTGATGTTATGAGAGGATAAGCAAGAATGAAGAAATTCCCGGACCTAAACTTCACAAAGTACAGAAGAAAGAGAAGCATATAAAATAATTAGTTGTAAAACAGGCGTCGTCCGTATAGGACGACGATCTTCATTTCAGAAAGAAGACCAAGGCCCCGCCGGTTGACCATTCTCGTCAGGGCTACCAACACAAATCCTGCCACAAACCCTTCTTGCTCGGGAAGATTGACTCTGTAAAACCGTCCTGAACTGTATACATAACCCCTACAATGTCCCGAAGATACATCTATCAATCTTACAAATTTATTGTTGGGGATAACGTATGTGCAATGTATCATACTTTTGCTAAAATTAAAAAAAAATCCACTTCACTCTTTTTGGAAAATTGACAATCTCCTCATCCTCAGCGCACTTATGGTAGTTCCTGGCACACCAAATCAAAGCTGTTACAAAAGCTAATGCCAAAAAAAGTAATTATACTATGAAAACCCAACATCCATTCCAAAGGCCAGTCCTGAATATTAATCCAGGTACCATACCTATAATTGTAGCTTTGTCTTTGAGTCTCGCACCTGTTGCTGAGTTACTTTGGAACAAACTGGCTGTTACCGAACTGATTGTTGACACAATTGCATAAGAACCGTCTATAAATCATTGTACGTTCATGTCTGTGTGATTGGGAAAACTAATGCCTATTATATTGTTACTTTCTTCAATTGCCCCTTTAAAAAGTTTCTTGAAAAATACAGAAGAGCAACAAAGACTTATGATAGCCTTGCCCTCACCAACCTTATGACTGGAAAAGGACTGCTTAGACAGCCATTAATAATTACACAATGAACACATTGCCAATATAATGATTTATTAAGTTCAATTCTGCCGGAATACCAAGGTTAGTTAATACCTCATAGTAGACAAAACCAATATGCTCCATATCAACTGCTTTCGACCAATCGAGACTCAAAATGGCAACATATACTTTATTTTCATCAAAATAAAACATGGCATCTCGTATAGTATACTTTTACATTGAATAATCGAGCTCCCTTTAGCTGCACAATATTGCTCAGGGAAAATTATATCGTCTGATATACTCGCAAACGCGATTCTTAAAACTTTTGCAAAAATGTTGTGATCCATATTTAACAACGTTATCGGTCCCCATTTTTCTTTTTTTTTATATTCATGACACAATATGCAATAGTTTGCAATTACAATATAACTTGAGAATTCTCTTCGAGCGGCGTTTCCCAAATTTTCACATACATTACTTGAAGCCCGTCTTAAATGTTTTTCTTTTATTTCACTAATGTTCTCCAGGCAACATTTGCATTATACTAATTGGCATGTTGTCTGTAATTTGGAATGACACGCAATACTTAATCATCAACATTTAGAATGCTTTTGTAATATACACCTTAGGAGAGAGATTCATTTTTAACTCTTATTTCTCAATTAGCAGCTTTTTCCGAAGAGTCCATTTATGTTTTAGGATCTTGAATAAAAGGTGGCTACTTATTCTGCCGTCTCCCATTCCATACTGTTAATAGAAAATCAACAATAAGAATTACAGCACAATTATAATCGTTATTTGTATTACAAATAAAATGAAAAAAAAGAATGACATGAAGAAAACTATTACTTCTCAAGTTACATAATGTAATCAAGGCTGTTTTTAAAAAGTTAAACACTCGATAAATCTGATCATGAGACCAGAAAATAAACTCATTACCTCTCTACATCCACGAAGTGCACATGCGTCTGTCTCTTTGATATTTAGGGCTTTTGATTTAGAGTTAGAAGGTAGAACGTCATGTAAATAACGTTTATCCTTGGAGACAAACGAGTGACTTACGAATTTACAGACAGATTCTTTCCCAGTTATGTCATGGGGAAGCCTCCTCGACTGGAGGCTTCATATTAGGAGCTAATTCGTTATATAGTAATTTAGTAGATATCACTGGAAGATGTAACTGCTTATGTACAAGCCTTAAAAATTCTATGAACGTTAGAGTAAAAACACGGTGTGGTTATTGCAGTGTTATTTACAACACCACAATTAATAAAGAAGGATAACCTTTTACAGCAAAAATATCGAGTTAACCACTCTAGTCAGCGCTATACTGCATATTGAAAGCAGTTTTACAAAATATTGAATATGCTTTAATATAAACTCATTTAGACCAATACCACCATTTCATTTACGCAGGCAAATTGTATATTTTTTCAGATATTTACCATCCCACATAAACTAGTAGATGGCATTAATGTGACCAAAATATGCCTTAGGAGGAAGAATGCGAACTATAAACTACACCTTGATAAAACTAAACTTTCTGAAATGTTACAAATCTAGGCTTTGGGATATTAACTGCCTTTTGCACTTGTTCATTTATATATATCCAATTTTCTTCAAATACTTTTCCAAAGTTATGCTGATGGAATATCCTAAGATCCTTACTTGTTTCATTGACAGTATCCATGAAATTGGCCAGCCACTTCGGTCAGACCATAAACCACGAACAGATTTCGTTTTGCTTAGCAATGCTTCGTTGAATTTTCGAATTTACAATTTCCAGACACTTTGTTAAAGCGTTTTCTGATGTAATGAATATAACGTCGTTTGCAAAAACTGTTATTTTAATTTTCGCCTTATTGGTAAGATCAAGAGCTTGCGCCTCACTTTCTTAATGAATGGCTCTGTTATAAAAATTCAGAACAGAACCCATGGCCAAAGGGCTTCCTGTCGTTATGACAGATCTTTGAACTTCAGGTTTCGGGGTAAAATATTTAAAACTAACAACTGCTCTGTAATGTTTAAAGAGTCTCTCCGTTATTTTGACACGACCCTCGATAAAGAAACCCCCTTAGGGGGTTATTGCCGTAGGTGCATCACGCGGTGTACTGTATAGGCATTACTTAAAGTTCTTCGCAGCGTCCCTTCGGCCCTTAGCTGTAACCCCAGTTGTTCCTTTTACGGTACCTCCTTCCATATTCTCTTTCTCCCATGTGACTTTCCACCCTCTCCTTATACTAGATGCATAGTGTAACTGTGAGGTTTTCCTCCTGTTCCACCTTTCAAAACTTTTACTGTCAATTTCCGTTTCAGCGCTGAATGACCTCATAGGTCCCAGTGCTTGGCTTATGGTCTAATTTCTATATTCAGTTCAATAGTAAATCCGTATTTACTTTTATCAAAGGCCTAAGACTAGTCTAGACTGAGCAAGGCTGCCTTTGATTTCTAATGATTGACATAATGAATCAAATCCCTAATAAAGTTATTACAATAAACAACTGGCTTATGATAACCAAGAAAGAATTGAAGTTTGGAGATCACCCTCTCAATCATCAAGTAAAGCCTGTTCTCTAAGTAATGTCCTCGTGAAGATTTTGTGATCAGTATTTAATAAAGTAATAGGTCACCATTGGTTCCTCTAATTTTGACAGGTCTTCTGTCTTGGGAATTAATCTGATCGCGCAAATTCTGGGGTATTGATAGCTCATAATGTGTTTTTTTTTTCAATACTTCTGTATAGTCTTTATGGTATCCCAGAAGATAAGATGAAATTCAATGGAAAGACCATCTCCACCCGGAGTTTTGTTTTCGTTCAATGATGAGATGGCTTCCTTCACTTCATCACGATTCACTTCTTGGGCGAGAATTTTCATATCCTGCCATTTAATACATTGTGAATCTTCCCCAGAAAGTAATTCATGTCCCTCTGTCTACATTCCGGCTTCTTAAAGAGACTGCTTGAGTAATTAACAATAGAGGAACACAAATCATTTTGAGTCTCAAGTGTCTTTCCGTTCTCTAATGTTAGTTTGTTCAAAGATGAGATTGGTTTTATTTTCCCTTCCTGATAAATAAGACGACACTTTCTCTCCTTTATTCTTTATTCATTTGATACCCCTTATCTCGAATTTTTACTCCTTCCATTATCTCATTCCTTATACTTTCAATTTTACCTTTTTAAGGATTGAATGCTTAGGTATTCGTCCCTATATAGTGGATACAATCATGTTTTAGATAAAGTCCTCTCCAAGGAGGTTAGGTTTTCTCAGCCGCACCAGTAATAGATTTATAAGACCGTTTTCTACATTTCTGAGCCTTTTGGATAATGCTATCAACCACTTTTGACATCCCAAGTTAACAAATTTCAAACTGACTTGTATTGCATTTCAAATATTGTCAAAAAGTACTGAAAAGACCCTTGATTCCATCATATTTAATACAACTGTGATTTAGTTTCCAATAACCAGAACCCTTGTGATATTTATGCCCCACAGTTATTTTCCATAACTACTATAAAGTGGTCTGAAAATGAGAGAGGTGTCCAAAAGAGTTCGTAAGTAGATCCTGTCAATGCGAGATCCAATGTTTTCCCTTACAAAAGTGTATTTAGGTAATCCTTTTCGAAAGTAATAAGTATCCTTCAAACGTAAATGTCTGATTAAAGATAATATCGTTTTTGCTAGTATACGATAACTGTGATGACTACTACAGTCTGTTTGTAACAACGCAGTTGGAGCCTCCGCCAGAAGTAACGATGTCTATCCCATGCACCTTCATACAAAAGGGTAAAGTCTGCGAAAAGAAATCCTCCCCAACCTTAACATTATTCCCACCAGAGTGAGAGTCAATATTCACAATGATGAATTCAGAGTTGTTGTAACGTAGCTGTATACCAATACGTCCTTCCACATCTGTTTTATGGTTAATCTCACTATTTTTCCGTGTAGTTTATAGTATTAATAATATAATATACCACCTTTTGATAACTGTGGGATTGAATATTACTTCAAACCTATTAAGAATATTCAGCAAGGAAATACACAATTTCAAATTGTGTTCCTGCAAAAGAAGTTCGTCGGTTTTTTGGTAGCTTAACATTGCTCGTAATTTCGCTACAGTTAAGGACATTATGGCTCTTATATGAGATTATCACGCAGTTTCTTCCCCAGTGGTTGCTGATTTCCTCCCTTAACCAGCTTCAATTTACCGTCTTCTTCAGGTTTCAAATTCCATTTCCCTTAATCTGAATTTTATTCAATTCTATCAGTATCTTTGTGCTAATCAACATATTCCTTAATATTTCACTATTCATGTAAACAGTGTTAGGGTCATGGGCCGAAGCGCAAGTTGCTATTATATTTTTCTTAGTAACTTTTGATTGCAGTAGAGAGATCGGATTCCTACAACAGTGTCTTTGAATATAATCTCTCAGAAAGTAGTGTGTATGAGAGAGAGAGAGAGAGAGAGAGAGAGAGAGAGAGAGAGAGAGAGAGAGAGAGAGAGAGAGAGAGAGAGAGATTTAGTTTTAAAAAGTTCATCATCTCCCACAGGAAAACGCACCAAGCATTTCACGAGCGTTCAGGGTCCCGATTCAACCGACCAAGCCGCCATGTCTGACCCAGGCGTGCAGGCCAGCATCCACAAGAACCTGAAGACGACTCTCCCGCGACTCTACAACTACTTCCAGGCCTCTCGTTTCCAGGAGGTCAACCTCATCGGGCGTCTCTATTCGGACACCGCTCCAGTCAGTGAGTAGTGGCATGAAGACTTTGAAAACACGTGTTTTGAGGGTTTGCTGTCCTCCTCTTCCTGCGAGTAGTGCTTGTAGTATCACTAAGGGGATAGTGCCGTCAGTGCACTCCACACGGTGCATTGTAGGCATTACTTTAGGTTAGTGATTATCAATCAGGGTGGGCGCGAGCCATAGTGAAAATTTTTTAATTCTCTTGTTATTTTCTTTATTCTCTTTATAAGTGAGGAACTGACATTCAGAAGTTTATGAAAAAATGCAAAAAATATCGTCTTGTAACGTTAGTTTCCAATACTTTACGTACTGCTCTAGTTGGACTCGTTCGGATACTAAGTATGTTCAGATCCATGTAGTATCTTTGGGAGGCTGCATTTTCCACGTTCGTTGCTCTCAAGACCAAATACAGAAACAGGTTGAATGTTGAAGGGGACTTACGCTGTGCATTCTCTCTCTGGCATTCAACCGTGCATTCAAGATCTAGTGGCCAAGAAGCAGTGTCAAGTCTCTCTCTCTCTCTCTCTCTCTCTCTCTCTCTCTTATCTTTTGTTCTCTAACTCTGGGAGGGAATTTTACTTACAGATACAAGGCGGGGGGAGAGGGGGCGTGGAGGGAAGGACCACCGCTTCGAGGGGGCGTGATAATGAAAAGGTTGAGAACCACTGCTTTAGTTCTTAGCAGGGTCCCTTCATTACTTTTGCTTTACCTCCTTTCATATTCTCTTTCTTCCATCTTACTTTCCCGGCCTCTCCTAACACTGGATTCACAGTGCAACTGCGAAATTTTGATCCTGTTAACCTTTCAAACCTTTCCACTGTCAATGACCGTTTCAGCGCTGAATGTATATTTGATTCTATTCTCACATCACCACTGCTATCAGTCATGCTGCCCCTACCCCCCTACTTGCAACTCCTCCTCTTCGTACCACAAATACGTTATTTTATTACTAATTCTACAAATATACAATTATCATTATTTTAATCAGAATAGAGAGAGATTTGTCCACTATTATTATTATTATTATTATTATTATTATTATTATTATTATTATTATTATTATTATTATTATTATTATTATTATTATTATTATTATTATATGTGGCTACAATTTTCAGCCATAACCTTGTAAGGTCTTTGATATAATTAGGTCAATAAAAAGAGTTCTCAAAACGTTCTAACTCAAGAAAGATTTCAATGGAAGAGTGTTCCATATCATAAACATATGTAATCTATTATTATTATTATAAATAAATAAGTAGTAGACCCTTTTCTGTATATGTGGTGTTGAAGGTGATAGCTGCTGCATCAGTGGCATTCAGTTTGTATAAAGTTTTCTCTATTTTTCTAATAATTAAAATTTCGATGTTACTGCATTATGCCAGTAACACGCCGATATTTATCATACCTGGAGTGGAAAGCAGGTTGCAAAATTGGAAAGTTTATTTCCTATGAACACAGTATAGTAATAACCGGATAGTGAAATCGGGAGTTCACTCCCCATTGAGTTGTCCTTCAGGAGACAGTCGTCTCCAGACCACGTTCCACTCGGGCTCCGCTGAAGCTAAACATGGTCACGCCATGAGACTGGCATTTGTTAATTAAGTTATTGGGGATAGGAAAGATTGATCTTATATTTTTTGCGGGGACAGGGGAGGAAGATGGGGTTAGAGGGAACAGGTTAGAGATAAAGGGGTGAAATTGAAGGAAATTAGAAGTAAAATAGAGGGGCAGACCCCTTGCTATGTCATTTAATGTAAAGGATGTAAGAGTGCGAGGACGCACGGTCATGATATATATGGCTATGAGTGATTTTTATTTTATATTTTGTTTACTTTCATTTGTTTTTCTTTTTATTACTTTATTTATTTTATTTTTATTTTATTTTTTTTATGATCGTGGGAGGTGATTGTGAGGTGATCCCAGTGGTTATGATTGCCTATTTCATCGGTTGGTGTCGTACATCGATTATCGCTGTTAGCTTAAGCTGAAGAACGTTATTGAACACTTAGTTCTCTGTAGTCTAACTCCTGTAGATTGGTTCTGGGTGAACTCCTTTTATCTTAGGAGCCATTCTTGGCCAATTCCTGAGGTCCCAACTTTCCTCATTAGTGAGTTCCCTGCTCCTGTCCATGGTATTGCCATCTATTGCTGCCAGTCTTGTCACACGCCCTATTTGCCAGCCTGCAGATTCTACAATTGAAGCTCTCTATGCTTGCCCTTTCATGCAGTTCCTTCATCGTGTTGTTGTATGGGGCTTCCTTGTATGCTCCTCTGATATTCTTATTTTGCAGGGCTTGCATCTTAAGCATGGTCCTGCATGCTGGGGCTTGGATGGGATACTCAAGCTGTGGCCTAGTCAACCTATTGTACAGCATCATATAGTTTTTGTAGAGACAGCACTGAACCTTTTGATCCTTTTGGATGTGTTCTCTGCTCTTCTTAAGCAGTTCATTATGTGCTGTTTCAGGCCAGTCCTGCTGAATGTGACTCCCAGTATCTTGTTGCTGTTTCTGAATGGGATCACTCTGTCGTCCATTGCTACATCTGCTGGTTCGACTGCCGATTTCTCGCTGGTAGATCTTCTGACACTCGTTGACCTTTATATCTCAGGCTGTTCTCAAGGCCAGCATATTTTTACTCCTTTTGTTAGGATATGTTATTGTTTGAGCATGGTCATCTACGAAAATAATCTGGTGGCAGCAGCTGAGGGGCCAGGGACATCTATTGTGTAGAAATTGTACAGAATTGGGGCCAGCACACTTCCTTGTGGTACTCCACTGAGGAGTGGAAACTCTGGCCCGGTCAATTCCATTCTAATTTGCAGCTTTCCTGTTATCCAGGAAGCTGCACAGGAGTCTCAGTATAATGTTGGCTAAGGTTGTTCCCACTAATTTGTTTAAGATCCTTGTGCCAGACCTAGTCAAAGGTTTTTGCAATGTCTCTAGAGACCATGTTGCATCCATGGCCTCAGTTTGTGACGCAGCTTTGCTCTCGTATAGCACTGATGGAGCCAGTTTGGTTTCCCTTCCCCTGGTGAACCCATATTGGTTGTTCTTGGTGAGGCCATTGTCCTGAAGGAATCATACAAGCCATTTTTAATCACTGCTTCTACAATTTTCCCAGGAAGTTCCAGGAGGGTTATTGGTCTGTAGTTTCTCACCTGCCTGGAGTCCTTCCCTGGTTTGCTTATGAGTCTTATCACACCTGCCTTGTACAGGTCAGGATAGTATATCCCATGCTTAACGTCTCATTCGTTATTTCCATGAGAATATCCAGCATGACATCTGGGAGGTGATGCATTATTTCTTTACTAGTATTTGACTTTTCTTTTTCGGGGCTTTCCTTTTCTTCCATTTCGGAGGATGGTTTTGATTTAACTTAGTTCCACCGTAAATGTCATGGGATTGTTAGGGTCTACCCTGCTTGTCTACTCTGGGATAGGGTATGATGTCCTTTCTTCTCTGCTGTAGTGCCTCTTCTGCTACACTCTCCTGCTCTCTGTCATAGTTCCTTTTTTCTTCTTCCGTTATTCGCAAAGTGTTACTTCAGTGTTCCCTGAAGGCTACTTTTTTTCGCTTCGTCTCCATAGTTTTCTGTTGTTTTCTAATAAGTACGGAGCACGCACTCCTCCCTTCCCTAGTAAGCAATTGATGCTGTGCCAGAATTTAGCTGGCTTACCAGAAAGCTCGTTGGCTGTTTTGACAATCTCTTCCCAGCGTCTGTCACGCGGGTGTTTTATTTTTCATTTGTTATTTATTTATTTATGTTGGAAATTCCAAGCCTTAGTGGAAGGAGCTAAAATTAAAGACTGAAAGAAAAATGGATACACAATTTCTGCCTCCCGCGAAAAATCCTACAGTTACGTCCCGTGTGTATTTGAGGGGGGGGGGGGTGGTATTATTGTCGGCGCACGTCACGCAGTGCACAGTAGGAATTACGAAAGGTTCTTTGCAGTGCCCCCTAGCTACAACCTCTTTTATTCCTTTTATTGTACCTCCATTCATATCTTTCTTCTAACATTTATTTCAAAGTGCAACTGCCTTTTTCCCCTGTTACACCTTTCAAACCTACCCACTCTCGATTTCCTTTCCAGCGGTCAGTGACCTCACAGGTCGCAGTGTTTGGCCTTTGGCCTAAACTCTATATTTTAATTTCATTCCTACAACTACATTAACTTTAATCAAGCACAGGAATAAGGAGATTAACGTAAGCGTTGATGTATTCATAACCGTAGATTGTGTGCGTTGTATATGTTCTCGGAATTAAGACAAAAACATATTTAGTTTTTATATTCAGAAATGAGCTTCCATTTCGCACCAAATGAAACGGACTCTTCTGTCCCGTGACATCATTTTCCTTCAATTCTGAAAGCATTCAGTTACGAACGAATCCATTTGCGAAAAGGAGATAAAGGATGTGACAGCGTTAGTAGAAGGAAATGCCACCGAGAAAAATTTTGCTCAAAGTAATTACATTACCAAGTTCATTTTTATTTTCTTCATATTGAATGATTATTGACTTACTAAAAACAAATATTTCGGATCGCATACCTCCTGTGGGGGGTAGAAAATCCACCACAACCGAAAGTTCTGTTCTCACCAAGGTCTACTTTCTTATCTCTCCCAAAATCCAACACTGGCTTCCAGTCACGAGACCCACTTTTTACGGAATCATTATAAAAAAAGTCATGCCAAAAAATAACAAAAAAAAAAAAAACAAGTAACGATCCTAGGAGGTAACTGCTTGGCATTTCTCCTCAAACAACACAGATTTCCGTTTCATGAATTAGATATCTAATGCAGTTTTCGCGTTCTACAGTTAAATTTTCCATTGGTGTTTATAGAAAAGCAACTGTTCCCAAAGCAGGGTAAATAAAGGCGATCAGCTTATCGCTCTTTCAGACAAGTGCAATATTATCCTAGGTCCAAAAACTTAAATAATTTTTTTTTTCAATGACTGTTGGTTCACAGAACTAATTTATTGCACACAAAAAAACTGACAAGTGTAAGATGCCTGCCTGATGAACCGAAAAGAATAATCGTATAATTTATAATTCAATGCTGCTTCTCTTTCAAAACCCTAGCCCTCTCCCACTGGGCACTTCCTGGCGGTGTGGGGGCGTGGCAGGAGTGGACCTTTGACGAGATTATAAAACAGGAATTCACACCGACATCTATTGGAGAGCAGTTTGGGCCTACATGGACCACTCA
This sequence comes from Macrobrachium nipponense, assembly GCF_015104395.2. Taxonomy (NCBI): domain Eukaryota; kingdom Metazoa; phylum Arthropoda; class Malacostraca; order Decapoda; family Palaemonidae; genus Macrobrachium; species Macrobrachium nipponense. Next base: position 37,565,262 of record NC_087209.1, on the reverse strand, counting down.
CTGGTTCAAGGTAATAAAGATCATATTTGTTTTATTTCACTATGAAAAAGTAAGATTGCACATACAGATACTGCACCTTACAAATACTTTTTTCAAAGCAAACTTCTTGAAATTTCAACATCAGTAGTTTTAGATGTGGGGCATGTTTGATCTTATATTAAATATATAAGGTTTTTAGTTCAACTGATCCTTATAAATATAGCCATAAGAACAATTTAGTGAGTAAAACGAATGAGACTATGGGTTTCGTAAGAAAGGATAAAAAAGCTTCACTGTCGTGACAATTCAGATTGACCTTCCACGCAAACTTCCCTAACCAGAGCCTCCTGTTATTCAGGTCGAATACGAGATTCCCGATTCCTGGGCTGGCCAGGAGGTGAGGTTCAGATGGGCATCTGGAAGCGAAGCGTCTGTCTGGACTCCAGATGGAAAATTACTTCAGGTAGGGTAATGTTTTTTAATGTCGTAGAGACATTGTCATGGTCGCTCTAACGAGTTCGTTCCTGTAGGAAAATTCATGACGGACTACTTTTACCAAATAGGCACTTTAAGAAATTCCAAAGCATCCTGGAAGGTAAAATTGATCAAACCCTATACAGTTTTTAAAGTATTGATGCTATTGCATAAATCTATTTATTTACACAAATAGCTCTTGACTGGCATTTTGTTCCACTAGCAAAAATTCAGTGTTTAAATATTTATCACAAGCTTAAGGGTTTTTTCTTGACGGATGGCAGAACCTTGGGATTTATATCTCGATTTTTATTCTGTAACACTACTCCGGGAAATTTTACTGCTTTACATTTTTCCTTGACTTGGCTGACTATAGATTGAGGTATTTGGTCTTACACTTGGAACTTTTTATTAACTAAGATAATGTATTTGATGAATGACAGTTCTGACCATTTGCTTTATTTCCATTCCTCTATTTCGATTCCTCTAGGGATTATCGACAGGCACAGGCCACCAGATGCGTCCTGACTACACCCTAACCAAGAGCTACGAAGGAGGGGCAGGCCCCGCTGTCCTTTACATAGAGATGGCAGCAAACAGACTCTTCGGTGCCGGAGAGGAAGACGACATCGGTAGGTGTCGCGAGTGTGATGTTGCGTTTGTTCATGAACCCAGTCAGTCAGTCGATCAAACAATAAAGCTGTACGAAAAACCCTTTGCTGCTGCTGCTGTTTTGACTGAGCTTGTTTTGCACAGGCAATTCATTGTTTACTTTCTTGGTGACAATTTTTCATCTGCATTCGTGTCTCACAGTATTAAACATTTTATGATTTTTTTGAAGTGAGTGTAACGATGCCCATATACCAAAGTTATAGAAATTTAGAGCTTAACAGACGAACGTAGATTTAATGTTGTCGACAATTCGCACAGTAACAAAATTGAGTTATATATTTAAAAAACAGAAATAACAGCATAGATAGTTATATTTTCATTGGGTCTGATAAACCTAAAGAGAAATTTACAATAATGCTAAAACACTGTTCATACATTTTTCATCATCGTGAAATCAAAGACAAGGTCGCCAGCTACAAAAAACATTGAACACTATTCTTTATCTTTGTAACAGCACCTCCAAATCCAAACAAATACTACACATTAACGAGGGCCGAGATTGCTTCTGTTGACACGCAGGTAAGAAAAGCGTAGTTCCTGTACCAGAAATACCAGAAAAAAATAAACAAAATATGGACGCTAGTTTATTAGCTAATTTTGTACAGAAATATCAAAACAGTTTGATAGAATACTGTGACGCAAACGTAGTAAACCGGCAATGTCTTCTAGTATATAAATGAAAAGGTTGACATTTTTGATGTGCACAAAATTGCGAGAACGCACGCACACGTAAATACATTTATCAATATATATTCTGAATATGTCGATAGGTCTACAAACTAACCAGGGACTTGGAAGTGTTGCATCAAATTGCCGAAACACTCATTGACCTCAATGACCAGCGAGGTTACCAGGCTATGTACACCGCCAATCAGATGGTCAACAACATCATAGCTGGCAAAGACAGGTGAGAACTTAGGCTAGATAAAGACCTTTGATCCATGAGGTTGCAGTCCATTTCTTGTGACGGGATTGTTTACATGAATTCTTCTTCCTCCTCTTCCATTATGAGTAGAATGTAAAGGGAAAGGAAGCAGCAGCAAAAGAAGAAGAAGAAGAAGGGCTAGGAAAAGGAAAACTTTAAGAAAATATAATGGTGAATAATAGGTATCGAAATTCACTTCATAATGGTAGTCTTATGGTTCATGAAATTCTTGTCCATGTTTATTTATGACCGACATTCCTCTTTAATTACTAATCTAGCTTTGAAGGAGAATTCTTAAAAGGTGGTATATCTTTCACTTGATACACTAACATATATGTTACTGATATTCTGCTGTTACCAAAGAATACTGTGAAACTAAACTAAACACATTTTGAATCTAGTCTCTGATTATATTGAAATGAGAATATTGTTAAACTTTAGTCTTAATACATTATGATAAATTCATTCGGCAATAAAAGAATTGCATACATACAAAGAAGTCGTGGAACTTGTAAAGGGAGCCGATTCCCTTTAATGAAACCCATTGATAGTTTTTCATAACTGAGACTTGGTAGTCTATCCAAAATACTATAAAAATTTATCAAATCCTAGGTAATTACCGTTCTTGTCTTTGCTTGCTAGGATCAATTATTTTATCGAGTGAAATCCGCCTTCACAGAAAAAAAGTTCTTGGGATTCTATTTCCAAGCTTTTGTTACATGTTTTATTCTTCAGAACACTTTTATTTTTCAACTAAACACATATCAGAATCAAAGTTTAAGTATTGTATAATCTTCCTTCTTCGTTATCTTCCTCTGTTAACGGCAAAATTTTCTTCTCAGCGATGCAAGTGCCCTGGCCGATGCCTATTTCAAGAAGGTCAATGGGGAAAGGGTTCATAAATTAGCAGCCATCGGCAACTGTCACATTGACTCAGCCTGGCTGTGGCCATATTCGGAGACCAAGAGGAAAGTCGGAAGGAGCTTTTCATCCCAGATCAAGCTCATGGAGGATTACCCTGATTATATTTTCGTGCCTCACAGGTATGGGTCGGACGGCCGATTGCTGGTACACAGCCTGATTCTGCTGTCATTGGTTTTCAGTGTCATAAAGTTAATGAGACGATAAACAAGATGCACAATGTGGTGTTACTTACTTGTTGAATATATAGTTCACTATAGAGTAATTAAAACTTGAAAGTATATAGCGTTAGTTATTTCTGTATAAATACACTAAGATTGCATTTATAATCACTGTCATTAGTTTCAAGGAGCTGGAAAAAACCTGAAGTAACCCATTTTGTATATATATATATATATATATATATATATATATATATATAATATATATATATAATAATAAACTATAATGGTGTATCTTTACAGATATTAATTCGCTCACTGCAGATTTTTCGTTTCACAGCTCTTTAAGGTTTGACATAGTGTTGCTGGAATCACCCATTTCTCCTTGACAATCATTTCTAGGCCCAGCAGTGGCAGTGGTGTAAGGAATACTACCCAGAGCTGTATGAACGCATCAAGGCGAAGGTTGTTGAGGGGAAGTTCCTCCCAGTAGGGTCGGCATGGGTCGAGATGGATGGAAATATCCCCAGTGGAGAGTCCTTCATCAGACAGTTCCTACATGGGCAAAGGTTCTACCAAAAGGAGCTTGGTTTTACGTGCAAGGAGTTCTGGTTGCCAGATACTTTTGGATACTCTGCTCAGATTCCAGCTTTGATGAAGGTCAGTTAATTCATCTAACTCTGTAATCACGCCGTATATGAAAACTTACGAATAGGGAATTAGGTGATAATATTAAACACATGCAGGCCAATAAAAGTGGTCAAGGTATTATTTTATAGAAAATTAAGCACTTATTATTGTATTTTTTGCTGGGATTCTTGCTTGAAATTTTGACTTCATGTAATAAACACCTGAACCTCTTGAGTTTCAGAAAAGCAGCATGAATGAAAATAATAACGGATACTTTTCTCCCTCCCCTGACACACCACATGAAACAGCACATGGACCTCTCAAGATTCCTCACTCAGAAAATGAGTTGGAATCTCGTCAACAAATTCCCTCACCATAACTTCACTTGGGAAGGAATTGATGGAAGTACAGTCCTGGCCCACTTCCCTCCTGGTGACTCTTACACAATGAACCTCAAGTAAGCTTTCTCGTACACACTCTCTCTCCCGTCTTCCACTTTGTTTCACTCAAAAGTCATTTTCAAGAGTATGCCTCATTAACACCAAAGTGCAATAGAGTCGTTTTCCCTTTTGCCATTTTGGAGGTAGTAACTACCCAAAATAGCCCAAAATTACTGCAAATAATATTACACGTAACCTTCCACTCTTCAAGTGTCGACGAAGTGGTCAAGACCGAGACAAACCTTCAAGACAAAGGAAGAGTTGGAACTTCAGCCTTCTTGTTTGGCTACGGGGATGGAGGAGGAGGTCCCACTCAGGACATGCTGGAACGTGCTGCCAGGATCAAGGATTCGGATGGATGTCCAAAGTAACGTCATGTGATTTTTTAAAATTATTTATTCTCCAACGCACTGGCTGGAGACGCGATTTCCTGTAAGAGATCACTGGCATTTATAAGTAACTTAACTTTCTCACAGAAGTGCATTGAAAGTTAATAATATTAACTTGATCGTTCATATGAAATTAAAATAATTATTGTTTGGGGCCGGAAATTTTTATTCCTTCAACTAGGACGATAGGAATAAACAAGATATTCAGAATAATTTAATCTGGCTTATAAAATTTTTTCTGAATCACTTCTGTCTGAATTAGCTCTTTCCTTCATTTATCTCTTACCTTTTAGCCATCACGTTTGGATCAGCTGATGATATTAAGGTGTCCATTCTATTGGCATACGTAAAATAATCATAAATTCCTCGTTTGCAATTGGCTGGTAAATGAATATACGCATTTTACTTTTAAGAAATAGCAGCTGTTCATTCATACAGATAAAATCGAAAGGATAATCCATTAGATAACACAGCATGAGCCGGTCTTTTTGAGACAGCTGGTCATGCTGTTTTAATTAAGCATTATAGCTACTTTTACTAGCAAGTCACCTACACTAATGCCTACTTGAATAGTAGTAATAGTAAGAATGTATCTTTGCAGCGGCTCGTAAAACAGGCGAAGGCCTTGCTGACAATTTGCTTCCGTTCTCCAGGTTTGACATAACAACCCCCGACGTCCTCTTCACAGAGCTGGAGAAAGATCAACACAACATGTGCCGTTGGGTGGGAGAGCTCTTCCTGGAGTTGCATAATGGAACTTACACCTCACAGGTGAAAACTAAATCATTCTTTGTTATTCTGAATGGTATGTGTGTGTGTGTGGAGAGATGAGAGAGGAGAGAGAGAGAGACGAGAGAGAGAGAGAGAGGAGGTAGGTGGAGAGGGGTTAGTTTCTATTTTAAACTTTTTTACACAAGGTTCTTAGTAGTTTGTGGCAATCTTTCATTTTTAGAACGAAGATTCAATATCAGAATGTGGACTCGGCTGTCGCTCAATAAAATCTATCAAAGGTGCGCCTGACATTTCTTCTTTTTCTTCAGATTATTAATTGATAGAACATAAGACCAGCTGTTGTATATCAGACATTTAATTTAGCTTATTATTATTATTATTATTATTATTATTATTATTATTATTATTATTATTATTATTATTATTATTATTATTATTCACGGTGTGTTTCATCTTGTTAAAGGCAGCGATGAAGAGGTTATGCCGAAAAGCTGAATTCCAGTTCAGAGATGCAGAATTTCTGCTTTCGGCTGCCATTGGGACCAAGGGCCCAGAGGCGGCTTCCTTGCTCAAGGAGTAAGTCCTGTTATTAGTCTGTTGAAATAAATATTTTTAGTGGAAGGAAAACTTAGTCACTTGCACACTAATAAGAGGACGTCATTTAAATAGGGTAGTATCTAATGGAGATTTTCATTATTTAAAAGATTACAGGCTTTCAGGGACTGTCTGCTTTCATCATCTGGTAGCTACCAGGCCATGACGACAGACAGTCCTTGAAAGCTGAAAGCTTACAACTTTTTAAAATAAAAATCTCCGTTAGATATCCTCTTGTTTAAATGACATCCTGTTATTGATGTAATACACACACACACACATATATATCTATATCTATATCTATATCTATATCTAGATATAGATATAGATATAGATATTACTTATATTATATTTATATAATATAAACTATTTATAAATGTTAAAATATAGATTAAAACTCATAGCATTCCTTACTTGCAGTTCCCTTGCACTGCTGGATCCATCCTGGAAGAAAGTATTATTGAACCAATTCCATGACGTGCTTCCGGGTTCGGGCATTGGTCTTATATACCCAGAGGCTGAGAGATACTACAACGAAGCCATTTCTGCAGCAGACACGGTTTGGGAGGCCTCAGCCCAAACGCTTTTTGGTAGGGTCTATCTATTTTATTTCGTTCTCTCAGAATCTCCCATCGCAGCTACGGTCATTTCTGCAGTTTTCTTGGTCCTTATTTCTTGTTAATTGGGTACAATCTACACTTCAAAATTTAGTAGCTGAAAGGGTTATTAATGCCAATGTTGCCTGTTATAATCTCTAATAAATTCACAGAATTTTTAAACGCACCAGTTCATAATTTTTCCCATACATAATGTATTTCCAAGCCATATTAAATTTACGGGTACCTACTTCTTTAATGCGATCAGCATTGGTCACAAATTGAAAACTTAAGCACTTTTTCTGTTAACTTAAAGAATGAACAACAGATCGAGCGGACTTTTTTTTTTAACTATTTACACAACGGGAATAAAAAACATGAAAAAATATAATGCGGTATGGATCATAACCAATTGTCCACACCAAGAGCCTTTCTCTTTTATAGTGATGTATTTTCAGTCAATTGCCGCAGAGAAACTGAAATTTCAGTTGTATTTATAATATAAATATTGAACATTTTGCGTTTTCCTGGTTTCTGTATACGCAGTTACAAATTTCAGTGATGGTACAGTATTACAAATTGGTAATGGTTCTGTGACTCTAACTTCAGGAAGCGAGGAAATCACCACACCAGTGGCATTCAACACCCTTCAGTGGCCACGACAGGAAGTAGTCACCGTGGAGGTCCTGAAGGACAAGCCCAATGCTCCCCAGCACATGCTCGTTGAAGTACCACCTCTCGGATATTCCCTCTTGCAAGACACTCCTCCGGCACAGCCCGTGACTGTCAGTAAGTAGCTTCTCCAGGCATAAATAGTTCTTGTTCTACAGATATTAGTCTCAATCCTGAAAAATAATGAATGATGGTGCGTAAGTTAACACTAGAAATGAATATCGTGGAGCATCAAATGTTGTCTGGAGCCCTTGGATATCTGAATCTGATGATATACTTTGTATGTATGTATAAGAGCCATTTCCAAAATCTTTCTGCGCATAAAAATTATTTTCAATCAACCCTCTTCTCCCTGCAGCTCAAGAGGGTGGCCTTTATGTCTTGGAAAACAGTTTTCTGAAGGCTAAAGTTGATTCTAAGGGACAAGTCGTGAGCTTGTTAGCAGCCGGAGATGATCGGGACTTCTTTGTGGAGTCTGTAACTGCTTCTTCCGACCAAGGAACACGACACGGTAATCAGCTGGTGATTATGGACGATGAACCGGTCTACTGGGATGCTTGGGACGTTATGGATTACCATCTTGAGACGCCCAAAGTTATGAATGGTTTAGATGTAAGAACGCACTACTGCATTTATTGTACATTAGTTGTAAGATCGCGTTATTTTTGAGTTATATTAGTTTTAGGCATGCGGTTCATAAGAGTTCTATTAGTTGTAGTATTATGCACTTATCAGTTGTAAGAATACGTCGCCGGTTGCGTTTGTTGGTGATGGATATACGTCGCGAATTTTAGTCAATGTAACAATATGTCGCTTATTGTTTATCGGGTGTAAGAAAACTCTCCCAGTGCATTTAATCGGATTTCATATTAGTACAACTCCGTGAGGGGTTACGGCCGTCGTCAATGTACCTAACGCGGTGCATTATAGGCATTACTTATGGTTCTTTGCAGCATGCCTTTGGGCCCTAGCTGCAACCACTTTCGTTCCCTTTACTGTACCTCCTTTCATATTCTCTTTCTTCATTTTACTTTCCACCTTCTCCTAACACTTAATTCATAGCGCAAATGCGAGGTTTTCCTCTTGTTACACCTGTCAAACCTTTTATACTGTCAATTTCCATTACAACGCTGAATGACCTCATAGGTCCCAGTGCCTAAATTTTATATTCAACTCGATCATTAAGCCTACTAATAAAATAATTTAGCTTTCGTGAACTCGTTTAGAGCTTAGAAATTATCGGTCATTCCAGCTGGGAATTAACTGACTAGTTCGTTTGATGGTTATTTAAAAAAATCCGGTCAATTGTTGTTTCCTATCCATTTGACGATATTAAATGATGGTGCCTCACGAGGTCCTTCAGCAACACGATAGATGCCTGGTTGCTTTATGCAATTAATCTCGTGTGACCGCAAGATTCAGCTTGTGGTCAAGACGAGAAAACTATTCACAGAAGGGGAATTACTCAATCTTTTTCCCCATAATATCTACAACACCCTCAAGTCGGTCAACACAATCTGTGTTTAGGTTTGGAGCATTCATATCGGCTTCAATTGCTTTGCTGGGAGGGTCCAATTCAATTGCAAATTTTAATTTACAATCACTTTGACTAACTACTACTCTGGTGCCATAATCATTTTGAGGATTTTCTTCGATTTCTCCTTTAATATAAAAATCGTTGTCACTTAACTTTCGCACGGTGTTGAAAAGTCTACCATTCAATGATTATTAATTATATAGAAGCATTGTCCCATTTAAAAGTTTTAATAAGTGGTAAATTGTTTCTCAAAAGTTAAAGGAAATAAAATTTAATCCTACACCATGTGTTCTTTAATCCAGCATAGCATCTTAGGCACGTCTGTTCTTATTTCAGTCAGCATTCGAGGTCACAGATGTAGAAGTAATCGAATCTGGCCCTCTGGTGGCCAGGTTGAGATTCAGTTTGAAAATCAGCGAAAAATCGAAGCTTTCTCAAGACATTGTGCTGACGGCTGCTTCTCCTTACCTGACATTTGAGACGTCCGTCGACTGGTACGAGAATAGGAAGTTCCTGAAGGTATGTCCGATTTAGGAGGGCTTCCAAAATTCAAAGGATAATGTTCCTGGCTTGATATTGGTCTTAATTTAAATTGACGATTTGCCACGATTTTATGGTTTTGGTTTAAGGTTTATATATATACCCAATGTTTATTTTATTAATTTTTGTGATATGTAAGAATTCATATGTTCATGTTTCCTGGTTTAAATTGCATTAACTACATAATTACTAGTGTAGTGCAGATGATATGTAGCTAATAAAACTTTAAAGTAAGTGTTGTCTGTTCGCTTTGGTAACTCGGACAGATTCGCCTTTAGGTCCCCTGGCTTCATTGCATTTATTTTCTGGACCTCTCTTAACTTGCTGCTCAACCTCGCTCTCTCACCTCTCTCTCTCTTTCTCTTCTCTCTCTCTCTCTATCTCGCTCTCTCTCATCCTCTCGCTCTCTCTCTCTCTCTCTTCCTCTCTCTCTCTCTCTCTCTCTCCTTCTCTCTCTCTCCTCTATTATATATATATATATATAATATATATATATATAATATATATAGATATACTCTATATATATTATTTCCTTTAATAATATAATATAGATATATATACACTGTAAGTTTTACTGCTTATGGCCAAAAGTGTCCCACTGCTTGTCTTTATAGCCCAATTTCATTAATCTATCAATCCATGAACGCGCTTCTGTTCATCTTGCGCTGAAAAGCCTTCTAGTTTCTGGCCAACATTGTTCGACCAGAATTCTCATTTCCTTTGCTGCTTCTAAAATATTTTTTTTCCATTTATCATTATTTCCTTTAATAATATAGGTGTTGTTTGACCACAACGTCTTCACAAGAAACGCATCCTTCGACATTCAGTTTGGTCACTTGGAGAGGGCAACGCACATGAACACTTCCTGGGATTCTGCAAGATACGAAGTCTGCGGACACAAGTGAGCATCGTTTTTATCTTTGATTTTACTTGTTTATATCTCCGCATTTTTTTTTACACACACTTGAACTTGTGAATCTGATGCAGAAGAGGTCAGACTTGGAAATATTGCGCGCACACGTACGCACACAGACATAGTGACACTGCCCTTGCTTACAAGTCTTGGAGAGTGATTGGTCATGAGCACATCTCTTGATCCACATACCTCTTTCTGGGGTATCTGAAAGAGTGGGGACTACTACCTCCACATATCTATGGCCTTTAGCTCCTTCCTCATAATTTGGAGCACAAAATGGGCAATAACATGGAAGTGAGCAGCATTATGTCCAAAGCTCCCAGCATCTGTTTAGCTTCTGGAAAATGAACAATCATGTACCTTATTAATTGGGAAATCAGAAATCAACCGTTATCATGGGCATCGTCAGTCCTAAAGGAAATGACTGCGCCATTTTATGCGCTTTAATTACCCTTAATAGAAAATTCTTTCTCCTAAATACAACGATAATTACTACAAATTTCGACCGATTAAACGAAGAGTAGTCGTGCACAGTTTGCAAACCAAAATATGGAAGAAGGAAGGAAAAGAAGGTTGTGATTTCATTTGCGAAAATGTGTTGTGAAATAAAGAATTTTACCTTAAGTTACTTACTGTAATACAACTGAATTATTGTTAGATTGAACAGCCTGCAGAATAAAAGATCACCCTTTTTCTCTCGTGAAAAGGTGGTGTGACGTCAGCGAACCAGACTGGGGAATGGCAGTCCTGAATGACAGCAAATACGGCTGGATGGCCAGAGGGCGCCTTCTCACCCTCTCTCTCCTGAAGTCACCAAAAGCTCCCGACGACAACTGCGATATGAAAACCCACATCTTCAAGTATGGACTCATGCCCCATTTAGGTGAGTTAAAAGGCGAATTTTGACTCAAAAGTCTCAAATATAAATAAATTATTATAGGGCACTAGTGTTTACTGGATGCTAAATGAATAGTAAATACCTGTCAATGTAAAGATGATTGCCATCGACGTATGATAAGTAAATTTTTGATGAGCTGACTAAAACGAAATAGTTTTCAGATAAATCCAATTTTTCAGAACAACGTGTCAGCTTCGAAGCTGAGAGTAAAGATACACTAACCACATCCCAAGCGTTACAATAATCTCCATTTTTCGTTTGACCTTAAACAACTAAAGGAATGTCATCTGGGCGTTCATTGCGTAAATTCTGTTGGTCTAAATCCGTGTCTGCCAAATTTGAATTTTTCTGACCTGCAGTTCAGATACCTGATAATAGCTTTTAGTCGGTAATGAATTCCGAACTTTCTCGAATGTTTGTTTTCATTCAGAGAACTATTTTTTAACAGGAAAACATCTTCTCTGATCACAATATTTCAGATTATGATAAAGTTTGTCACCTTGAAAAGTGAACTCTGGTCTGGAAGGGTTAATCAATTATAAAAATTTTCGTTCAGTGGCTCAGTCTGCCCATGTTGAAAGTTTCCTCCAGAATTGTATTTTTCAAAATTAATTGATTATTTTCATGCGAATCTAAATGTATTTTTTTAGGTCGATTTGGTTCGCCCGTCCGTTTTTTCTATTTATTAAGATTTTATAGATCATCATTTACTTTTTTAGCCAAATAAATGTTCCTAATCAGCGAAAACAATTTTAATTGACAGAAGAAAACGTTGCCACGAAAGAAGAAAATTTTCCCTAGGAACTCTTTCCCTACCGGGAATCAGGCTTTCCATCTTTACCTTGTCATTTCTTCCCTTAGGTATCCTCCCACAGAAATGTCTAATTTTGCCTTGATACGATAAATTCTCTGGATAGTCTAACGACTCATTGGTCTAGCTAAAACTGCGTAATATATATATATATATATATATTATATATATATATATATATATATATATATATAGATATATATATATATATCTATATATATATATATATATATATATATATATTATGTATATATATATATATCACAATGGGAACTCCAACAAATTAATAGCACGTTTTTTCCAATTGCAGGCACCCTTGTCGAAGCAAACGTCGTGCAGCGAGCTTACGAGTTCAACAACAGCCTTCGGAATCTTAATCTCCCAAAGACCACAACAGATACTATGTAAGATAAGCTGTTATCTTATGTTTAATGTTACTTTCGTATTTTATTTGTTATTACGGTAACATGCAAAACTCATTCTAAGAAGAAAAATCAACGTTACAGGAGGGGCAATGCATACGTAAAATCTCATTGAGAAAAGAAAGTTTCAAAATAATAGTGTAAAGCAGCAACAGTTCATTTGATCCACTGATTAATATTTAGCTACATATGCTGGCTTCCATTTTTTATAACTGCTGTGCTATATTTTGATGGTAGCCCTTTCTCTAACGTAAGTTCTGTGATGTGTTAATGAATACTGCAGTATGTATTATGTACTGAAGGGTCTTTGCAGCGTCCCTTCAGCAAGTTGCACCCACTTATTAGCCTTGTACCTTGCCTCTATTCCCTCCTCTTTAACAGCATTAGCTATATAACCTTAATTCCATGATTCATTGATTCCTACTCCCATCATCCAGGCCTCAATGGTCCCTGGGAAGTTTCGACGGGGAGGGCATTGTTCTCCATACTATCAAGCCAGCCGAAGACGGATCTGGCGACGTCATCCTAAGGTTCTTTGAGTGCCGAGGAGCGAGAAGCAAGGCCACGTATGTAAAATTCAAACTAGAAATTAACTCCTTAAGCCCTTATACTTGGTCAAATTTCTCCTAAACCAGATTTTGGAGGGGTCATGTTAAGAAAAAAAAATGTATTATGCATTCCTTTTTACTTCGACTGTGAAGTGGATTATTAATTTCCTAGTGAGAAATAACTGCAAACATTTATGATTTATCATAATAAGCTTCCATCATAGCTAATAATCTATGCCACCAAATTGCCTCGGAAAGTAATGCACCATTATGACATTCATACTCCAAATAAACCACATATTTCAGTTACAGGTACTGTATTATAGTAATTCAATAGTGTATGGTATTAGACTAGCAGTGTATATTTGAATGAAAAATGCAATACTTTAGTTTAAATTACAATGACATACTAAGAAAAAAAGGCTCAAATTCAGAATTTGGTTATTTAATATCATAGTACTATAATTACAGCTGCCATAACTATGATCTGAATTCAATTTCTTTTGTCTGCTGTTACCATCAGTATAATCATAATTATTTTTTTCCTTTACAAAACAATTTTTCGTTCCAGGTTAAACCTTAATCTACCCATCACAGACGTCCTGGACTGTGGAGGAATGGAGGAGGCCTCGGGAAAGGCTCCTTTCACCCAAGACGGTGGGGTGACTTCCATCCCAATAAACCTTACGCCCTTTGCAATAAAGGCTTTCCGGCTGAAATTCTAAAGTGTATTTTTATCTGCACATATACTAATTTGATGTACAGTATTTATCTTGTAACAAAGGACAATTAATTTTGCACCAATAGAGGACCTTCTATTATAATTTGTAATTTTTGTATGTAGAACTCTGATTACTTTAGAAAAAACTTAGGAACAAAGGAGCAACAAAAAATTCTTTTGTGGTATGAACAGACAGGTCTGCCCAGTTCTAGTCTTTTAACTGTCCCTGTTGTTTCTAATGTCCTCATACTCAGGAAGGGAGACTGGCTATTGGTTTGCCTTGCTCCATCTACCACTGTAAATTCTATTACATTCTTCACTTAAAAGCATAGACGATGCATACGTACAATAAGTCCTATCTCCTTTGAAATCATGTTTACAACAAACACTTTGGCTGCATCATAATCATAACAGGGTAACCTAGATACCAGTCACTTGAGTATCTAACTTGAAAGTTTCCTGGTATGAGATGCATCAAAGTTTAATCCTGTTCCATATTACTTACTCCCTCCATATTACAGAAAATGGAAATGAAACAAGAAGTAAAAAGAAATACAGTACCTAATGAAAAATGCTTACTCATGTTTTTTACATAAAAAAATACATTTTAGTGGGCAAAGGTAATTGTGAATATTCAATATGCTATTATGTACGCTTTCAAGTCGTTTGATTTCTTAATGCCTACTTATCATTACAACAAAATACTCTACTTTTTTGTCATGAGATTGAGCAGGCAGGAATTATTGCGAGTTTAACTAGGTCACTAAGCAAAATCAACCTGGTCAAGTGTTTTCTTTAATAGCTTTGTATTAACTTTTAATCATTTATCTAGCCTAAATACTGACAAAAATTTCTTTGGAATCATCAAAATCTCATCATTTCACTGATGATTGAAATAAGTCACTCATACAAGGTTTTTTTATGGTTACAGTGAATTCTCTACAGACAAATAAGTAGGTTCTTAATGGCATGTGATCAACTGTTTTAAACTAGTGTACCTTAATATTCAGAAGGAATTAGACATTATTTTTTACACTACAATAACCATAGTGGGTTATGTGCTGTTCCACCATCATTACAGTACTGTAATTCTTACTGAAGTGATGCCAATCAATTATGGAATTTTGACATTTTTTCTTGTAGACTGAGGTGATGTCAATCAATTATATGTTATTTCAACAATGTGGGAATGGCTCTTAATTTCTTGAATCCTTTCATGATCAGGGACACTTTAGTTCAACATTTATGAGTTTCACATGCATAAAGCATTCGAGTACTCAAATGGACTATGGTATATTATGTACAATGATTATGTCCTTTTGTGGCACACAAAATGATTGTTTTAAATTACAATTTTAAAGTTATTTGGTATAAAAAAAACTGCATTTAAAATATGTAATAGATGATGAAGCAGTGGAAACAATGTTACTTTGCCATTTGTCATTAGGGGTCATTACTTCTATGGTGCCTGGCGAGTCTTCTGTGAACCTAAGTAAATAACATGTAATTTATCAAAACTCGCAAGGCTACAGAAATTACATGGAATTGTATGAATCTTTAATGAAAAAGGAAAATTCTTACAATACATCACACAGCATGTTGATTTGGAAATGTTATTTCCATGTATCTATTACCAAAAAGGGTGCAATTTTCTACATTTTAGAAGAAAAAATACAATTTAGTCAGAACGTCAGGTTTAACTGAAATAATTTATACACTCTCGATCATGGTCTAAATGCATAATTTAAGACAGAATGGAAATCCAGTCCCTGAGCTGATGAATGAAAAAGTTTCAATTCTGACATTTAACATTTATCTACAACCAACACCATACAAAGAACCTTACGGTACTCCCTCTTAAAACTAACCCCGTAGCCCAAGGTGGATGCCTTGCTTACAACCTTAAATGCTGAAGAGATTGACAGGGACAACTATTTAAACCACAAAATCTATGGTTACGAATTAAAGAGATGCACTGCTTTACTTAGGATGCGTCTCCACAAAACCTAAAACCTACTATCACAATGTGTAAGTTTTCATCAATAGAATTTTTTTTTTTTTTTTTTTACCAAAGTTCAACATTGCAGTACAGTCAAATAAAATCATTTTGATATGAACTATTTCAAAATATTCCTGCCACACACGAAGACTGGCAAAGTTAAACACCGTAATTAAGAAAAAAAAATTTTTTTTAGCTTGCAATGTACCTCTGACAGTCCTTTGTGTTAAAAGCAACTTACCCTGCCTGTCCTTGACTCACCAACCAAGCTCTACAGTGCTACAAAATCCAAGGTAAAACTATTACTTTATCTATGAAAAATAAACCTAATGTCAAATTTACATACTATGCATAATAAACTGAACCTAAGAACAAAATGAACAATTTAAAAGTACAATGACAAACTGCAAAAGGAGTCTGCAGAAACTCAAGATTCCTACTTAACAGAACAGAGGCCAAAATGTTATAAAGCACATCGGAATGTTACCAAATAAGCTTAAAATATAAATATAAAATATAAATATAAAAAAATTAGAAGTAGTTACTTAATAAAATTTATTTTTTGCAGGCTTACAGAACAAAACTAGTTAAGTGAAATTCCAATTCACTTACGAAACAAACCAGCTCCATCAAAATTTCTTAACTTGCTTATATTGCAAAGCTTTTGCATCCTGACTGGAATAAGATTCATTCCAGAGATGGATTTTATCCTGTCTGCCAACCATCATACCCTTGATAAGTGATGCCACTCTTTTTAAATAAGACTGTAACCAATGACGACTTTGTCTGTGTCAGAATGAAATAGAGAAGAATTTCTGGAGGTTGATAATGCACCAGTTACTTAAATGCCAACAAGGTCTAATTTCAGGAATTTATTTTACTGTATCAAACTTAATTGTTGATACTCCACGGAAAATCAATCAAGACATTTCAGAACATCTAGATTTCACATCCACGCTGAGGTAGTCTCAAAAACTGTCAAAACATGATGCCTATTTGAAAATTTCTCCACCCCAAAATCTACCGTACCCTGATTCGTGTTCAGCATTATTGATACACTAAACATTACAAAAAAATTTAAAATTAGCATACTTTAAGAAAAATTGAATGAAGTATAGCACTTTAAGTGTGTATTCAATAAGTTAGGAAAAGCTGTTCACAATGTAGGTTAGCAAATGACCCAGGGAATAAATTCTTAACTGTACACTGGAACTTTCTTCAAATGAACTTTGCCTGGCCATATGGCCATATGGCCTATATAAAAACTTTCATCTTCAGTTCAAAAACTTCTACAAACATCTTGGACAGGGAAAATTATGAAAAACCCAATTTTCCTTTCATTATGCACAGATGCACTGACACATGAACAGATACATTTACTACTTTAGTACTACCAGGTCACTAATAGTTGAGTAAAAAGATCAGAATTATAACAAAAATTGTTTATTTTGCTTATTAACCTTTTGACCCATATACTTGATCATTATTTAAGACATACCAATTGCTACACATGCATAAATTATGACAAACCCAGTCTATGCAACACTTTTCCCCTAAAATCAAATCATCAATGCTAATGTTTTTTTTGAATCGACAGGATTCTTAAATAAAAATTCACAATTCAGAAGCCTGAAAAAGTCTTGTCATACTATTACTTGTGAATGTATGCACTTATTCATTCATAAAAACTGTACTTTTGTGCTTTTAACACACACACACATACACACACAGTAGATATTCATGCACTCACACAAACCAAAAGAAACACACTTGACCACACTTACAATGCACGCATGGACTAAAATTAGTAAAATTTAGCCTAGAGTGAACTGTTCGGTAACTTGACCACCTGGGCCGTAGGTGCAGACTATTTCCGACTGGTTGACATGATCCGATGTGAAACTCGTCATATTGTTTGTAAAATCTACTTGATAAGTTCCATCTAATGAACCATCCATAGGCTTATCACCTTTGGTTGACTGAAAAGAGAAGAGAAGACATAACTGACTAAGTATTTAGAACTTATTTGTACGGTCACCCACAAACTAATTCTTATTCCATCTACAAAAATATATAATTTTCATGCTTTACTACCACATCAGCAGTATAACAAATAAATACTAAAGAGCATTTAAATAGTATCCACTTTTAATTCCTGAAATACGTATGCAAAGGACGACCTATCCCCTCAACTGGTAACTTTCCCATGAACTTCTTATGGATACACACTGAATTATAAATTATGGATACAGATTGAATTACGAATTCATAAACCACATCAAAGCTTCACTTTATTATATTTCCGGGGAATCAAGATATACTCCTGCATATTTGGAATCCTATCAAAAAAGTTCTAGTGACATCTGGCATTTACCAAACTACTAATTAATTCGGCATGCTGCATTCAACCTCTGAAAATAACTCATGGGAAAAAAATAAAACTTTATATACCGGCAATATGGCTGGGATAATTCCTTTTGTAAAAATCCAGGCAAGGATTACTCTTCATATGTAGTCACAACATGCAGCAAGTTGGTAACAAAGCTACTACCAATCCATATATCTGTGTTTTACCATTACAAACAGCCCTGTATGGTTAGATGCCAGTAAGGAACATAGTCCCAAGGGTATAAGAGACCCTGACAACATAATAAAACTATGACATTTGAGCCATCAATCTCAAAATAGCGAAATTGAAACTGTGCAGTACCAACAATTGGATAATGGATCATGTTCAGCTATCATCTCCTGGACAAAGATGAACAAGTACAGGCGGCCCACGGTTAATGGCACAATCACTTAACGGCAAATCAGTTTTACGGCTGTCCTAAAAAATATTCATTAGAAAAATGGGGTATTTTAAGGTATTGTTACGGCACAATTTTCGGTTAACAGCCCCGCTAGCGCCATTATGTCTAACGAGCACATACATTTGTAGAAATACTGTTCAGACCATAAAGGTTATGCAAATGATATTAAAAATTTTTATTGAGAGATATTACATAAGTATTAGGGTAAAATATATGCCTCTGACGCTGTTCTATGGCGAAAATATAGTTGAATAAGTGCGAATTTAGGTATGGAAGTGTTGATTTATAAATGTTCATGATTTTATGATTAAAATGAGTTTGAAAATGTATTACGTATAGGGTATTTTTATTTCGGCACAGAAACATGATACAAAGGCAGCTTTTGAAATTGCCCTTCATTATCAAAGAGGATGCTTCTTCATGTTCGTTCTTGTGAGCCGCTGCCTGCCGCTCTTCCGAAAATATAGTTGAAAAAAAGTGCAAATTCAGTGATCGATGTGTCGATTTAATAAATGTTCAAGCGTTTGTTTAAAATGTGTATGAAATTGTATTACGTATAGGGTATTTTTAATTCTGCACAGAAATATGATACAAAGGCAGCTTTTGAAACTGCCCTTTACATTATCAAATGGGAAGTTTTTTCTCATGTTCGTTCTTGTGAGCCGCCGCCTGCCGCTCTTCGGAAAATATAGCTAAAAAAAGTGCAAATTTAGTGATCAATGTGGTGATTTTATAAATGTTTATGATTTTATGTTTAAAACGTGTATGAAAATATATTACGTATAGGGTATTTTTATTTTTGTGCATAAATATGATACAAATTAAGGCAGCTTTCGTTATTGCCCTCCACATTATCCGGATGTTATATCATGTCTGTTCTTGTCTGCCACTGTTCCGAAAAATGCATTTACAAAGACTTACATATTTATATTTTATTAATTTGGGAGCTAATTATAACTCATTTTGTTAATGAAACTTCAGCTTTTTGTTATAAGTTTTCATGCATTTATGTTTAAAATGTGTATGAAAAATGTATTACAGGATATTTTTTTTTTTTGCACATAAATATGATACCGTGGCAGTTAGCATGTCCATTTGAAGTCTTTGTAACAGCCTTTCACATGATGTAGACAATAGGTTGTTCAGTCGCGCCCAAATAATAAAATTTTAATTTATATAATTGAATCTCGTTTTTATAACAGATTAGATTAACAATTGATGCATAAATTGATTTTAAGATAAAACTCGCATATACATTTGATTTTGCAACATTGCAATTTGTTTCTTTTTCCATGGGATAGAAGTACAAAATATAACTGCAACTCGGTCGATTTTTTGCTTTGTTACTCGAGCAAAAAATTAAGGTACGACCGTACGAGCTCGAGATGCCACTGCTACGTAGATGGCATGTGACAAAAATTAAGATAAGCACAGAAGAAAAAGTAAATATGCATCTTTTCCATAAATCTTTTAAAAAGTTATACATTACTTCAATGTATCTAATAATACTGTATGGATTCTCATATTATTGTTTTATAAAATGCTACGGTAAATCTAGGCCAGTATTCTGCGGAGCAGCCAATGTTTTGGTTTGGAAATCAGCTGATGGCAAATACGAGTTTGGTTCGCAATATTTAACCCAATTCTGAGCAAATTTTCTTGCTTCTAGTTAGCATAAACGAATATCTAGATACTTGACTTATGTGAGGAAAGGTAATTTATCCTTTTACGACATGTTTTTAGGTGGAAATATGACATGAATATGTCTCGTTGTGATTGTGAACTAATTTATTTTTATTAACAGATTACGGTGGTGGCATGTTAATTGAGTAAACAATTACGTGATTCCGTTCGCAATTTTCCTTTATATCATCATAATACCAACTTTACGTTATTTATCTTATATCGGCGTGAAAGCAACAGTAAAATGTGTTCTTTCAAGCACAGTAGTTTTAAAATGATTTATCTACGGTTGTGTTTGATGCCATACGTATGCTATAGTGCGTTTACTTTTCTAGTCCCATTAACCCTTTAACGCCGAAGGGGTATAATAAAAATCGTCTCCCGTATGCCGACAGGGTTTGGGAGTGAGCGCCGAAGCGGAAAAAATGTTTTTTTCAAAAAATCACAGAACGCTTAGTTTTCAAGATTAAGAGTTCATTTTTGGCTCCTTTTTTTGTCATTGCCTGTTTAGTATGCAACCATCAGAAATGAAAAAAATATTATCATATATAAATAATGAGATATATGATAAGAGCGAAAAAAAAATTTCATATATAATTGTATTCAAATCGCGCTGTGAGCTAAACTGTTAAAGCTAACAAGTTAATTTTTTTCTGTTGTATTGTACACTGAATTGTGATCATTTTGGTATATAACACACTGTAAAACAATCAAAGCAACACAGAAAATATTATCACAAAATGATGTATGAATTTGTAACGCGCGGCACCCAACAGACAATTTATATAGACGTTTAATACGTCCAATCGGCGTTAAAGGGTTAAATGCTTCCCGCAGATATAATCCTTCTAAGGAGGATTCGCTTTAGACCTTGGGAGTCAAGGGAAAGGGTTTGTTTCTTCCCTGTTAACTTTTTTAAAATTTTATTTTTATTCCCAATTCTATTTAGCCATTCCTACTTTCTTTCTATAACTATAGATGCGGTGAATGGCCTGATGGCTCCGGTGTTTGGGCTTGAGACATAATTTCATAAATCAATAGATCTATTATGCCTTTAGAAAAGGCAACCACTTTTTCCTTCTTTGCATAACATTTTTATCAAAATCATCCAAGTCAGTCACATGACTCACTTTCTCTTTTCTTTTTTGAAATACAGTGGTACCTCGAGATACGAAATTAATCCGTTCCGAGGCAGCCTTCGTATCATGAGTTTTTCGTATCTTGAACTGCATTTTACATGTAATATGCCTAATCCATTCCAAGCCCTACAAAAACACCCCAGTAAATTATATTTCCAGGCCTAAAACACATGTTCTAGGGTTACGACGCCGATCCGACGGAAGAAATATGACTCCAAAAAGGCAAAATACTGTACATACATAAGTAATATTCAACTGCATGTAATGTTCAGCCCCATTTTTACTGCATATATTAGGACTTTAGCATATGTCCCTTAGCAATAAGCCTAGCCTATGTTAGCGGTTACTACTGTAGCCTAGTCTGATTCTGACATCTAAACCTAAGAAGCTAAAAGCTAAGAATATGCCAGTAAAATGTATAAATAATCAGCATGTACTCATTTCAAATAATTATTAATTAATCATTAACTATAATACAAAAAAAAAAAAAAAAAAAACCTTCCAATCGTTTGTTTACATTCAGCTCTTACAACGAGTACCAAACGAACATCAAGCAATCACTTTTCTCAGGACACAGTAAGCCATAAATTTTCATTAGTATCTCCCTTCAACTAATGAAACTACCAAACAGTATAATAACCATTAATTTCTATTCTTTATTCTATCTTTACCTAATGGAGATACCGAGTTACTGACAGCTATAATGAAACATATACGTAACGTAATATTAAAACAGAAGAATTCTAAAAAATACGTATCTGTTGGCTTTGATGATAGCAGTCTGATTTATTTTATATTTTATGATATCTAATTCACAATTTTTTTTATTAAATGTATTGCATGTACTCATTTCAAATAATTATTAAGTAACCATTAACTATAATAATAATAATAAAAAAAAAAAAACTTCCAAATTTCTGTTTACATCCAGCACTTACGAGTATCGAATGATCGCCAAGCAATCACTTTTCCTAGTACACAGTAAGCCATAAATTTTCAATATCTCTCTTCAACTACTGAAACTACCAAACAGTATAATAACCATTCATTTCTATTCTTTATTCTATCTTTACCTAATGTTTTTTTTTTATCAAATGTATTGCATGAATAAGTTTTTCAATTTACAGCATCCTTTTACCAATAGAATACTTAAAGCACAAGGGGTAGATGCTGACCAATAGGAGAGCAGGATCTTATGGGGTGACTAGCATCAGGAACCAATGGGAGAGTGGGAGGATGGTGGCGAGATTACTCAGTTGGCGGTGCGGGAGTTTTAAAATTGTTCTTGGTGGTCCGGGCGAATCTTGGGACTTTACAGCAACAACCTTTCGTAACTTGAGCAATTTTCGTATGTAGAGCTGTAAAATTTTTCGTATTTGCTTTCGTATCTCGAGTTTTTCGTAAGTTGAGCCTTTCGTATGTCGAGGTACCACTGTACTGGAGATTCCACTGTATTTCCCATCTCTCTTGCTTCTTGTTAAGTCTACGAATAGTCAATTCTGACACTTTTGTTGCTTCAGATGTTCTCTGGATAGCCTTCGAAACGTCAGTTACAGGACCTTCATGATGTTCTTATAAAATGAAGTATTTCAGGAAATTAGAGTATTTCCTAGGTCTCAGGTGGTGGGTGAAGGCATTTGTGAGAGTCACTTGGGCTGTCCATTCATACTTATCACAGTGGGTGATCAAGAGCGAGTATCCTTTAATGATATTGACCATGACCTTTTAAATCCTCTTAAAAATCATAAGTCCCCTAAACTCATATCAGGCATCGCCGGGGAAAAAATATGCCATATCTTCATTTTCATTAATGAAACTGAGGTTTTAACGAAGAATATACGAAATACGATACATTCAAACTATCTGATGCAAACAAAGAACCACATTTCAAGAAATGAAAACTATTTCAATAGACTCCATGATAAAACGATTACCATAACGTTGAAAATTGGCAACGTATGATATCTGTACAAGTCACACCACAGCGATCTTAGAAAAGTAAAAGCACTGTAGTTTTATCCTTGTTGCCGATGCACGATAATGGTCATTAGCAGCTTGAACAATTTTCTCAGTTTAAGCTATAACTAGGTTTAAATTTAACAGTATATTTCACGATTAATCTTTGATCTTTAGGGAATAGTTATTACATTAAGATATCTCAGTCCTATTCTACATAACGTCATTTATAACAACTACGGTAATAGTGTACTATAGTACGATGATTGAAATACAAGCCAAACGGATGTTGTTGTCCAATTCGGTTGTACTTACAAAAAAAAAAGTTGTTTCTCGTTTGCTTGCTCATGGCTGTACACGTTTACGCTACGAGTATAACGTTAAAACCATACTTTCATCATTCTCTTTTGCTGTTTTTGAACTTATGTAACTAGAAGATACGATAAAGTTAGGCTATTGCAATTTGGTCTCTCATAAAATCAGATTATTGTAAGACGAATTATCGTAATTTGAACACTACAGCTCCCTATACACTGTATAAAACCTTATTATATAAATCTTTACATACTCTAGACACCCAAACGATTAAAGCTAGGTTTTTTTTCACTTTACAGCATTTATAATACTATAATGTACTGTACAGTACTACGGTACAGTAAATTCTATAGTACTATACTGCATAAATATAATTTTACTTATTGCGCCAATGTAGGATTATGGCGCCATTTGACTCATCAAGGGCGCTGTTAACTGCTCTAGTATTCTGAAAGAAGGTGTGAGGCGGTGTAGTCTTTAAAATCGCTTAGTGTCGGCGGCCAGGAATGGAACCCCGCCCACTAACCGAGGGCCGTCTGTACAGAAAAGTTTTAAACAGTCACTGGCTTTCATAAACTGAATAAGCTGACATTCTGGAAAACAGGCCTTTCCAATTAAAAAGATTCTGGGCTAAATGGCTGGGTGACACAGGTGCATCTACATAAAATCTGATACATCATTCAAGTAAGATCCTTCCATAATGACAAGACCACAACTAACTGCAACCTAGCTATTTATGCTGAATGCCTATATCACAGAGTCACGCATAAAACCTACCAACTGAGATCACTTTTAAAATTATACGTACATGTACATGTACTACATGTATACACACACACATATATATATATATATATTTATATATATATATATATATATATATATATATAATATATAGATATATATATATAGTATATTACATATATATATATAGAATATAAGATATATAGATATAAAGATATATATATAGATATATATATATATTATATATATATATATATATATTATATAGATATATATACTTATATAATATAATATATATATTATAATATTAATAAATATTATATATATATATATATATATATATAATATATATATCTATATATATATATATATAATATATACTATAATATATATATATATATATATATATATATATATATATATATAGATATTATATATATATATATATATCTATATATATATATATAAAGATACTATATATATATATATATATATATATATATATATATATATCGAATAATATATAATATATACTAAAATATATATAATATATATATAATATATATATTATATATATATATAATAAATATATATATAAATATAAATATATTATATATATACTATAAATATATATATATATTAATAATAATAATAATATATATATTATTTATATATATTATATATTATTAAATAATTATATATATTATATATATATATAAATATACAATATAATATTTAATATTAATTAATATTATTAATAATAATATATATATATATATATATATATATATCCTATAATAATTTATATTATTAATATTATACATATATATATATATATATATATATATATACTATATATATATAAATATTAATTTATATTAAAATATTATTATTATTATATATATTAATATATATATAATATATATATATATATATATATATATATATATATATATATATTTTATATATATATTATATATATAATATATAATATACATAATTTAAATTTTAATAATATAATATATATATATATATATATATATATATATATATATATAATATATAATATATATATATACACAGGCAGTCCCCGAGTTTACGACGTGTGCGACTTACGACGTTCCAAGGTTACGACGCTTGTCAATAAACGTTATTTCCAGGGTTACGAAGCATGTTCCCGGGTTACGACGACTACAACGCTCATCTGGGAGATGAAATATGACACCAAAAATGCAAAATAATCAATATTTGAAGGTTTTTTTGATGAAAAATGCCATAAGAATGCAGTTTACATAGTTTTCAATGCACCCAAAGCATTAAAAGTAAGGTTTTCTTAGGATTTTTGACGATGTTCCGGCTTACGACGCGTCTCAAGAACGGAACCCCCGTCGTAACCCGGGGACCGCCTGTATATATATATATATATTATATATATGTATATATATATATATATATATATATATATATATATATATATATCTATATATATATATATATAGTATATATCTATATCTATATATATATATATATATATATAGATATTATATATATATAGATATATATATATTATATATTATATATATATTTATTATATATTTTATTATATATTTGTTATATATATTTTATATATATATATCTATATATATATATATATATATATTTATATATATATATATATATATAATATATATATATATAGTATATATATATATATATCAATTACTTCAAATACACACTCTTACCTCACGGAACTTCTGCAGGTATATCTTCAGTGGTTCAACATAATTCTCAAATCCTAATGCATTCATTGCCCAAAGGATATCTTCTCCATTTATGGTCTTTCTCTTTTCCTGCAATACAAATTTATTTGTTTAGATGTTCCCAGCTGAAATAAGACTCAATTGCACTATCATCAGTATTCAAAATGTGCGAACATGCAACTACATCAAGCTCAAATGGTGATTAAGCTGTAATACAATTTCTATGTACAGTATGTGATAGGAGAAAACTATATATTTCAAGTACTTGAATATGCATATCATCCACTTAAAACATTTTCACAATGACAGACTTCCTAAGACACATGTAGCCAAATATTAATTGTGAATGAATACTGCAAGAAATACATTAGAGTACAGTGATAATGGACCATCTTATATCATACTTATGCTTATATTAGTGCAAAATGGAAATATCGATTTGAAAGTTTTCGCCTCCAGATTGAGTGCCAAAATGTTTTTTTTAAAGTAGGTGCTCTTAGTGGGTACACCACTCACTTATCAGCATCCCCTGCATTATTGTTACTA
Organism: Macrobrachium nipponense; assembly: GCF_015104395.2. NCBI lineage: Eukaryota > Metazoa > Arthropoda > Malacostraca > Decapoda > Palaemonidae > Macrobrachium > Macrobrachium nipponense. The sequence continues at coordinate 37,538,732 of NC_087209.1, read as the reverse complement.
TTTCTTCATTAATTTACATTGCTTTCACCTCTAAAAACTATGCTAAAGCCTTTACTATTTCTTACAATTGACAACCACTTGTTAAAGCAAGCAAAACACTGGAATAAACATCAGCAAGTACTGACAAGAAAAACAGAATCGACAAACCACTGTAAAATTTTGGGCTAAGTGACTTTGATGTCAAGAACTAACAAAATCACATATACTTGCTCATTTTCAATGTAATTCCATAAATAAAAATAAAAATTTTTGTTATCAGTTTGTCACGCAATGGAGAGGATATTAGAAAGATGCCACTAACTTCAAGCAGCAGGTATTATAGATGTGGCAAAAGAAACTAATAATGAACAGACTCCAAAACGATTTGGAGGCAAAAACAAAGCCTGAAACTGACAAATTCACACAAGAATTACCGTGTTTTTAAATAAAGTTCAATGCTCCCCCCCACCTTAAACATGGGGATAGGTTCCAATGGTGGCTTCAATAAGTCAAAATGGTATAAATGTTTATTCATCTTTCATAAATTAAGGGGGCCGGCCGGCTAATGCCCTTTTTTAAGGACAGGACTTTGATATTCATACCACTTAATAAGGTGACTTGGGACATCTCCAAACCGCATATGATTTTCGCCTCTGACCTTCGGTTTTGTGACGCCAGGGCGATTTATCCCGAAAATAACCATTTTTCAAATTCTATCTCCTCCCTTGATATTCAATATTAAGACCTGGGATTACTACCATATATAGACCTGATGTAGACCTCCAATCGAATGGAGAGTTTTATTTCTAAGTCATTTTTTTGCTAGATATGAATTTTTCAATATGGTAAAAAAATAAACCCTATAAATCAGGAGAAAAAAATTTATAAAAAAAAAAGAAGAAACAAAAATTGGAAAAAAGGGCTCTATTTGATTGTTCTATAATGTCTTTCTGAGTTATATACCAAATTCCAATGTTATAGCTTTAAAACTAAGTGAGAAGATAGATTTTGAAAGTCAATAAGTATAGTTTTGAGATACGGGCGTTCAAAGTTTTCCTTCGTATTTCTATAAAGACAATATTAATAAATAATGATTATTATGAATGTATATTTGTTTTTTGTGTATTAATAAACCAAAACTATTTTATTTATCATAATTTAATCATAAATGATGATCCCCTTGCTCATATATCGCAGCCTGGGGCACTGCTTGAGGCAAGATGGGGCACTCCTTCCTACGCAATTCTCTCTCTCCCCTTCACTAACTCGGCTTACTACAGCGAATTTTCTTCTTATGTATGTTAGCGAGATGCTTTCCTTGTATTTTCCTCTTTGGCATGATGAAATTCTTGCCCGAAACAAAGATAAACAAACGTAATTGCAAGAGAATGTCAAGAGGTGAAACTCGAAGGCGTACACTTTTTTTACAAAGACAATTTAATAAATCATGATTATTATGAATTTCCTATTCCATTTTGAGTTTTAAAAAAACCAAAACTTTGTTATTTATCATAAATGAAGATCTCTTTGCTCAAAGAGTGTGTGACGTGTGCTGTCAAGCAAGACGGGGGCATTACTAAGCAACCCTCCCCTCTCTCTCTTCACTAACTACGCATATATTATGATATTCTGTAATAATACTTGAGCGATTTTTCTTGCCGAAACATACATAAACATATGTGAAAGCAGGCGAATGTCAGACGTGAAATGGAACGTGTAGACTACTTGACGTCTCTGATCGCACTAAATCAGGACTGGACTTGGTAGCTTGAGCCTGAAGTCTCCTTCTCGACTCGGGGAATGTCTACAGATGCCATTTCTTCCAATTTCTTTGACAATAATTATCAAAATTTACGATAATAGAAGAAATATTGCATTTTCTTGTAAGGATCAATGTTTTAGGCTTATTGAGTTACGTTAACTAATTACCCTGTAACTACGAAAGTAAGAGGAATTTTGACGAAATATTCTAAATACGTATTCTCAATTGCCATATGAAGCTCCATGAATTTTTTCATGACTGCATTTTTCGCCCTATACCTCCATATATAGAGGTTCCGACCGGCCCCTTTAAAGCTGCAGGTTATAAAACAAATACAGTGCAGGCTGTAAAATTTTGGGATAAGTGACTTTGATGTCAAGAACTAACTAAATCACATTTACTGCTTTTACAATAAAATAATATGCATGTTTCACACCAATTTTGTTAATTTACAAGAAAAAGTATTTCCGAATTATGTGTCATCTAGCAACTGATGGCAATGAAGCTGTCAATAGTACCAAGATTTTGAGAATGTAAACATTATCAAAGGGCAATGTTTACATTCTGTAATTCAGTAACAATATGATATGAGCAAAATACTATAATTGGATGCAGCAAGCAAAAAACACATTTATTTATATCTTCATTATCATACACACAGTTGTATTGTTTAACCCTTGCAAATTATGGATAAGAGATTGTAAACCTGTCTAGATATTTTGCTGTTTACATGAACTTAATATCTTAAAATTACTATGAGATTCAGAGCGTTTGTCCCAGTGTTTTTCCGGAATAACTTTTTTCTGTGCATCTGACAAAGATATTACTTAGCCATAGTATACAGTGGTACATTGTTTGTCGAACATTTCTTATGCTGAACTTTCCATTATTTGAACGAAATTTTTGAGAAAATTTTGTAGTTTGTCAAACAAATGCTCATACTACTACTTTGAACTGACTGATTATTATACTTGTATTCAACAGCCTACTGGGTCTTACAAGTTAAACTGTATTAAGTTTTTTTTCATTTACAATACATATATAGTTTAATGATAACCATATTTGACAATGTTAATGAAAGCATAATGCATTTAATATTAAATTTAGCTTTCAATGTAAAATTTAGCATAAAATATATAAAATCGTACGTAACCGTGGTGACCTCACACCCAGCTGACTTGAGACTGAATGAGGGAGCATTGATGTGTTGAGGAGAGAAGGAGAAGAGTTAAAATATTACTGTAATGTATGTAAAAGCAATAACAATTCGCATAAAAAAAAGGGAATTTCCCAATAAATTTAATGTAATGATAGAATATGAAAACAATCAAATGCAATACAGAAAAAAAAACTTAATTGAGCCGATCTAGTTGAACAATATTAAAATAGTAAATAAAAGAACAAAGCTTTACACAATAAAATTTAGCATAAATGATTAACAAAATCATTCATCATTGCAGTGATACACAGCTAACTTGAGGTAGAGGGAGGGGGCATTTATGGGTTTTAGGAATAATGAATGAATGATTGTAAGTTATCATCCGTCGTGGTATTGTTGGAATGGAATATGAGATTTTGGCAAAAAGCCAAGCTCTGGGAAGCGCTATAGTCACAATGAATAAAAATGGAAATATAAATAATGAGTTCAATGAAATTAAATAAATAATGAGTTTAAAATAGATACCCTGATGATCAATGTTTAAAACAGCAAAATCAAGAGATTTGATTTCTAATGGAATTAAAAGTTACCATTTATAAAACAATATAAAATAAATAAAATAAAATAAAATAATTATATCTACATAAAATTACTAGACATTTTTATAAAATCCACAAGCCTTTAAAAAACTCATAACAGGGCCAACATTGATGTTGTCTCCTAAAATTTCAGATATAGTTTTACCATCTAGATGGTACATCCGCCTCTCATTTACACAACTGGTGCAGTGAACCAGAATGTGCTCAATTGTAAAGGCCTATCACAGTGAACACACACTGGAGCACTACCACCATCAAGAAGAAAACTGTGTGCCATTCGGCGGTGACCAATCCTCAACCTTGTTAAGATAACTTCTGTCATCCTGTCGCTTTGATAGGACGATTGCCAAATTCCTACATGAGTCCTACTAGTTTTTAATTTATTATTAGCTAGAAAGGGAGATAACCATTACTCCTGCCACTTTCTTAGTATATAATTACGAGTAGAGATTTTCATATCAAAGTGGGGGACTCTATTTGTATCAATTTCTCCTTGGGAACAAGCATTCTTTGCTTCTCTGTCTGCTTCTTCATTACCTGGGATCCCAATATGACCTGGAATCCAACAAAAACATACTGTTTTACGCCTACACGAAATGCGAAACAGCCACGCCGGAGCCTTTTGTACTAAGGGATAGGAAGAATTTAAACTGTTCAGGCTTTCCAGAGCACTTTTACAGTCTGAGTATATGACACAAGACTCCTTACTTGAATGATATGCTATATCTAGGGCTTTTACAATAGCAGATAGTTTAGCTCTATATACTGAAGCAGCAGTAGGCAGCTTTGCAACATTACAAAAATTATCAGTGACCACAGCTATACCTACTCCCTCACTTGACTGAGTCATCTGTATAAATTTTATAGTCGTAATTAAGAACTTCATCATGTTCTAAAAACAGTGACTTTATTACTTCATTAGGGGTATTCTTTTTTACTAAGTTTTTCTACCACAGTTCAGCTTTTGGTATGAACTAAGGTGGAATTTTGGAAGGGGCCAATTCATGAACATTCTGAGTCAGTATAGAATTTTCATTTACAGATGCATTTAGCTGGATCTGGAATGGAACAGATGATCTTCGCTTGATTTTGCTAGCATAAAGTTGATGAACAACCTTATTTGATGGATTGCTAGCATTACTTTTAATCCTCATCAAGTATTGGAGGCCTAATTCTTCATCGTAAATCAAGTGGAAGTTGGTTATAAATCAAGTGGAAGTTGGTGTGTATCCACATAAAGACTCGACGGGGGATGTTGGAAAAGCCCTGGAGCAAATATGTACACCCATATTTTGGACTACATCAAGTTCGTGGAGTTTACTTTTGCATGCTGATGAATAAATCTGGCATCCGTAATCCAACTTTGATCTACATAGTGCATCATATAGTTGTAGCAAAGATTTCTTATCTACGCCCCAGTTCAAGCCAAAGACCACTTTCAGAAGATTGAAAGATTTCTTTACTTTGCACTTTAATTTTTCAATATGCTTAGAACTTGCATCCTCCACATATGGTAGAACAGACCCATCAAGTTTCAAATTTGGAAGCGCTTCTTGACGTCTACTCCTAGTAAAGCGAACAGCTACTCTTACTTGTAGAGAACCTAAAACCATTTTGTTTTGGCCATCGAGAGATTAGATTGATTTTTGTAAATACCTACAAACCGATTCAGCATCATGCAGTGCAATAAATAGCTAGATCATCATCAAAAAGTGAGGCCCTAAGGATTTGAAATTTCATTGATGACACTATCAATGGCAAGTACGTAAAAGCAGCACCAATTCACATAAAAAATAAAATGTTATTTCACAACAGATTTAACATATTGATAAAACATGAAAACAATTATATGCAATACAGAAAAATGAAAAATGATATTGTTAAGATACAATAAAGTTTTATACATACTTACCTGGCAGACATATACTTAGCTATGGACGACGGAGTCTATAGCTAAGTATATATCTGCCAGGTAAGTTGCATGTATAAAAAAAAGCTTGCTACAGAATCAGTGTTCAGTGTGGTGAGTGAGACAATAGAGAGAGGAGAGGAGAGGGAAGAAGGGCTCTGCTCCCCACTTACTTACCAGCTGGGCTGGGATGATTATTTGCCCATTTCTTTCACTTACACTATCTGCCCAGACCACTTTTATTTTTGTTACAGTAAAATACCTATCTAGTGACTATTGCTTTCTACGATTTTTTACTACCGTAAAAGTAACTCAGCTCTGTAATAAACATACTGGCGACACTTTCAGCTTCTGCATGCCTTCGGTTGTTTGTTTAAACGGCTGGCTTGTGAAAAGTTATACTCTCTCTCTTTCCTTTTCTTGCATTCTTGACTTATTACTTATTTGTTTGCAAAATCCTCATGTTTATTTTAAAGTCTACCGTTTGCCAACAGTAAGTTGATATATTGTGACATACCTAATTAATCTCTTTCGTGCACTTTAGATTTAAGTGTAAACACTCTCTCTCTCTCTCTCTCTCTCTCTCTCTCTCTCTCTCTCTCTCTCTCTCTCGTCTCTCTCTATCTCTCTCTCTCCTCTCCTCTCCTCTCCTCTCTCTCTCTCTCTCTCTCTCTCTCTCTCTCTCTGACACACAATTGGACACACACACTATCTATTCCTTTGATTATCCTTGTACCTAATACGTGAATAAAATTGATTTTGTTATCAACCTTTGCTTAATGCAACCATTCAATTTCCTCAAAGGGTTCCTATCTCCCCTCCCTCCATCCCCCAGCCAGCTGGGTACCATTATCATCAAACAGTTCATAAATCGTACACACAAAAAATAATATTTTGAAAATTTTACTTCATATAATATACAGTTTCATTAATTTACACACTTTTAACTTTTGAACACATTAATAATATAAAAAATGTGAAAATGGGGACTTGGCTAAAGCAAATTATGCCGATTCTCTTTATTTCTAATGGGGATATTTGTTTCATATTTTGAACAAAACATACTTCAAACAGCCTTCTGGAACAGATTAAGTTCAAAGTACGGGACACTACTGTACTTTACATCCCTACCTAATTTTCGTCACATTCTTCTTTAGTTATATATTAGAAAAAAGGATATTAAAAAGAGTAAAATAAAGCAGCCAAAACCAGTGGTGGAACACACTAATGTATGGGTGCAAAGTTATATGTAACAAACATATGATGCCCCGATTCCTCCCACAAGGTGATGACAAAAAACAGCTGTCTCTGAAATTCTGAATGAATATTCGTACCTTGTCAAAACTTCATGAATGGCAGCTATGAGTCACTGTCCTCAGGGTTGCAGGACAGCTTTTTTCACTGTTAATTGATTTTTAATTATATAATTTTTCAATGGAGAAACAGCGAGAAAGTAATTTCTCAGATTACTTATGGAAACCCTTTTCTTCAAGAATTCTAGTACTCTATCTTGTGGCATAAATCCTACATTCTACTTCTACTACTACTACAGCTGCCACTGCTACAAAGTGTAAACAAGGAGTATTGGTTGCATTTCATTGTTGCCAGAGGTTGAGACTTTTTCACAAATAGCCAATTATCTATTGAAAAGGAGGCACGTTAATGAAGTCATAAGTTATGTCATTATATATTTGAAAGACATTCCTCCAAGTTTGCTGGTGATGTCTACAAGAAGTTGGTGTTACTCTTACCAATACCAGAATTATTCAACTTTTGTAATACAGAATACAGTAAGAAATTAGGTAGGGATGTAAGATACCGTGACAAAGTGTCATCGTGGTCAGGTACGTTGATAAAATTTTATTCCAGAAAAACACAGGAACACCGGCTGTGAATCTCACAGTAGCAAATCATTAATATAAGCATTTTATGGTGTATATAATTAAGAGTAGCAGTAAGGAGATTAATTAGGAGGTTAATGTAAGATGACTGGGTATTTTGGGATGATGGTTTGGGGTGTATTTTTGTTTGAAATTATATTAAATTGTTTTAGTATGATAATTTAAGGTATAGTATTTTTGTTGGAACTATTAAATTAGGCAATGATCAGTTAAAACCACAAATTCTTGGTCATTTGTATTTTTCCTAGCGACACTTACCTCGAACCATTCCAGTGGAGATTCCCGGATGTCGATCCGGGCCCGAACGGAAAAAAAACTGGTTATACGCTGCACCCGGCCAGGCCTATGCCCTTAGGGGTCGAAGACCACGTGACCTTACTGACCTGTAGCCAGTCCTTCCAACCAAGTTCGGAGGTTGCCTCCCCTAAGCTTAAGCGGGGCTGGACAGGAGGGAATATACCTCCATGGTTTGAGGTAAGTATCGCTAGGAAAAATACAAATTACCAAGAATTTGTGATTTGTTCCAATGCGGGATATACTTACCTCGAACCATTCCAGTGAAGACTTACTCCTTAGGAGGAGGGCAAAGGTTAGGGGAGGACGGTCCAAGTGCTACGTCGGGGGGGGGGACTGCTCCCCATTGCACACAGCCTTGCTCAGTGAGACTTGGGGTTGGCCTGGGGAGGGTCTAAATCAAACCTAGTGCGGGAATAACCAAGACATGACATGTAAAACTGTGGGTCGTACTGAAAACCATTCGCACTCTTACGTATTTTACCTGATTATCCTGGAGTTTTGCCTACACTCCGGAAGTCCAGGGAGGATAAGGACAAGGACATGAGGGGTATGGGGAAGAGTCACACACACACACACCTACTCGCTCACCCCGGGGAAGGGGTAGAGAGGGGTCCTAGACCAATTGCTGGCCTGCCACCATGGGGCCGATCTCAAAGGAGTTGAGCGACCTCCTCGTGCAGTCCTTCAGGTAGTGGGCGGTGAACGTCGACTGCCTATTCCAGACTCCTGCCCTAAGGACCTGATCCACCGCCATGTTCTTTGAGAACGAAAGGGAAGCCCTGATCCCCCTGATGTCAAAGAGAGGGGGAAGGCCTCTCTTCTCGTAGGTCTTCCTGATAGTTTCTCTTAGCCAGAAGGAGAAGTTCTTGGATGCTGCCATCTTCTCCCGACCCGTGGTTACAAAAAGGTTCCCGACATCTGGCCTGAAACGCGTCGTCCTCTCCAGATATTTCCGTACTGCTAATACGAGACAAAGGAGGTCCTTCAGCTGATCCGACCTCAGGAGGGTGGGGATGGAAAACTCCGTGAATCCGAGGTCCGAGACCGAGGGATCTGATTCTTAGCTATGAAGGAAGGGATGAACCTGAAGGAGTTCTTTCCATCCCCTCGTGTGGGCAACCTTGTATGACAGACCGCGAAGTTCTCCCACTCTCTTAGTGGAGGCAAGAGCCAGTAGGAAGACCGTCTTGAGGGTCAGCTCCCTATCTAAGATAACCTTGAGTGGCTCGAAGGGTGGTTACCTCAGGGAATCCAAAACTCTCGCGATGTCCCAGCAAGGAACCAAGTTAGCACTGGGGGGGGGGGGGCACTTCCGTTCAAAGTTCTTTATGGGTATTGACAGGGGCTTAGTTCCCCAGATCCACCCCTTTCAGAAAGAAGACCTGGCCTAGCGCAGCCCTGGCTCCTTTGACCGCTGGTATTGAAAGGCCTATATCTAACCTCAAGTGGGCCAAAAACTCCACATGTCCGGAATTTTTGCTCGAAGGGGCTCCAGGCCCCTCTCCTTACACCAGGCTCCAAAAACCTTCCACTTCACCTGGAAGATGCTTGGAAGTGGTAGATGTTCGATAACGACTTTCCAAGGTAACCGGACATATGAGAGACCACTCTATTTGAGAACCCTCTCCTGCTCAACAGCTGCTCGATAGTCTCCAGCCGTGAGGGGAGAGAGCCGGAAGGTTCCCGTGGAATCTCTCAAAGTGCTTCAACAGGTCTAGCCTTTGGCCTGAGAGGCAGTTCCAAAGGAGGTTGCAAGGTCAGATCTAGAAGGTCCAGGAACCACTCCTTGTCGGGCCACCTCAGTGCCATCAATGTCAGAGAAGCGCCTTTTGTCTTTCTCAGATGGTTGAGGAGTTGCCTGAGGACTCCAAAGGGAGGGAACGCATACATGTCCAGGCCGTCCCACGGTTGTTGGAATGCATCCTCCCAGAACGTGGCTGGATCCGGAACCGGAGAGCAGTAGATTGGTAGTTTCTTGTTCAGCCTTGTCGCAAACAGGTCCAGGGATGAGGACCCCCACTTCCCGATCAGCTCCCTGGCTACTTTGGGGTGTAGGGACCATTAGGATCCCACCACCTGTCCCAGTCTGCTGAGGACGTTGGCGGTTATGTTTCTCTTCACGGAAATGAACTTTGCCAACAAGGAGGTTCTGAGGGCTTCGGCCCAGCTCAAGATCTCTTCCATCAGTCTGCAGAGATCCCGGGATCTCAGACCCCCTGCTTCTTGATGTAGGTGACCACCGTGGCGTTGTCGCACATCAGGGATATGGAGTGTCGCCCTACTACCTCCTTGAATGCTTCCAGGGCTCGCTGCACTGCCAAGAGTTCCAGCCTGTTGATGTAGAACGCTCTGGAACACCCCGCCCGCCAGGGCAGAAACCCCCCACGGCAAGAGAGGGAAGAGCCTGGAGCGCCGGTGGTTCCACGACTGGGAACATCGGCTCGACTGCCAGGAAAGCTGCAACGGGGAGGGTCGAACCCGCCGCCTGGACCGACGTTATCAGAGAGGCCCAGGACGGGGTGCCCTGCAACTGCAACAGCGTCCAGCACTCCCTCAGCGCTGCGGAGGACTCAGACAAGATCTGTGGGGAGAAAGACTCATCAGGCCCCCCCTGGGGGGGACCCGGCAACGGACTCACCTAGGCCCTCTTGTTGGGAGAGGGCAGGGGAAAGAACCTGGGGAAGAGCAGGAGACTTCCTCTCTGACGTTACCGAAGGGGAAGGGCGCCCTCATTCCAGCTGCAGCTGCTACTCCTCAAACCACCAAAAGTCTTCGTAGACGAGGACTTAAGCTGCTTCTTCCTTTTGGTGGAAGCCAAATCCCACTGGTGTGAGGGCCAAGAGCCGCATTCTACACAAGTGTTGTCCCTCGAGCATGTGGGGTCCCTACACGAATTACATGGGAGTGAGGATCAATCAGAAGGGGCGAAAGAAAAGCCCCACGAGCCCAGCCTTCAGGACTGGGGCACCGACGTTGAGGCTCAGAGGCCGACAACACACACTTGACAAGACACATGGGTACACAAACACACAAGGAACAAAGGAATCAGGCCGGACACCAGACGACAAGCAGGAGCGTGTGAACGCGCCTGCAACCAAGGCAGGACTGGGTACAGGTCAGTAAGGTCACATGGTCTTCAACCCCTAAGAGTTTTTTCTGGTCGGGCCAGGATCGACATCTGGGAGTCTCCACTGGAATGGTTCAAGGTAAGTATCCCGCATCAGAACAAATAGGCAGTTTTATGCATTTTAGTTTAAGGGGTGCAGGGTATAAATATACTTTATATCAAAACATGGATTCATGTATATGTATATAGAACAATGATATATCAGTTTCTTTTATATCGGTACGTATAGGCTCTGACGCTTTATCTGTTATCTCGGTGTGCTACTGTATGTACATAACTAACCCTACCTTCTTTCATAATCTTACTTCCATACAGTCTTGATTTACTACTGTGTACTTACTAGAACACTTTTGGTGAATTCGTTTATCAACATATAAATTTTTTATAATAAAATTTATTATTTTGATACTTTCCTACTGTTAGTTAGCTATATCTCCACGCCGATTATAGAGAGTTGGCATTCAAACAAAAAATCTAATGGCTGCCTGGATGACTGTACATTTTACCTGTTCTCCACCAGGTGTTTCAAATGTTTTAGCTCATCAGAATTCTCCTTGACAGTCCACTAAGTTGTTGGGAGGCTGGATGGGGTCTACCTTAACAATAGGTAAGTAATATGAATTTTACCTACTGTTAAAGTTAGCCGATTCCCACGGTGGGTAGTACAGCTAAACAAAAATCCGCTCAGCCAGTGAAGCTAAAAGTTTCTTGCATGTAACCCAAAACATTCTTACCTGATCTGGAATTCTTTCTGGATTTTACTATCACCAGAAGCTGGATTCCATCCAAGGTGCAAAGCTCTCATACATGTACAGTAAAGAGCAGCCTTGCAGAGAAAACCACTTTGATTCAGCCAGATTGAAACAGAAGCCGCGTAAGGGGACCCCTGTGCCTGGGTCCAAAAGCCCTACAAAACGAGTCACTAAAAATAATACTTTCATAAATATAAGGTACGGTCCTATACAAAATTTGTACCTTCACCCTCCCCAAAATATTAAAACTTGGGATTTATACAAAAGAGCCTAAAGGATTGCTCTTTCTTCAGCTCAGGAAAAAACTACCCACTAATAGTAGTGGATTAAGAGCTTTACTGTTTTTAAACAAGATTCTGCACACTTAAGGTAGTGAGCAAGTAAAATCCAAATTGCACTTGTACTGCACCACATCAATCCTATATTGAAGCAACAAATTGACATAACACTAAATGAAGTTACAACTGCTGTGCACATTATGAATGTTTACCTTCAATAACGGTAGAAGATATGGAGCTAGTCCTCATACACTAGCCTAATCAAATACATCAGAGGACCTTGTGTTCTTTAAGAAAGATGTTCTAGGTTTCTAAAAACACAAAGGAAAAGTTTAAATTTGCCTCTTCCAGGCTTAGCCTTCATCAAATACATTCTGTTTTCTAAAACCACTAAACAAAAAGTTTACTTTGTCTCTTCCAGGTTTAACCATTGCCAAAGACAGGTAGGTTTTCTAAATCCACAAAGCAAAAGGTTAATTTTGCTTCCTCCTAGCTTAACCTTAGACAACGACATCTAGGTTTCCTAAACAACAAAACAAAAGGTTAACTTTGCCTCTTCCAGGATTAACCTTTGGCAAAGATGTTCTAAGTTTCTAAAAGGATGTAGATGTTCTAGGTTTCTAAAAGGATAACAACCACCTCCAGACTTAACTTATCTAAGTTTTAATTGCCCCAACAGGACAGAGAATTGTTTCCTCTTCTTCCCAACTAAGGACGTTACATTGGAATTCTAAAAACGTAGCTATAACATTAACCTCACCCCTAATGCAGAAAGATAAAATAGCATTCCCTTTACAAAAGCTTAAAGAAGGGGGCTGGCAATAAATTTACTCATTAACGGCTGAAAGTGCTAAATAAAAAGTTTCATAGTAATAATTCAGATTTTAGACCTACATCTAAACTCCAGAACTTGACTGATATAGTGATGAAAAGGCTTCAATCTCAACACCTTACAGTGCTGATCTTCAGTGTGATCTAAAAGCACAGGATGCAATACTGAGGAAAGTATAGAACAATAACTTTCAAAGTAGACAGCAAAAATGTCTTACTACCTCTAAGAAAGTAGAAAAACATTGATGTCTAAAGGGTTCCCGGTGCTGGAAATTACTGTAGAATGGCATTCTCGGCCATACACAGACCTTTGCTTCTGACACAAGGCCACGGTTGTTTTCCACTTAATTAAGATGCTATGATAACTTGAAAATCTCCTTATTAGGAGGGGACACTCTAACATCTCCAAGCAATTAAGGAAATGCACAACTTAGTGGAAGTGCATGGAATTGTGTAGTAAAGTTGATTTCCCTTTCAACGGAATAACACACACATCTACAGAGAGCGCTAGAAATTCTGAAAATCATTTGTTCTGAGGCTCTACAGGAGAGAGACTATGCAATTCTTGCACTTCAAATCGCTCAATAGTATTTATAGTAGCCACAAGGGGCAGGCCTATGAGTCTGAAGGACAAATTCAAGGAAACATCCACTGTTCAAGCCTGAGGGCCATCAAAGGAAGAATAATCTGGGTATTCCTATCCACCTACAGGCTAGTAAGTCTAAATGAGTGTTCCTTCAATCCCACAACAACTACCAAACTTACAGATGAAAAGGCCACTTGTAGGTAGTTTGTTCTTTCTGAATCCCCAATCTCCTTACACTCCTTCCATAGAATGAATGATCAAACCAGTAATATGATGTTTATTTAACTCAAAGCAGCAACCTTCCCACAAAGACAGTTTCCAACCGGGGATAAACCTGCTAGGCATCTCTGACAGTCTCTCCACTGCCCTGACATCCAGAAAGTTTTACCAGGTGTAGTTGTGAACATTCTATGCTGTATGAAAATGTAATGACACTAGTTAAAACTCTTTGATTTGTGTTACATGATAGAGGGAAAACCAAACCTGGACTTAGGCTTAAGAACAAAATAGACAACTCTTGGTTACAGAGTCCCTCCTACAGAACCTGGAGACAAAGATGGTTCTGGATTACTTACAAATTTAATGAAAGTTAGGTAAAGTCGTAATTTCTTACACTGAGTCTGTACATTAATTGAGCCTGATTATCTGATAAAATCCCCAGTGAGGTCATGTTTCCTAATACAGAAAGCCCTTACCATATAGGACATAATCCTGCAGAATCAGAAATGAGTTAACTCTCTTCCTCGCTAAACTCCTGCTGGCTCCAAAATCTTCAGCTGGCTTCACAAACTCACTAGGTTGGTGCCTCCACCTCTCTAAACTGACACAGAGAAGAGACAATGTATTGAGTAAAAGGTAACAACTCAACAAGCCAGACTGACTCCAAAAGCATATCTAAAGCATTTGTCAACCTCGAGTCTTGTCTCCCCACTGGAAAGAAAAAGAAACCAAACCTCCTACTAATGATGGTTAAAGCACCAATAAATGCTTGTTTCGCAAGAGGCGGTCTTCGGCTCTCTGCAACCTCATAAGAAACAAGAAAACAAGCCACGGCAGACAGAAAGAGAGCCTGTGAGTCCGAGAACGAGAAATGTTATGGAACGTGTTCTAAAATGATCCCTTGCCATATAGCGGTTCACCTATTGCGCCCTCGGTACGTCGCGGATTTATAAATATATCATATTTAAATCTATATCACGGACTCCTCTTTATATCGCGAGGTTTCTAAGGGCAGCTACGTCTTATGTTTTTTCCAATTTTAATTATTTTATTTATTAAAAATAGTAATTTTTGGTCATAAATTAATATTGTGAAGTAAATTAATAAATAAAAATACAGAAATTTGGTTCAGTAGCTAAAAAGCAATTTCTAAAATTTTTGTTTGTCGTTAAGATGCGGTACATAGAATCGTGCCTCTTTATAGAAAACGAAACTCGGGAAGCGAAGCATATCTTGCCCAGATGATTTCGTACAAGGAACGTTATTGGCCGGTAGAGGAGACAGTACCAATCAGAGCACACTGATCAGTATCCTGGCCACTAATTGGTTGTCCGACCGCATGATCTCTTTCAAGCAGCATTCAGTGTCCCATCATCACATGTTGTCCAGTTCGCTTCTACACATCTGTATGTGACATAGATCTGCATCCTCATCTGTGTTGTTAGTGAGTTTTCCGGATTTTTTTGGGGTACATTGTGAATTTGTTTAAGCACCTTCTAAGACTTCTAGCAGTGAACCAAAGCGTCGCAGGAAGATTGCTTACTATAGCCGAGAAGATTAAACTCCTCAACATGCTGAAGGAAAGGAGAAGCTATGCGGATGTAGGCTGCCATTACAACATCAACGAATCTTCCGTTCGCTACATCAAGAAGGACGACGGCAAATGTTACTGTTAATATGACAGCGAAAAGGATGGTAACTTCCCGCAATAAGGCCATTGTAAGGATGGAGTCTGCATTAGCCGTTTGGATTAGTGACAGCAGAAAGAACAGAGCACTGGATACCAACACCATACGCGAGAAGGCCAAGCAGCTCTACGACAGGTTCACGGATGGTGGTGACGACGACCCAGAACCAGCAAGGGCTAGTTTGATAAATTTCAGAAGAGGTTCAACCTTAAAAGTGTGTCCCTGCATGGAGAAGCGGCCTCTGCTGACAAACCGGCCATTGATGAATACGTAAATGAGACGTTCCAGGCACTTATTGGTGAAGGGGGTTATTCACGTGAACAAGTATTCAACATGGATGAGACTGGTCTCTTCTGGAAATGTATGCCATTGCGAACTTTCACTATAAAGGAAGAGGCCAGAGCCCCTAGATTCAAGGCTTACAAAGATCGCCTCGCACTTATGATGTGTGGTAATGCTGCTGGTTTTATGATAAAGCTAACGCTGATTTACAAGTCCAAAAACCCAAGGGCCCTCGAAAACAAAATTAAGAACTTCCTGCCAGTACATTAGATGCATAATCAAATGGCCTGGATAACAAAAGCACTGACATCCAACTGGTTTCACCAGTGCTTCATCCCTGAAGTCAAGGTTTATCTTGCTGAAAAAGGCCTTGATTTGAAAGTGCTTCTTCTGATGGACAATGCTGAGGCCACACAATCGACCTGTCATATGAGGGCATACAGGTTGAATTCCTAGGCTAAGGCCCCACCGAATCCGTTGCGGCGCGTCGCGTGCGTCCAACAGGGCTAAGTGTTTTGTGCGTTTCGATCAACTGTCATAATTCAAATACGAGTGGCCCCACACGGCACATGAGCGTGATTGGCGTCAGGTGTGTTACCGGACTGGACGCGCAAGGAACAAAACGTTTTGTTTTTAGCCGCAGTTGGACGCGCGTCTCTGAGCTGGGCTCCGCATGAAGGCAGAATTTGTGGTAGACCTACAACAACCTGCATTTGAACCCCCTGCCCAACTTTGAGTTTTAATCAAATGTGATGATTTGTGGTTATGATAAAGGAATCAAGTAATTTTTTTTATTATATTCTAATGGATACATTTATGTAAATACCTTTGTTTCAGAAGTTACTGTATCAAAGTGTTCAGTTCAAACACAATCTATGTATCTTAATTGTTGTATTAAATAAAATAAAGTGCAACTTTACAAATTTCAAAATCAGTAATCCTTCCCTCAGAGTTACTACTAGTTTCTACGTTGATATTGATCTTCTGTAATTGGTATCAAATTTTTATATTCGAGATATAGTAATGCCCTCGTGAAATAAGTCAAAGGTTTTCGGCGACATCCGACAATATTAAAAAAACTTGTCTGGATGCTGTCATAACTTATGAAAGTGTTGCATATTCTCCACTCTTTCCTCGTTCTAAAGTTATGTCATAAGTCCAGATTTTCTGTTCAACGCCTCTAATTTGGTTGACAGCAAATAGTCAAAGAGCAAAACCTCGCGCGCTCCCTTCATGACGGGAAGTGCTGCTGAAGTTTGAATTGTCCGTCTTGTAACCGTCATTCGTCTGTCTGGTTGGGCCACACACGCAAAAGACGGACACAATTATAGACGGACGAGGCTGCTTTGGCAGTGTTGGACGCGCGCGACGGATTCGGTGGGGCCTTAGCCTTACCGCCTAACACAACATCGCTGATTCAGCCCATGGATCAAGGCGTTATTTGAGCCTATAAGGCGCTGTACACGCGAAATTTCCTGCAACACCTGGTCGAATCTACGGCTGCGGAAGACAACTTCTCGCTGAAGGAGTACTGGCATGGGTACACTATTGCAACGTGTCTCCATAATATCCAGAAGGCTATTAAGGAGATGAAATAGACACTTAATGCTTGCTGGGAGAAATTGTGGCCCTAAGTGGTCAATGATTACAAAGGATTCTCTCCTGATGAAATCCACAACACGGCAGTTGGTAAAGCAGTGAGGCTGGCGAAAATGCTCAGAGGAAAGGGCTTCACTGATAGGACTGGTGATGACGTGAATGACCTGATCGAGGCCCACTCTGATCCGTTAACAGATGAAGATCTGATGGAGATGACGAAGTCAGCAATTGAGGACGAAGAAGATGAACATGAGGATCCAAGGGAAGAGGAGGAAGTTGGCCTAACACTAGAATGCCTCTCAACTCTAGCAAGAACGGCAAAAAAAGTCCAGTCAATGGCTGAAGACTGGGACCCACAGATGATTCATTGCAGTTCTGAAATGCAATCGATGGTGCCATGCAGGTGCATAAGAACATCCTTACATAAAAGAAAAAACAGAGTCAGCAACTGCCAATGACTGTTTCTCACCTACACCAAAAAAAAGTACTACAGAAGAAATGGAAGTTACAACGCTGCACGACGATATTGCACCACCTTACGAAGCGCCTGACGAAGCGGTGCTTCAGAAGAGCTGGAGAAATGCTCTTCTTTCCTGTGCAGTATACATCTACCTCATCATTGTCATCATCTACATACATCATCATCATCACCTTTAATCAAGTTTACGTATCTTCACTGGTGAGTGTTCTAATTTTAATTTTTCTATTTTATGTAAAGCATGTTTCTACAGTAAAAGTAATACAAGTTCAACTTGTATTAGAACTTAACATCAAGTATAATGTCATGTCCTAACTTCAAATTCCAACATCTTGCTTACACTAAAATCATGCCTACATAGCCTGATTTCACTGGTTTTCTTCTGGTGGAAGATATCCTAGGAAAATGAAATTGCACTACAGGTGTTAAACAGCAAAACTTCATAGAATACCAACAATTGCCTAAACGCAATGGCGGCAAGGAGAATTCTGTCAAGAGCTAAAACATTCAAAACACACCTGGTGAGAACAGGTAAACTAGACAATCATCTGGGCAGCCATTCAATTTTTTGTTGGACTGTCGGCTCACCTAATCGGCTAACTTTAACAGTAGTTAAGGTTAATTTCAGGTAATTTATATTTACTGCTCCTACTTTTCATTTACAACTTTATTATACATAAAATGAGAGCCTCTGACCTACAAAGAGTATAAAAGATCTGATTTAATCCAAAGGTCTGCTTGCTTCACCAAATTAACACCTAACCAGTATCCTTTATTTTTTCTCAGCTTTTGGTCCTATTTTTCATGTTTTTACATTTTTATTATTACTGTGAAAATAAAAACTAGCATAGTTTAAATCTTCCTACAGTGTCTTTCACACCATACTGCATTTAAGCAAAACAAAAGCCCAATATTACAATGAATCCAATCTCAAAGCTTACTCACCTGATGACAGCGGTCTGAGGCTTCACTTGTCACAAAACTTATGAATTCGCTTACACATTCTTGCACACACTCTCGGGCATCTTTGGCAATCTGTTTAATTAAAATCAATCATTAGAGATCCTTACCACAGTACAGTATCTATTGTTGAATTGAATTTAATATAGAATTGAGGCTAAAGGCTAAGTGCTGGGACCCAAGAGGTCATTCAGTGCTTTAACGGGAATTGACGGTAAAAGGGGTTGAAAGGTGTAACAGAAGCAAAACCTCGCAGTTTTACTATGAATTAATTGTTAGAGGAGAATGGAAAGTAAGATGGAAGAAAACATGAAAGGAGGTACAGTAAACGAAACAAAAAGGGGTTGCATCTAGGGGCAGAAGGCATGCTGCAAAGAACTTTAAGCAATGCCTACAGTGCACTGCACAGGGCGCACTGATGGCAATAACCCCATACAAGGCATATCTGTTGCTGTTTATACTAATTTCACAATACCATATATTTTTCAAGTAACTATCGATATGCAGCTAAAAAATATCTGTAAAATCACACATATTTGTCAGCATAAAACTTAATATAAATCTAACTATACTTGCTCTGATCATGGAGGTCTAACTAAATACAAAAAATAATAATAATTTCCCTAAGTTAATGAATTAAGAATACTGTAATGAAATAACACTGGCCACACTTAAAAGCTGGACTAAAAAAAAAAAACAGCAGCACAATTAGTGCAAATTAAGTACAGGCAGTTCCCAATTTACGACGGGGAGTTCCGTTCATGAGATGTTTCGCAAGTTGAAAATCGCTGTAAGCCAGAAAATTGTCAAAAATCTTCAAAAATCCTAAAAAACCTTACTTTGAATGCTTTGGGCGTCTACTGAAAACTATGTAAACTACATTTTTTTTGTGTTTTTCATAAAAACAAACTTCAAATATTGTTTCCTGTATATACTCTTGTAAGATTTGATATTTAAAGACCAATTTTATGGCCTAAAATTTTGGGATTGAAAATTGCATGTGGTATAGGCTAGTTTTGGAAACGTGCAAGAGTTTGGCACTAGGATAAGCCTAAGCTTTGGATTTCCAACAATAGACAATAAATACAAATGTTATTTTACTTATTTAAGAATCTTTTATTATTGTTGTTGTTCCTATATTGGAAAAGCGCAAACTTTAGGGACTAGACTTAGCCTACCATTCTTTGGATTTCCTGGCAACGAAGTCAATAAAGTAGCATTTATTTTTCTATAATAACGACAATATAAATGCTGTTTTACTTATCTGAGAATCTTTTATTGTTTTGTTGTTTCTACGTTTATAGCTGTTCTAGGCTAATAAGTGTAAACTACACTTCCTGAACATAAAGTATTAGCCACCATTTGTATTTCATCAGCTAATAACTCTTCATTTATGATTCACAAAGAATCATGTACTATTTTTTATTCTTTTGGTAAAATGCTGCTTTCAGTTGAAAACCTTTTCGTGCACATTTAATGGAAAAAACATTGTAATTAAGTATCATAAATTAAATTACTTAAATGACATCAAAGACTGCTCTCATCAAAGCTAGCAAATATTTTCTAGAATTCTTGTTACAATGTCATTAATGTTTCATCAGAGCTGCCCGTATCTTCATTAGGTAAAGATAGATTAAAAATAGAAATGAATGGTCATTATACTGTTTTGTAGCTTCAGCGGTTGAAGAGATAATAAAAATGTATGAATATGATTACTATACTGTGCACTAGTTGAAAGTGTTGCTTGGCAAGTTTTTGGTACTCAGTAGTGTTCACAAA
This sequence comes from Macrobrachium nipponense, assembly GCF_015104395.2. Classification (NCBI taxonomy): domain Eukaryota; kingdom Metazoa; phylum Arthropoda; class Malacostraca; order Decapoda; family Palaemonidae; genus Macrobrachium; species Macrobrachium nipponense. Next base: position 37,518,547 of record NC_087209.1, on the reverse strand, counting down.
ATGATATAAACAAAAGGTTAGAAGCTTTTTTTTACTTTTTTTTATTATAGTTAGTTAATAATTACTTGAAATAAGTATATACTGAATATTCATACATGTTATAGGCATATTCTAAGCTTTTAGCTTCTTAGTTTTGGATGTCAGAATCTTAGACTAGGCTACAGTAGCAACTGCTAACATATCCTAGGCTTATTCCAAGAATCAAGAGTCAAAATTAAAAGGGATACTATGTGTTAAAATCCTAATATATGCAGTAAAAATGGGGTTGAACATTACATGCAGTAGAATATTACTCCAGTATATACAGTATTTTGCTTTTTTGGAGTCATATTTCTTCTGTCAGATCAGAGTCATAACCCTGGAATGTTGTAAACCTGGAAATAATTTATGATAAATATAATTAAAAAGCGTCGTAAACCGGGGACTGCTTGTGCCTCCATTACCATGCATTCATCAAAAGCTAACTTTTAAATTATATTTCAAATGAAACCTAATAACCCTAAAATACAGTATAGTAAAAAAAAAATACAAACATACCTTATAGCCACTTACCTTGCCTGTCCTCGGGATGCCCTTCTTCATTATCCTTGCAATGTTTGCAATGGGTAAAAATCTGTCCTGCTCACGCAAAACATGAGGCACATCATCTTTCTCATCATCTTCATGCTGGTGCCCGTGACCAACATGGCTGTCGACTATGTAAGATTCTGATGCCAAGAAAGAGGCTCCAATTTCATCTTCAGGATTATCCATCTTTATATGTTAGAGCTGGAAAAAAATATTTTGATTTATATCCTCTGTAAATCTCTGGGAACAACTGTATGTGCAGTACTACTCATTCCTTGACAATGCATTTCAAATCCACCAATAATTACACCATCACCTGAGATGGCTATAGAATTCATTCAAATTTGAGCCTACATGTGCAATTTTCCAAAATCATGCAAGTTCAGTTTTTTAAATGGGATATTTTCAGTAAAAGCTAGTGATCACTGAAGCTCAGTAAGCTGAAAAGCAGCAGAGACCAATCTGGAGTTGAATAAAGGTAAGATTATAAGAGTTCAGCTTTGAATATCAATAAAATTCAAATTATCTTGAGCTTGCAATTTGTTCCTTAAGAAAGAGGTGGCGCCCAGAAACCATGACTGGTACTGTATTGTACTTCCACTTTGAAATGTCAGCTTCCTGGCCATATATGTGGGCAGGACGATCCTTTAACCCATGAACATCGCGTGTATGTTGCCAAAATGCGATGCCTATTTCATGAATTTTTTTAATTATCTGGAAATTTCTTCATAAGATTATTTTCATAAGAATAGTAATGTTTTATATACCACTGAAATTGCTAGAAAATGGCAATTATTACACCTGTAAAACAAAAGAAATCTGCCAGGTTTGCCGCAACAGCTGGGAAAGGGTAGCAGGATGGATTTAGAAATTAAACAGTAAATGAATAAGAGAATAAATGCTTGATTGTACCCTCCAGCAGTGGAACTCAAACCCAAGACCACAGAGGGCCATGGTACAATGGCTAAGGGACAATCCAAGGTTGGTATTCAGAAACCTTCTCTTGGAAGGGTCGCCTACCAAGGCTAAAGAGTCCCTTCTACCCACTGGTTTGATTTCGGATTGTCCTTCCAGAAGAGTGCCGATTGAGGCTAGTCTCTTCTACCCAAATTCGTGTAGGCAAGGATGTCACACCCTGAAGTGAATGTTGCTAAGGAAAGCCATATCAACCCACTCCTACAATGTATACCTGGGACTACTGATCTCTAGAATTATCTTACAACTGACTAATTACATAAGACCAAGCCTTGTACTATACCCTATCGGCTCCTTCATGGCGATTTAGGCGTTGTCACCTACGTTGCCAAATGTACTTCTCTCGAGTTTTTAAAGGCTTACCCTTTAATCCGGGCATCTGTCAAGGAGGTTTAACCTCCTTGGCATTTGTTAATGTCTCCTGGGTGCAGTATACTTCTGGGTGTTCCCTATTGCCTTGACACTCCTTCGAAATTATTTCCATCCTTCCAGGTCTCTCTTTTTCATATAGGCCTAATTAAACCTCTTTTTGGACCTTTCTTATGATTATCACAAGCTACTGAATCTCCGCAATTTTAATCTACTTGTTTTTGTGTTAATTTACTGCATAGCATATTATATGTATATATATTATATATAGATATGAGATATATATATACTATATATATTGTAAGTATACATTATATAAACATATAATTATATATATAATTGTATAAACATTTAATATACTATTTTATTATAGTATATAAGTAATATATATATATAAAAAGAGAGAGAGAGGAGAGAGAGAGAGAGAGAGAGAGAGAGAGAGAGAGAGAGAGGAGGAGAGACGAGAGAGAGAGATGAGAGATAGAGGAGAGAGCAGAGAGAGAGAGAGAGAGAGAGAGAGAGAGAGAGAGAGAGAGAGAGAGAGAGAGCGCTATTGACATTTGAAAACGATTGTGTATGTAGTAGAGTAGACAGATAAGAGAGCGCAACATAAATGTACATAGGTTACACAAATAAGATTATCGGCAGCTCTTTAATTTATTCTTTTCATAATATGGTCCTCTGTTTCATTCCAGTAAGAATATTCATAACATTTTTCTATTCTTATATCTTCTTTTCTTTACAGACTTAGTTCCAGCTTTGCCAATTACTCAGAATTTTTCATTGTTTTTGCATTAGTTTTTATCGTTAATGTGCAGGATACCTTTGCATGAATGCCATACCCAATGGAAAATATCTATTTATGTTTTATAGTCTTCATAAGGGTTTGTCAAAACAAATACTATATGATTATTTGGGTCATGAATGTCATATTGATAATACGAAATATGTACACAAGAATGCCAGGACTATATATAGATCTATTACTGCTCATGTTATTTATATAAAACTTTAACATAACAATTCATTTATATAAGTAAATTAATTCTGGGAGCTGAAGAAGCATTTACATTTTGAATGAATGAAAAGAATTAATATTTACATTATGAATGAAGGAAAAGAACTGATGATTTCATTGAAATACACAAATTACATATCATGCATTTTAGCCTAATTCTTCATCAGATGATCCTAGATTTATAACAAAGGAATCAACAAAATTATCAATGGCTAAATCCCTTGAAGTATCTTCCTATTGAAGTGTGTCTGCATGATTAACTGCATTTTTCCAGTTTTCTGCTGTGACTTGATGTAACTCTTCACTTTCAAGTGGTTTGAGGTCCGACATTTTAAAATTCTTCTTCTTCTTCTTTGCAACATACTTTTTGACCTGGCTCCATATTAATTCTATTTGGTTATACTGACAATGATATGGAGGAAGTCTTACCACTTTGTGACCGTGTTCACTCGCAATATTGTCAATTTCGTACTTGCGTGGCCATCTTGATGTATGTTGCTTTACCATTGCAAGCAGATCAGCCTCCAAGAGATCGTCTCCGGGGGGTTACTCCTTTCGCGATAAGCCAGTCTTTGATAACTGCCTTTCTATCGGATGCAGTAGGCGGCTTGTCAATTTGAAAAGTGATAGGAGGCATTGTCCATTACTATGATCGAGGATGCCGGTATATTTGGAATTAACTGCGAAATGAACCACTCCTTGAATGCTGTAAGATTCATTTGTTTGTGGTAATCGCCATCATTTTTAGCTTGGAAAACAAGTTCACAATTTGGAACAAACCCATTTTTGGTTCCAGCATGAAGGACGATTAATCGACTACCTTTCCCAGCAGGGGGCTTAATCCCTGTGGCTTTCTCCGAATTGGTGTCAATCCAACATTTCCCTACTGTGTGGTTTTGGTTGATCTAAGTCTCATCCAGGTATACAAAGGAATCATAACTTCTCTTTAATGCCTTCATTTCTCTTAAAAACTCAGTTTTGGCCGATGCTACTTCATTTCTCTCAAGCAGAAATTTTCTCCCATTCACATTACTATATTGGAAGCCAATTTCATGAAGAACTTTGTGCACAGAGTCCCTGGAACCTTAAAAGCCAATATCTTCTTTTAACACGTCTTTGATTAAATCAAGCGTTGGTGCTTCCTTCCTTGCATAAAAGTCTAATACCCTTCTACGCAAAATGCTCTTGTCAAAATCATTGAAATCTGTCACAGTCCTCGGTTGATGCTTCTCCCGTTCCAGGAAAATTGCTGTGCCGCATCTCTCTTCCGTATCTTTGCAAATCCTGCTGATTGTTCTCTCCGGTATCATTGTTGCTTCTGAGGTGCGTTGCAGTGTTTTTCTGACATCCACCATGGGTCCATGGTTTGCCTTTTCTTTAGAATAGTACTCAACGACCCTATGAACGATTTCTCAAGCCTGTGGATTAATGCGAGATCAAGGACTTCCTTCATGTTGTTTGTAAGGCGACAGACTCCTTAATGAATGAGTCCGTGAGTGATTTGACTGAGCTTCCCTTGTGGAGGCGCCGGCTGTTTGACATCTTAATGTCTGAGGTCAGCTTAACACCTGAGAGCGGAACTGGCAGTGCTGGAAATTATTTTTTGCCACGTTTAAGAATAATCTTGTTTTATTGTTGTAAAATGCTGAAAATTACGAGGGCTTTTAATAATTGCCAAAACTGATCAGCAACCAATTATATTTGTGTTGTATAAATTATGCTGCCATCACATACCATAAAACATTGAGTTGGAATATTTGACGTGGCAGCGCCGGTCACCGTCCATGCCCTGCCCTTTTCCCCATGATGGAGCCGACGGAGTATAACAGAAGGCAACAACCCATACCATTTCATACATTTGGCATTATAATTGGCAAAACTATACAAGAACTATTCCAGCTAAGACACAGATTGGGTAGTAATATTATTCAATTGGGCTTAGTATGCACAGGTAATTCATTTCAGACCCCTTACCACACTGAAACCATGCATGATCACAAACTCCTTATGTAACCTAGCACTATAGACATGCTGATCATACAAACAACCTGTTAATGTCTGCATAAACCCCAATATACCTTGCATCATGACCATTAATGATTATGCACATACAATAAAAAAAAGTTATGGAAAGTATTTCATATAAAATATAGGTAGTATAGATTATAAAAATGTTCCAACTCTGTGTAAATAAATTTAAAACCTAACTCTCTGTACCCTAACATACAGTGTGTTGTGCCAAGTGCAAATGAGCCTGGACTGGGAACGATGCATCATCTTTTTATATAGTTTCATTGTCTATGCAGTGAAAATTTATATAAAAAAAGATTGGGAGAAAAAAGAAGATTGTATTAATTTTGTGTCAGGTACAGGTCTGCTGGAGAGTTTCCTAGTGTAGTACATATCAGAACGCTTCTCTCCCTCTCTCGCTTATCAACAGCCTAGTACTTTAGTGAAATGAAAGGCTGTAGCACCTGCATTACACGGTTTTGATTGCGCATTTGTTTTTGAACCATTAATGATTACATGTCTGCCATTCTGTACAATGGTTCCTGGTTCCAAAGCGCTCACGCCACAAACACAGTTGCAGGCACACTACACTGTTTATGAGGTGCAAAGCTTTATTTACTTTTACCCCAACTCCCTTTTATTTCTTCTTTTTTATAAGTGAGGCAGAGCCGTGTTACTTAGCTTTGACATCCATTGCTTTCCAAGTTAAGAACATTCTTAATTTTGAGGGCTATCCTTATATAAGTATTCTCCCAGTTTTCTGTTAGGGGATATCAGTGTCCCTAACTTTATCCTGATCTGATTTTTGCAGTAATTTACATGTGAATAATGTTCAGTGGTGTCCTTCTCCACTGCATATTTCACAGGCCTTGTCCTTAAAATTGCCCCGGAAGTTGGTCTTAAGCTCAACATATTCAGTCTGGCTTTCATTAGGATACTTGCATCCTTTTGTTTCCTGTTCCCTTATGTACTTGTTTTCCTTGAAGTCATCTATGAAGCTCAGCTTCTTCATTTATTTTCTCTTTTCTCTCAAAGTCTCTTGGATATCTTGATTCATTTTTATCTTTATTTCCTTTTTCAGTGCTGCTTTGGGATATTCTCTAAGTCCATTAACTTCTATATCATATTTGGTGCATGTGTTCACCACGCTTTTTGTCCAACATTGCCCCTATGGGGCTCTTAACTGATCTTCAACTATTTCTTTTACTAATCTTTTCTCCTCCGAATTTATCATGTTATGGAAAAGCATTATCTTCATATAATCAATTCTGTAGGTTACTGGCCATATGCAAGACTGCTATAATTCCTCAATATGGCATGACCTTAGGTTGTTCATGCATTCCTTGGAGGATCCTGTATTGCATTTTCTCTAGCGCATTTAACTTATTTTCCGTTACTTTATTCCATGTCTCTATGTTGGCAAATAAGGTTGGTACAACTAATGTTTCATAGATCTTTTTCCTTATTTCTAATGCCATGTTTCCTACTTTTTTAATGTCCCCATATCTTCTGATTTCTCTTTGTAGGTACTCTACCTTTTCATTTCTCGTTTTAATACTTGCTTCCTTTGAGCCAATGCATTACATTATATCCATATTAGCTTGGACTGGGAGTAATGAGGTACCACTCAAATAATTAGTTTTATGCAGTAAAAACTATGAAACAAAGAAGAATAAAAAATAAAAAACAAGGAATGATATGGGAGAGGGAAGGTGTTTGCGTGTGTGTGTACATTAGAGGGACCTAGGTATGTAGGGGAGTTTATTAATGCAGTATTGGACTGCTTCTCTCAGTAAAACTGAAGATTACTATTGTGCCCCCGTAGGTTTGATAACCCCTACCAGTCTACACACTACTAGGGTAAAAAACCGCATGGTACAGGGGTGGAGCATGTACGATCAGTGTGTACAACCCCGAAAAAAGTACATTATAACGCGTCCTGACATCGGAGATGGGCATCAGACGCAACTTCTTGTTGGTGAGAAACGGAGCTAAAGACCTCTACTCCAGTGTCAGGATGCGTTATAATGTACTTTTCTTGGGGTTGTACACATTGATCGTACATGGTCCACCCCTGCACCATGCGGTTTTTTACCCTAGATACCTGGGCACCACCTTCAGTACTAGCCCCTTGGGGACGAGCTGGAAAACACAAAAAGACGATACCTAAATACCCATCATGAAAACATAACACTAACATAATCAAAATCCTAAATACCTAGCTGATAAATGCAGTAGCCTAAATATCTGGATTGGCGACTGATGGGAACCAGGCCGCAGTAGTAGTCTACAGTTTTACACTTCTTTCTTCCGTTTCTCACAGTAGCAACATTGAAATATTACTGTAGCATCACCCAACACACTGAACTGAATTTATAAAACTGTTTGTATGCAGTTACCAATCTGAATTTTCCACAAATTCATTTGGCCTAGCTGCTAAAATTTCTCTTTCTGCCATAACCAGTGAAGAGTAGGTATTAGGAGAGGCTAAAACAGTGAACCCATATAGCCTAGGGGACTACAATCAAACTGGCTAATTCGACAGAAAACCCCTTCGCGAATCTTAAGGCAAATTAGCTAGTAGCTGGCTCGATTGTTTATTCAGGCCACAATTTCCAAAGGGGTCTCCTTGCTCTGCCATCTTCCTAGACCTGGTGGTCGCGACCACAGCCAGCCGCTACTACTTCCTTACGTTACGTAGTGATAACAAAGAAACTTACTGGCAGGTTAATCAAAACAAAAAAATTCACTTGCTAATAAACCCTAAAATCTACAGACCTGGGCCCCTGGGAATCCATTGTCTATTGCTTGCCAAAAATTTGACCCTGGGAATACTACAGGAGTTGGAACCATGACACCGTTCTCGGGTCCTCGAACTAATTTTAGGTCGGAGGCAGGAAATTCTTAGGACAGCCATTTCTGTTTTTCCAGCTTCTTCCACCCTATCTTAGGTTCCCTGGCCGCCCGATTCCCGCCCACGAGACACCAATCAGCGCCCATCCTCCCCTAATAGCTGCTGAGTGAAGATTGGCAGATAATTATTGGCGCCAAACATGAAAAGTTACCTGAGATTGGACGAAATAACGGCGAGTACAGATTGGTCAGAAGCGGCCACTCACAGAGCGCCGGGCCGTAAACAAACCATCATTGGCTGTTACCTGGGCCTCTCTTACTCAAACCAATTCTCCATTGGTTATTTTGGAATCACCCACACGATTGTTTACATCATGCTTAACAGGCATTAACCACTTACTTTTAGGATTAAAATACACTGGTTAAATCAATGAAAAAATATATTTCTTTGGAATGTGATAAGTGACGTCACGAGAATAGCTGCACCGTAGGGTGTACGATGATTACCATTAACAGAGAACAATTTTTCTTTTCGTTCGCCAATAACTTCGTTCATCCTTTATCATGATTTATCACTATCTGCGCGGCGTTTCATGTCGTAAACGTTTTTTTATTATCATTCTTTTATATCTGAAAGAGTTTAGTGAGGTAACGAGAAATTTAGCTTAGCTGAAGTCAGCAAGATGTTGCAACAAGTGCTGTTCATTACAAATTATGATGACTTTAACGCTAACGCACTAATATTAATGCAACCTTTCCTGTTAGAAATCACTTATTATGGGGCTGGACATATCAAGTATGGTATAATTATTTCAATTTCCTTTTCAATTTCCATCAACGATGTTCCTGAAAAAGGAAGCAAGCTAATTCCATACCGAACAACGCGTTTGCAACACTGTAAGTTAGACAACGATCTCCCAGTGCCTGAATACCCTGTATTTCATTGGAAAATGCAACTTCCATATATGTCAAGGGAGGCTCGAAACTAGAATGACGAGATAGCTGGCAGAAAGACCATAAATCTGACTTGCATCACCCGAGGTGTGATCTAATGCAATGTGAACAAAGGCCTTGATGCAATTTTCGCAGATACTAACTGCTAGAAGAGGTCTGTGACGGGTTTGAGGTATTTTCCCTTGTGATAAGGTGAACACTGGTGAACAGGGAATGAAGTTATGCGATACCTCGGCAGAAGAAGATTACAGAATACAGATCATTAATGGACAGCGTTACACTATCAGAAAAAAGCTCTGCGAGTATAATATCTAGTAATAAGCAACTACCAAGAAAGGCTGAAAATAGACCTAAAGCAGACCCCATTCGTGCCTTCAGTGAGCAACGTAGGATTGTTGTTGCCGTCCTTTTCAACAGCTGAACATCTCGCAATCTTCAAGATGAAAATATAAGTACGAAAACACAGGTACGAGAAAGCGAATGTAAGCCGAGACAAAGAGCGGCTTGGAGAGAGTAATTGCTCTCGTTTGGACCCAACGACCCCAGCGCTTATACGATGGGCTGGCCAAGGAGTGAGTAAGCAGAGGGAGAAGTAGAGAATAACAATAAATGAATGATAAATGTAGTTGCAGTTGACATAAATGTGCGCGCGCGCACACACACACACACACACACGGGCGCGCACGCACACCACACACACACACACACACACACACACACACACACATATATATATATATATATATATATATTATATATATATATATATATATATAATGTATATATCTTATCTGGTAGTAAGTCGGTTGTGGAATGTCGCAACCAGGATGGAGAATGAACGGGGCTAGCAACCTCATACCAACTACCAAAATATTAGCAGAGAACGTGACAGCTAATATTTCCTGGTGGCAGACGTTATCGAGAAAAAAGGTGTAAGGTTAAAAACTGTACATTTTAATTTACATGATTTCTAAAATGTCATCATCAATGATTCTTATAGCAGAATATGCTTTTGTTGATTATGCTTGTAAATTCATTCCAGATCTAATCCGTTTTCTGGCGTTGATTGTTACCAATTTGTGCATTTTTGGAGTGAGCTGCGTTGTCTTTTTACATTTTTTTCTTTAAATATGTTTCTTAAGCAAGCTTACTCAGTTTTGAATAATAATGAGTTCTATAAAGCAAAAACGCAATGACCATCGAAATATTTATTCTTCATCCCTCAATCTCACAACATTTTAAGGTTAATGAATTCCTAACGTTTTGGCGTGTCGTCGTCCAACCCGGGTCAGCCTCTATCACTAGTAGTCTCTAATAAGTTGAAGGAATAAAGATATTTTGCAGCTTGCTTGGTCATGGTTTCTGGCAGATATATATATATTTAGCATAAGTGAAACAAAAGACGACTAATTCTCACTGAGCGCCAGCACGACTGATTTATCGTCGTTGTCGGCCTGTAGTACTATACGTGCGCCCAAAGAAGGAAGATCGATTTGCCGTCATCGCCTCGATGAAACTTCAAGAGAAATCGATGCAAACTTTTAGAAAAGGTCTCTTCCGGTCGGCGTCGGAGAGACAATTGCTGTGATTTACGCGCTCCTTGTCAAGGCACCTTGAAAGCAGTCTTTGATATTATTGCTATCTCTCTCCTTGGAGCATTTACGCTCCCAAGTCGGTCTCAGGCCCGGAAATTCCTCTGATTCCACGTTGGCAGAGCCGAGAATCGAACTTCGGACCACCGGCTTGGTACCTGAGAGCGAAAACTACTCGTCCAACGAAGAACTCCCAAAGGGTTTAACAAACCGGTCGACGTACATAGATGGTAGCAAATTCCTAATGCATATTTGATTATTAAAGCACATTCTTAATGAAAACAGTATATTTCTACGCAAAGGTCCGTGGCAAAGAGAACCAGGTAACCTTTTCGAGCTCAGACCCGAAAAGGACATGAGACCAATATGAAAAATGTTCAAAGAATAATTGGTTAATAAAACTAAATGTTCAAGAAAAACCAACATGAGGTCAGTGTTGGAATATTAGATCAATATAAGAATAAGATTATTCAGAGTAAACAGGCAAAGACTATGAAACCAGTTAATCGATATTTTATAAGGATCATAGAAGTATAATATAATAAAACAATCATAGACTAAGAGATTAATATCGATAACCCACAGACCCGGGACAGTGTAGCACATGTTGAATCTTAGGGACCCTATAGGGACAGGTGAAAGGGTATAAAAGTGTCAATTTGGGGGTTGTTTGGCCAAGGTTCACTGTGTCAGCGAGTATGTATGGGCAGGACTGGGAAGAAAAGCGTGTTTTTGGGCGAAGTCTGAATCTATGTCTTCCTGGGTTTAGAGAGCATGAAAGGGCGGCTGTGCTAGGTGATTTAAATGCCAAGGCAAGTGAAAGACAAAGGGTATACATAGTCCACGTATGCCACACAGCTTTTCCCCTTTACTCCCTTCCTTAGCAACACAGCTTTTCCCCTTTACTCCCTTCCTTAGCAACACAGCTTTCCGTTACCCCTAGAGACAATCACTCTCTTTCTTTTCTATTCCAGCACAGAATCGCCTCTTTCACTTCTACCTACGTATGCACCAAAACCTCCAAGGTTCATAATACATGGTCCATGTAGTACTATGCCGCGCGCAAATTTTTTTCCTGTTAGCCCCTTCCTTAGTTCTACATCTTCCAGCCGCTCCAGACACAATTACTCTTTGTCTTTTTCATTCGTGCAAACATGCCCCTTTTAGCTTTGTCTCGCAAAGTACCAAAACATCCACATTTCTTTCCCTTAAACAAATCAGATGTCGCATTTTTTTCTCTTTTACACTACAGCCATGCAGATTTGAAACCTCGAAACTTTGCATTCAATTTTCTCTAGTGTACAACAACACTGATATGGACATGGACAATGTGCACATTTCAAGAAATACACACGCGCACGCGCACACACACACACACACACATATATATATAGCAGGAATAAAATAGCCAACAGCCATCGTAGCAGGACACTCACTTTATTTTTAACAAGAGAATTTACAAACAAATATCTATGAGATCCTCTTTAGGTCCAATTACGGCCAATGCCTTCATGTGCTCTCTCGAAGAACAAATGCTCGAAAAATGTCCCTCAACATGTCGTCCTCTCTTTTACAGAAGATATATAAATGACACAAACCATTAATATATTCCAAGAAATTTTCTGCATCCGCCCTAGATCTAAATAAAGCAATTGTGTCATTTATATACAGTTCACAATTGACCACGAAGACGATAATAAACCTCAATTTTAGATGTTTTAATCACTCGAACTCCTCAAGGTTTTAATACCAGTGTTTTTAGAAAAAAGACATTTACAGGTCAAGGTACGAACTTTTACAGCAGTTGCTCTTTCACTTTTAAATCAAATAGTATTTTCACACTGTTACACCGTGCCTATATGGCATCCTCTACCTGGCACAACTTTCACGAGGAAATTCTGTTTTTACTTCAATTTTTCAAAAATAATTCGCATCCTTCCTTCTTATTCAACAAGTATGTAAATAGCTTTTTGAATAACAGATTTCAACCCCGTCTGTCCATACCTAATATCCCTAAATTGCTCATGTAGGCTTCCATTCCTTTTGTACATTCGAAGAAGTTCAAACAAACACTGCAAAACTCAATTCGCAGTACATTTCCAGCTCTAGATATCAGATTATGTTCCAAAAATCCTAAGACAATTGGGTCATTATTTCACTATAAGGTCTCTAGTGGTTTATTGTTTCACTTGCCCAAAATGTAAAGTTGGGAAATATATCGGAGCCACTAAGAGATTGCTCAAAGTCAGAGCTGATTCTCATCTTGGAGTTAGTCAACGAACTGGATGTCAATTAAAGACTAAAGAATATTCTAATATAAGAAACCACTGTAAGAAATGGAAGACATCATTCTCTTATGAAGATTTTAATGTCATCGCCCAAGCACCCAATGACCACTCTCTCTCCATCCTGGAATCTTTAACTATCAAGCAGCTTGTTCCATTCTTTCCCTAAACAGCCAGATCTCTTTCACCATTTTATATATAGCCTAAGTTGACGTCGTCCTCCTGAAAACTGAGATGTCACTCAGTTATTAGCTCAGATAGAGTTAGGTACCAATACGTTCTAACATCATCATTTTATATATATATATATATATATATATATATATATATATATATATATATATATATAGTTTTTTCAGTATTAGGTTCTCAATATTTTACAAATCTTCTTTAGCTTGTTTTGGTCGTTTTAAATTTAAGTTCATGTTTTTAGACTTAGTGAGTTTTTTTTAACTGAGTCCATTTTTAACTTTTATTCTTTGTAATCGTACAGCCCTGAAGATGAGACGTGTGGTCTCGAAAATTTGGTCAATAAATTACAAAGATGCTATGAGGATGTTTGCTATTTTATTCCTGCTGAATCTGCGACGTTTTAGATGCCCCAATCTTCCAATATATCTTATATATAGTATATATAGTATATATATATATATATATTACATTATATATAATATAATTTTAATATATAAATTATATATATATAATATTATTATATATAGATGTAATATATATAGATAATTTAATATATATATATATAAAATATATATATATAGTATTATATATATATATATATATATATATATATATATATATAAATTTCTGTGAAATTTGTTAATAATAGTAAAAAGGTTAGCGTATGTAGATGAAGAGTCAGTGATTTAAAAAAAGTTCGTTGCTGTGGAGAGAAAAATAAATAAATAAGAATGAGACTTTGATGAAAGTGTATAGTAATCCGGAAGGGTGAGGAGAGAGGAAGTGAATAAGTTCAAGAAGCGCTAGACAAACGAAATGAAAGAAGAACTGGAAAAGAAGTGCGGGAGTGCGTGCAAAGGCAGAAGAGAATAGTAATCATCTGAGGCTTTGCTGGAGAACGTAGCGTGTAGGTACGTGCAGTAGTAGTTAATAGTGTGTATTTATTTGTCTTTTTTTTTTCCAAGGGGGTTTCATTCACTATTTAGCGGTTTTCCCTAGGGAGTAACCCGGTTTGCAGAACCAGAAGCTTGATGTTGAAAACAAACACACACACACACACACACACACACACACACACACACACACACACACACACACACATATATATAATATATATATATATATATATATATATATATAGTATATATATATTTATTTATATACAGAGAGAGAACGGGAATGTTAGTAAGGGCTTCAGTGTTAACTACATGCATCTTCCAGCTACTAAAAGTGTTATAACCAAACTTGATTGGCATAAAATAAAAAAAGACAGTACATATATATACACCTATATACACACACACACACCACACACACACATCACACACACACACACACACACATATATATATATATATATATATATATATATATAGATAGATAGATAGATATAGATAGATGAGATAGATAGATAGATAATAAAAAAATACAGCCACGATTGTTGAAGTCAAGAAACCTACTAAACATTCTAAAACGTATGGACGACCTCAACAGATGATTATTCTGCTTAAAACATTTTAACAAGAAAGGAGTAAAATTTGAACAAAGATCAACTTACATTAATTAAGACACTGATACATTATTTATCAAAGCAGATGCGATGAGCTAGTCTTCACTTTTGAAATATTTTTTTTTTTTGTCTTACGCCAAACCAAGTTTGTTTTAGAACACTTTTAGTATTCGCTCATTCATTACTATAGCTGGAAGATGCACATAGGTAACACAAGTATTTGCTACCGATCCCATTCTCTCTCTCTCTTCTCTCTCTATCTCCTCTCTCTCTTCGTCTCTCTCTCTCTCTCTATCATATATATATATATATATATATATATATATATATATATATATATATATATATATCGAGCTACAATGTCCTTTAATATCTAATTCGCTCTACTACCTCGGAATTAATATATTTTCATATATGCTTAACCGAAGGGGAATTTTTTTTCTCGATAATAGACTTGGCAAGTCTATTATCGAGAAAAAATTCCCCTTCGGTTAAGCATATATGAAAATATATTAATTCCGAGGTAGAGCGAATTAGATATTAAAGGACATTGTAGCTCGATATATGTATATGAATCACGGAAAAGTGATATGACTTATATATATATATATATATATATATATATATATATATATATATATATATATATATATATATATATGCGTTGTGTGTGTGGTTGTGACAGACTATCTACTCTATTGCATTTATTCTCAATATGCACTGTGCAATACTCTACGAGTGTCATTACTTTCTTTTAAAAGCTATTTGAGACCGCCCCCCCTCTACCTTTACTTAATGCTAGCATACGAGTATTCAAGATTAAGAGATAACGATTGGACTTCGATACAATTGCCAGCGCGTGCAGTGGTGAATACGCTAGCGTAAGAAATTATACGAATGACACCAGTTACCTTATTCCCTGCTCCAGTGTTTACGTCTAGAACAACTGTAAAACACGTGTTTCAAAAAGTTTGTATACAAATGCAGTTTAACTCGAGGATGATACATACAAGCACAATATTCTTACACAAATGGTACGATACCCGCGTTAACTATCACTTCAGCTGGCGGACGTTCGCAGAATGGAACTGCCACTACGTCAACACTCAACATTGCTCGAGCTCTTCCTCATAAAGTAGCAACCGTACGACGGTATTCATTTCACCCCAATAGATGGCGTTGGTTCAAAACTTTTTCTTTATTCTTTCTTATCGTCTTCTTTTAGTATTGATATTCGAAAAGTTTGTATCATAAATTAAGAGGGGAAAATTTTACCAAAAAGGTTGAAGTGGGATGAAAATATCTGACTAAACTTTATATTTGCTTAGTAAAGAGATTTCCGGGAAGACGGTGTGAGCTCTCACGAACACTGACAAAGATGCATTACGCAGTGACCAGCGATAATGTGAATAATGAATAACTTTAACCGACTCATGGCCATGGCATTTAATGCTTGTAAAATCCGTCGACGCGTTGAAGAAGTAACCAGCAAGGAAACTGATATTAGCAAACATTACTCCTCTCTCTCTCTCTCTCTCTCTCTCTCTCTCTCTCTCTCTCTCTCTGTATATATATATATATATATATAATATATATATATATATATATATATATATATGAATAACTTGATCACGAAGTATATAAAACGTGATGCTATATATAAATAAAGGTTTTTACCACGAAGGAAAAAATGAAAAAGCGAGATAGCCGAGTACTTTCGGTCTTGTTCCGAACTTCCGACCATTTACTAAGGCAAATTACTACTACCTAGTACCTATATATATATATATATATATATATATATATATATATATATATATATATATATAGTATGTGTGTTTGCTGAAAATCACATATCTCGGGATGTTAAGATATAATGTAGCAACTTGAATTGAATTCAAGACGGCGTTGGTCATGTGCGCAAACAACGAGAATAGCAAAGAAACAAAATTTAAACCAGTTATATATATATATAAATAAAACAAACTTTTATAAGAATATCTGTCTCTTAAGGTACAAACTTGAGTCCTTTTTCTTAAGAACCTTGTAAATTTGCACACTTTAAGACTTAAGACGTGGGTTTTCTGATTTAACAGTAAAGGCGCGTGCCCGCTTGCATAAAAAAAAACAAGATTTTGACTGTAACCTTCGCAACAGTGCATTAGTCCTCTTGGGGAAGTCTTAAATAATGCAAAACTAGTCAGGATTTATTATCTTCTGCTTCAGTTTTCCCTGTGGTAATTGATATACTTTGTATAGCTTCTATACACACACACACACACATATATGTATATATATATATATATATTATATAATATATATATATATGTATGTATACATATGTATACATGTTTGTGCGCCTGTATATATTATAATAAAAAAGGTCAAAAGGGAAGTGAATTTTGATTAATGAGTTTCCTTTGTTTGCACACACACACTCGTTGTGTTATATATATATATATATATATATATATATATATATATATATATATATATATGTGTGTGGTGTGTGTGTGTGTGTGTATGTATATATGTATATTTATATATTTATATAGTATGTATATGAGTGTGTGTAAATGTATATATATATATATATATATATATATATATAATATATATATATCTGTGTGTGTGTATACAACATACCCTTGCATATGGCGTTGGTCTGATTCTCAGCAAGTCTTCCGCAATGAGGCTGCCAGCCTTTGCCCTTCTTCCCCTTGGGTGCAACTTTCAGCACTAAACAAGCAACCAGACACTTAATTCCCTGTCTAGGTCAACTTACGTCTGATAATTTTCCGTTTTCTGTCTATACTTTTCCTGTCCGCCCTCAGATCTTAAAAACTCCTGAGGCTAGAGGGCTGCAAATTGGTATGGTCATCATCCACCCTCCAGTCATCAAACATACCAAATTACAGCCCTCTAACCTCATTAGTTTTTATTTGATTTAAGATTAAAGTTAGCAATGACCGTGTGTCTGGCACCGCGGCCAGCTGAGAGTTTCATGAGCCATGCCTGAGAGTTTCATGCTGCATTATATGCTATACAGAAAACTCGACTGCGCCGAAGAAACTTCAGCAGATTTTTTTCTTGTTTTTTTAATGTCTAAATCGTTTCTCCAAGTGGATTGATTTCGATTTGCTCGTTGACGAGGCGACGCTGATAACCACTGGACCACTAGAATGGTTCAAGGTGTTCTGAGATAGGACCTAGGAGGTCATTCAGCGCTGAAAATGAAACTATGAGTAAAATGGTCTTAATGGTGTTACTGGAGGAAAATCTTAAAGTTGCACTATGAATCAGTTGTTAGGAAAAGTGGGAAAGTAAGATAGAAGAAGAGAATATGAAAGCTTGGTGCCGATGGGCACTGCAAAGAACCGTTAGTATTGCCTAGTTATTACAATAATAACGCACAACGTGAGGTGACCTGACGGCACTATACCCTCCTACGGGAATTCTCTGGTTAGGCATAGAAGTCTCAGTTCGTCTATTTTCCAGTTAGGAATATTGAAAAGACGGCAAAATATTGGTTTTGACTAAATACCTCGAGATAGCTACATTCCGCTTTAGTTTTAAAGTTCAAACAAAGCGCTACAAAAGAGTAATCAGACTTAGGTATTCAAACCGCCTAGGATCAAGTGACGTCATGTTCCTTCAGCGTGCTACCAACTCCTCATAATTGTCAAGCTTTTAATAGTACCTAACCTTCTTTTTGTCATACAATTCGGAGCATCTCTCATCTTTTCATCTATATGGTTCTATTGATGTTTAGACATTCAAAGATAATTCGTTCCGCGTTCACTTCTGCACCACATGAAATGAATGAGCAACTTCATGTG
Source organism: Macrobrachium nipponense (assembly GCF_015104395.2). Lineage (NCBI taxonomy): Eukaryota > Metazoa > Arthropoda > Malacostraca > Decapoda > Palaemonidae > Macrobrachium > Macrobrachium nipponense. The sequence goes on along the minus strand of NC_087209.1, from coordinate 37,500,383 downwards.
CGTTCTGTTTGTAACGTATATCGAATGTTAACAAAGTTCAAGATATGTGCCTGACATAAGGAGTTGTTTTGTTAAGTATCGTAAACCTTAATGAAGACTGTGCGGATTATGCAATCCATCATAGCATTCAATAAAGAAATTCAGGTGCAAGTTTCTCGAGCAAAAGCAGTTCGAAAATGTATCAGAATCTAATATTCACAGTGAGTAACGGCCTGACAACAGCTCTTGCGTAATGCTCATCTCTGAATGCAAAGTGAGTCATACATACATAGATCGGTCTCCCCCAGAAATTCTTCACGTAACCGAACGCTCCCATAGATAAATGAGAGAAGAAGAGGAGAAGAGCGAGGATGAACGTCAGTGACAGCTGCGGAGGAAGAACTTAATCACAGTCGCCGAGTTTTTACCTTTATTTGGTGTCGAAGAGCCGAAGGATTCGCGACGCCTACAAGGGAGCGATCACTCGAGCTCCCAGTCAGCTTCATAGAGCAACCCCGCAGTTCACGAAGTGGACGGGGAGAACTGTCAGTGGCTCTTCCGGACTTGTGCAAAGTTAGGTGATAAAGAACAGTTTCCTTAATTGTGCTCTTCGCGAACTTATAAAACCGTTGGTGTGACTGCAAGGTAAAAGTTCTTCGTAATCAGCGTAGGATGTTCTTCAGCCGACTTAAGTTCTTACGTGAAGCCTGTCATATATATATATATATATATATATATATATATATATATATAGTATATATATTATATATAGTATATATATATATATATATATATATATATTATATATATATATATATATATATATATATATATATATATATTACAGCATTTTACAAGTGAACTGTCACTCGGAAGCCATGTTGTTGATAGAAAATGGAATCACTTTTAATGCAAACTTATTTTGTTATTAATGTACAGGGAGGAAAATATGGATTGTAATGGAAACTATCAGACAAAACGCAGTCCTCTCCGATAAGGTGCAAAAAAAATAAAAAAAAAAAAAAAAAATGGAAAAACGCCGTCAAAAACTGGTAATTCGTTTTGGTGAGAAATAGACAAATCCTAACTTTAAGGTAGGATTCTGTTAAACAGATCTGCAATTGTTAATAACCACGACAGAGGTATTTTCTTATAATAGTCATTATGGTAATAATTAACACTTACTATTTCATCCACTGTAGTACATTCCGACAGATTAATTTAATACCATAAACTGCCATCTGAGTAATAATGGTCATCAACATCGCTAAATTGATAAGTTTTAAAAATACTGCTGTTGCAAGAATTCTATCGATAATCTTTCCTAAACAGAAAATTAAATTCCTTAGACCAAATTTCAAGCAACGTATTTCATAAGAACTACTAATTGACATTTATATCCACACACACCACACACACACACACACACACACACACACACACACACACATATATATAGATATATATATTAGATATATATATATATTATATTATATATATTAATATAGATACACAAAAGATTATATATATATATATATATAATATATATATATATATTTTATAGTATATATTATATATATACACATATATATTATATATATAATATGATATATATATATATATTATATATATATATATATATATATATATAATATACACCATATATATTATATATATATAATTATATTATATATATATATATATATACATAATGAGTGTGGTATTTACTTTACTCGGGCATGCATAATTTAAAATTCATATTCATTTAGTGTTGATCACAAACCGCAAATAAATAAAATAACAGAAAACGAAGTTAGACGAGTCCGGCAATACTCAAGTCATGAATGAGAAGCCGAACGGTTGCGAAAGCATCCTTTAATCTAGAACAATCACTACAGTTTCGAGCCACATTCGACTCCTCTTCGGTTGAAAGCAAATGCAGGAATAAAGCCAAGAAAGTCAATGAGTAGAACGAAATGTTCAAATGAGCAACAACGACATAAAGATTGTCTAATTCATACCAAACTGGCCATTTGATTTCATCTGCAAGGTTGGCTGCTCCCAAGACGTAAGTAATGAGACTGCTGTCAAGTTTAAAGCAACCATCATTCAAATTTATAGGAAGGGTCGCTTTCATTACAGGACATTGCGTCTCTGAAGAGATGTCTGGTTGAACAACATTTCAAACTGATTCCAGTTTATAGTATGGGCATTTTCGTGAGCGTGGGTATATAAGTCATTCATTGTATCGCCATTTCTAATTGACCTCTTATGGTCAATGTGACGGTGATATACTGAACGACCTGATTCCCGTATTCAAACGTGAGAACAATCTTGTGAACAGCACAATAAACACATCGAATGCAGTCAACTCTTGAAGAATTCATAACTGAAAACTTGACCAACTCTGCTAGAATAATTACAAACTGCTTTGACTCACAGCTGTCCCAGTTTTTTCCAAGTTGTTTGTTATCCTTAATATATGAAATCACTATAGGTGTTTGCAATTTGATGGTGAACATTGAACCAAGAGGGATAATCCAGTTTCATAAAACAACCAGAAAAGCGATTTCTCCATCAATAAAAACAGGACCGCGAATTTTGTAGGCCGGCAGAAATAGAGCGAAACGAAAAGTTAAATTTTCCCGGTACGGTAAGGGAAAAATTACCAATATATATTACTATGACAAATTAATCAAATATTGTGAATCATGTATGATTATTGGGCCCCAAAAAGACATTATATTATCAGATTCCTTTTCACACAGGAATTCAACTGAAAGGCACAGCTGGTCAACTGGCTGAAAGCTATATTTCAAAACTTCGTTCGTTTAAATCATAAATAGACCAGATGTCAACAAGTTATCGAAACCAAGATGTATCAGGTGGAAGAATGATTATAATTCACGTTCGAAGTATACCAAAATCAATGTCTATATTTAAAATCGGAGAAAGACGAGAGGCCATGACACAACCGAAAGTCTGTTGATAAAGGATGTCTGAAGAACTGGTTTTTTTCATTAGCAATTTCTTGCATGTTCGGAGCGTTATTCATCCATACCAAATTATGACCTTGAATAATACAGAGTGAACTGGTTGATTCTGGCATCTTAACCTCCGAGACACAAATTGTCGGTTATATCGTTCCGTTTCTTTTGCAGGTGGCCAGTATATTTTTATATCGCTTTGCCCAATTTTTTTTTCTGTAGTTAAGTGTAGATTTCATAGTTTCTCTACGAAATGAAATTTTTGACTCGCTGTTTTGAGGAACCTTAATTCAAGTGATAACACAATACTAAGTTTTACGAAGTGTCTTGTAATAAGAAAATAACAGCAGTAATCCTAAAAATATGCCAACCTGGAGCCGTCCTTCCAAACCACCGACCTATAAATTTCTGTTATTTTTAACGATATGAATACACTGGTGATATCAGTATTCATTTCCACGCGACCTGTCGTAACGTGAGAAACAGTCAGGTGATTTCAAGACTCTCTCTCTCTCTCTCTCTCTCTCTTCGTGAAATGTGATAACCTTTCCGTTAATATTTGAAATGGACATTTTCTTATGAGATTTTTTTTTATGACAGAGATACCTCAAATAATGTCATCACGTTACGTTAGGTTGTAAAACATTATCTAACACATCAAACACCAAAAACATAATAAAGAAACGATTGGAAATGAGGGTAAAATCCAAGAGAGATGAAACAGAACTAGCAGAAGTATCCAAAACAATAAAAAAACTAAAAGCCAAAGACATTCGTAAATACAATCAGACCAAAATTGAAGAAACACTAAAGAAGGGAAGAAGCCTCAAGTTGATGAAAAGAAGACTTGGAACGGAGCGCAAACATATTTGCTTTAAAGGATGAAAATGGAAATATTATCAACAAAAGAGATGGAGTGATAAAAATTGCTGAGGATTTCTATACAATGCTGTACAATAGTGATATAAGAAATAACTTTGTCAATAGAAATAATGAAACACCTGAACCGGCATCAAAAGTAACAGTAGGAGAAGTAAAGGAAGCATTAAAATGCATGAAAAGAAACAGCTGCAGGAGAAGATGGCATAACAACTGATTTAATAATAGATGGAGGAGATTTCACAATAGTAAAACTCGCTGAACTTTACACAAAATGCTTGCAAGAATGTTCTATACCTACAGCTTGGAAAAACGTTAGCATAATATTAATTCATAAATAGGGAGACACAAAAGGCCTGAAAAATTACCGCCCATTAAGTTTACTCTCAGTAATATGTAAAATATTTACAAAGATCATATTAGGCCGAATAGAGAGACAGCTAGACTTTAATCAACCAAGAGAGCAGACAGGTTTTAGAAGCGGGTATTCAACAACTGACCATGTCCATGTAATTAACCAGCTAAAGGAAAAATCAACAGAGTATGACAAACCACTATGTATAGCATTTGTAGACTATGAGAAAGCTTTTGATTCTGTCAAAACTTCAGCAGAAATGAAAGCCCTTCAAAAGCTGGGAATAGATGAATCTTATGTTAGAACACTTGAAGATATCTATACGGGTAGTACAGCAATCCTGAAACTACATAAAGACAGTGACAATAATTTCCGATTGAGAAAGGAGTTAGACAAGGAGACCCCATCTCCTAAATTATTCACAGCGTCCCTAGAAGAAGTTTTTAAGAGTTTAGATTGGGAAAATGTAGGAATTAACATTAATGGGGAATACCTTAACAACTTAAGATTTGCAGATGACTTTGTTCTACTCAGTGAATCAGAGGAGGAATTACAAAGGATGATAGAAGATTTGAATAGAGAAAACAAATGTAGGACTGAAAATGAATATGAGTAAAACTAAGGTAATGTTCAATGAAAATGCAGAGAGACAACAAATAAGGGTTGAGGACGAAAGTTTAGAGATTGTTAATGAATATACGTATTTAGGACAGACAGTAAGCGTTTCCCAAAGGGAATGAGACCGAAATTAAATGAAGGATAAGCATGGGATGGAGAGCTTTTGGTAAACAACATGAGACTATGAAAAGTAAAATGCCTCTTTCTCTAAAAAGAAAAGTATTTAATCAGATGTTCCTACCAGTATTAACTTATGCATCAGAAACTTGGAGCCTTACTAAAGTCTTAGAACATAAGCTAGTTACATCTCAAAGTGCTATGGAAAGAATAATGATGGGAATAACACTAAAAGACAGAAAAAGAGCAACACGGATATGAGAGCAAACTAAAGTAGGGATATTCTAACAACAAGTAAGAAAAAGAAATGGGCGTGGGCAGGACGTAAAATGAGAATGTCAGATAATAGATGGATGAAAAGAATAACAGAGATTGCAAACGAAGCAGGGGAAGGAAGAGAAGACGATGGATTGACGAGCTAAGAAAATTTGCAGGTATAGAATGGCATAGGAAGACCATAAACAGAAGGGAGTGGAAGAACATGTCTGAGGCGTTTGCTTGCAGTGGACTAGCAACAGCTAATGATGATGATGATGATATTTTAATAGATTTTCCTCATATATATATATATATATATATATATATATATATATATATATATATATATATATAATATATAGGATATATATATATATTATAATATAGCTATGCAAGCTTCATCAATTAGAGAGAGACGGGGGTGGGAGCGCTAGGTACTTCGAACAAAGTATTGAGTCTTGGGTTTATTGAAGAAAACTTGAATGTCGCAATGAAACTGCAACAAAGAGAGAGAGAAGAGAGAGAGAGAGGTGGGGTGGGTGTTGGTGTTGAGGGGCGTGTAGGTACTTCGAACCGAGCATTGGGTCTAGGGATTATTGAAAATAACTGAAGTGTTTGGATTCCTGCAAAAAAACCATAAGCATTTGTTTCCCGTTGTGCGTCCTTCAGCAAACGACCCCAAACAAACGGTCGGACGAGAATAATAAGCAACACTGACAGAGCAGAAGCCAAGCAGCAGAGCTTGAATAATGTGAAAAGGACATTTTACTTTGAATATTGTCGGTGATGATTAGAGTCGGTGATCGCGGTTAACGAGCGATTTCCTTGAATCTGTTAACTCTCAGGATCCATAGTTCTGTAGTCAGTCTGTTCGACTGGGAACTCAGAGCAGAGCTGTGTTGATGCTGCTTCTATAAAACAATAATAGTCAGTCTCTTATTTGGATTTCTAGCAATCTACACACACACACACACACACACACACTTTCCAGAATCGAAATCATCTCTTCCCTTGGTGTTGTACCCGTGTAGCTCTCGCCTCGCTTTTTTTTTTTTTTTTTTTTTGTACATTGCTATCAACCTTGGATTGGCAATGCGCATTTATGCTGCTAATTCTGTCGACCTCTGCATATTTGAAATGGTGGAAAATAATTGTTTTGTCTCCCTCGCTTCAACTCTCGACCCCTGGCGGATGACCTTGGTGGAAAAGCAAGAGGCAGCGACAATTGTCATTGGCCTTACGTTATCTACGAACCTTGCGCGACGAGGAAGTGGCTATCCTTCAGTTTATTTAGCCTACGAATCCTCCAAGGATTCAGCCTCATATCCCTGAATACGGGGCTACCAAGAGTCTTCTGGTTTACAAAATATATACACGATATAAATTTGATTCAAATTCTAATTCCCTATGAATCTGAATAAAACTAAAAAAAAAAAAAAAAAAACAGATAGAAATGAGATCAAAAGATATGAAGTGGACATCTTAACTGATCGCGAATCTTCGTGAGAATGAATAGGAAAAGAGACTGAGTCAGGGTACATAATGTTCCTGTTTATGCGGGAAGAAGCAGAGAGCAGCCGATTACCATGGTCTAAAGAAGCTCAGACCATGGTTGATTTCTGCTTGCGAGATTTAAATGCCGAGACAGCAATATGAAAATAATTATAGTGTGCCATGTACTATAACAATGGACAAACTCCCCGAAGAAATACGAGATGAGTTTTTTTTAGCAGAGGTCGTAGATATGGACTAAGAAATTGAGATATTTAGCGCTTTCGTTTTATTTTAATACATTTTCGAGGCGCAACGGTGAGAGCAGTAAAAACGGGTTAACAAGTAAACGCAGAATGACATACAAATAAGCAATGCACAACAACGACTGTTTTAAAGTCAAGGAAACGAAATAAAAAAACATTATTTTGATGGGACTATGTGCCGACGGTGTTTGACGACACTCTCCTAAGAGCCAGCGAACCAAGGTGGTTTAACTTCGCTTATCAAAGGAGGAGAGGCATAGGTACCGAAAGTAGTAGTGCTATCGGGAAACGGCAAAATTATAGGGAATACAGGACAAATAAAGACCAACCACATAATTATGGGCATACTATAAAAATAAAATTTTAAAACTCATATAATCATCAAACGGCAATCAAGAACAATGTAATTGTAGGATATATAAGGAGTAGGTACAGTCTAGCATGCTTCTGGAAATATATTGAAAGTAAAATCTAGCAATATGATTAATGGAAACATCACAGCAAACAACATGATTGTGAGAAACATTTTACCATATGCCACAGGATTAAAGGAAAGATATAATAAAAAAAATGGTGAACATTTTCTATGAAGGTCTGTGGTACGGGTTTATGGGCTATTTTTTGTCAGGCATGTACCCGGAGTTTTGTAAGGGGGGGATCGTTTTTCCCAAAACTGGATCTTTTCTTCCATAAATGTCACCGCAATAAAGGTATATACAAGATGAAATCCATTAAGATGTTATTTTAGTCATATTAAGAAGAAAATTTTGGTATGCAGTCTATGGCTTTCTACCTGATTAGGTGTTATTCTAAGTATTGACTTTGGTTAACAGAAATTTACTTATAATGTAGAAAGTTTGCACTGAAACTCAAGAATATTTCTTCAATTTTATTGATTGATTCATTTATTGTGTTAACAATAACATGCATATTACTTTATTTGATGATATGTTATATACTTTGTCTTAACAAAAAAATTATTTATTACTTTGCAAGTAGCTACAGTTCAATGAAAAGGATAGTCACAGAAAATATAGACTTCCAAAAATTGGGGGGGCGGTCGTTCGAACCCCCCCCCCCCCCCCACCGCCACCAAACCAAACCTCACCCCCTTCTCGGTAGCCTTGGAGGAAATATACCTGGAGAGGGTAGTAGGTTACGACACTCGGTCAGCGCTGTAGTACCATTCTGTGAAGTGGAGCCACACCTCCCTGCAAGAGCAAAAGCGTGGTTTTGCCGCACTTGACCATACTTTCCCGGATCCCAATTCTTTTATTTTTCTTGTTAATTTGGGGAATAAAACAATTATCTAAATAGTGCAGAGCGTATATTGTAAAGTCCTGATAGCTCCTCGTTGGACGACTGGTGTCCGTGCTCGTCTACCGATTCCGCAGTCCGAGCTCGATTCCCCGCTCTGCCAACGTGGACTCAGAGGAATTTATTTCTTGTGATTAAAGATTCATTTCTCAGAATAATGTGGCACGGATTCCACAATAAGCTGTAGGTCCCATTGTTAGGTAACCAATTGGTTCCTAGTCGCGTAAAAATAACTAATCCTTCGGGCCAGCCCTAGGAGAACTGTTAATCAGCTCAGTGGTCTGGTTAAACTAAAATATACTTCACTTCAAGTCACGATGATTATATATATATATATATATATATATATATATGATATATATATATATATAGTTTAACCAGACCACTGAGCTGATTAACAGTTCTCCTAGGGCTGGCCCGAAGGATTAGATATTTTTACGAGACTAGGAACCAATTGTTACCTAACAATGGGACCTATACAGCTTATTGTGGGATCCCGAGCCACATTATACCGAGAAATGAATCTTTAATCACAAGAAATATATATATATATATATATATATATATATATATATGTACATATATATGTGTGTGTGTATGTATAATATATATTATATATATATATATTATATATATATATAGATATAATATATTATATACACACACACACACATATATATATATATATATATATATATATATATATATATATATATATATATATATATATATATTATATATATATATATATATCTATATATGTATAATATATATATATATTATATATATATATACATATATATATATATATATATAATATATATATATATATATATATATATATATATATACATATATATATATATATATATATATATATATATATATATATATATATATATATATATATATGTATATATATATATATATATATATATATATATATATCAGGTACACAAACAGTGGTTACAGAAATACAAAATAATATGAATGCAAGTATATGCATGAAAAATCATTTCATGCTAAAACTCCGAATTTCCTCTCATCAAGGATTAGCTATAGAACGGGTTGTCGACTATCAAATCCAGAACAATCTAACATAAGAAATCACAGTAAAAGTTGCAAAACACACATAGATGCCAGTCATTTTAATATTGTAGAAGAACCCGACATATAGACGAAGTAACCACCCTTGAATCAATAATGATTAAGTTAACTGTACCTTCTCTTAACCACCATTCGTCTTCCACCCAATTGTTTATTGCCTAATAACCTGTTGTTTTGTTTACACTCCCTTCCATAACAAATTTTCGTGTCAGTTCTCCTTACGCACCGCTGTGGGTAGGTGTCTTGTTCGTTCTATTATTATTATTA
>NC_087209.1:37483242-37488242 GCF_015104395.2 Macrobrachium nipponense | reverse complement strand
AGGGTGTCATTCATCTTTTGCACTTGCCTAGGTTACTACCTAGGACGTTATTGAAACTGAGTGACAGTAATTTGAGCTTAGGTAATCATCCATACTAGGCTATCTTACTGTTTGTGAGTTAGGTACCTAGGTAAGGTAGCCGAGGCTTAGACATATGTTAGCTTAGGATGGGTAAGGCTAGTAAGGTTAGATATATAAATAAAAGAACAAAAATTAAATATCACATACCTAAGACAAATGTTTACACAAGCATAAAAGACTTCAAATATTCGGTAATGCTAAGGCACAGGATATTGGTACGGCAGCCGTATCCCTGATTGCAATAGATATTGGTACGGCAGTGAATTGCGCATGGGTCAGTTTCAGACTTCCCGCCCAACAAATAACATAGTGTAGTGGGGATACGTCAGATTCTGTCGGTGCCGTGTTGCGCTATGGAATTGCTGTAGGTACGGCAGTTTGATAATCATGCAGCAGTTGCTGTACACTGTTGCTAAGAACTTTAGGTACTGCGCTAGAAAATCAGTGACAGTAGTATCAGTGTTGCCAAGTCAATTGGTCATCTGTATCCAGTTTATCCCTACACAGAATGTGAAATGTCCCTATGTTTCTAGGGATTTTCAAAAGAATGTCCCTACATTTTTTTGGGCATAATTGACCAAAAACATTAGTTTGCACATTGTATTACTTATGAATATTAGTAGAAATAAGTGAAAGAGTAATGTGTCCAAAAATATAGGTATTCTCAAACATGGCATTATTTTATTTTCATTTGTACTACATAAACAAAGTGATGGCAAGGAGAAAAAATAGAATGTCCAAATTTGAAGTGCTAAGTAAACACATATTGCAAAAATAAACATATGTATACTCTCTCATTTTGAAATGCCAGAAACTTGGTATGAACTATATATATATATATATTTATGACTAGTATAAATGTTCTGTTATAACAGAATTCCATCTAATAAAAGGAACCCATAAGAACACCAAAATATAGAGAGAGAAATACTATATTTCAGAGACTGCTGTCTCCCTCTTAGGGTAGATGAATGAGAAAAGTTACAGAGAAGGTGGTATTTATACCAAGAGGTCCATCCACAGGTATGCCAATTTAGGTCACTCCCGCTGATAATCTTCCTTTAATCTTCTTAAGCGTCGGTTGAATGAAAATCTTGTCGATGACATCTGAATCCCGTGCTCCTTTTTAGATATTCATTACCTGCCTCTTCTTAATCAAAGCCGATTCCATCATTTGACTCTCGTACTGGCAGTTGCTGCTGTAAATTATACGGGACAGATTCCAATTTATACTATGGTTATGTTCATTTATATGGTTGAAAATAGCTGAGTTCTTTTGTCCATACCTAACTGACCATTTGTGCTGTATTAATCTCTGGGGAAGTGATTTTCCTGTAAATCCCATGTAAGATTGGTCACAGTCCAGGCATGGGATTTCGTTGACGCCTGTGTCCTTGGGGGATGTCTTTTGTTGGACATTAATCAGGGATTTGGCTAAGTAAATGTAAAAGGGTTAGATTTTCCGAGGGTCTGGGTCACCGTCTTAATCCTGTCCAGTTATGGAATTTTTATTTTATTGTTGGGTGTGTCTCTGGTCTTGTCTTGAGGGGGTCGGTAGTAAATTATGTTTGCTTTGTGAATTGCTTTCTTAATTATATGGTCGGGATACCTTAAAGACGAAAGCTGCTTACGAATTAGTTCAAATTCTTTTTGAATGTCATGATAGCTGAAGTAGTGAATGTATGAAAGTGAGAAGTTGGTTTTCTGTATGTGGTAAATTTGTATTCTGTCGTGTCTCATTATTAAAACATCAAGAAAAGGAATTTTGTTGTCTATTTCCCATTCAACTTTAAATTTGATGCTGGGCACTAATGCGTTTAATTTTGAAAAGAATTAATTAAAATTGCCCCATTTATTATCCAAAAATGTTAGAATATCATCTACATATCTCATCCACAGCATGTTTTTGGGTAGTACCCTACTTTTATGGCCTTCCCAAAACTCCCAAAGACAACCTTCCATTCAGACCCATCGTTTCATGTGCCGGAGCTTTCAATTACAAAATTTCTAAATGGTTAGCTGGCACTTTTTCTCTCAGTCACATTAAACATTCGACAATTTTTGTCACAAATTCAGAGAAGCACATATACCACTTCACAACTTAAAACTTCTAAGCCTTGACGTAGATTCCCTGTTCACAAAAGTACCAGTACAGGACGTTCTTCAGTTTTTGAGGGAAAAATTATCCCCTTATTCAGATCATTTCCCATTGGCGCTAGACAAAATAATAAAGTTAGTTGAATTATGTGTATCTAATAACGTATTTTTATTCGGGGAATTGTTCTATAAGCAAAAATTCGGGTGTAGTATGGGTAGCCCTTCTAACCCTGTTTTAGAACACCATAATCTATACATGTAATCTACTTTTGAAACTAGTAATAAATGCAATAAACCCAAAAAACATGCTGTGGATGAGATATATATGATACGTTTTTACATTTTGGGATAATAAAGGCAATTTTAATGAATTCTTTTCAAAATTAAATGCATTAGTGCCCAGCATCAAATTTAAAGTTGAATGGGAAACAGACAACAAAATTCCATTTCTTGATGTTTTAATAATCAGAGACACAACAGAATACAAATTTACCATATACAGAAAACCAACGTTCTCACTTTCATACGCACTACTTCAGCTATGCCTATCAAGATAGGCATAGCCAGCAACCTATTCTTAAGAGCCTTATGAATTTGTTCTCCAGATTTCCTGGAAAAAGAATTTGAACTAATTCGTAAGCAGCTTTCGTCTTTAAGGTATCCTGACCATATAATTGAGAAAGCAATTCACAACGCAAACATAATTTTCTACCGACCCCCTCAAAACAAGACCAGAGACGCACCCAACAATAAAATAAAAATTCCACAACTGGACAGGATTAAGACGGTGACCCAGACCCTCGGAAAATCTAACCCTTTTACATTTACTTAGCCAAATCCCTGATTAACGTCCAACAAAAGACATCCCCCAAGGACACAGGCGTCAACGAAATCCCATGCCTGGACTGTTGCCAATTTTACATCGGATTGACCTATAAACAATGAAATACTACAACAATTTGGACCATTCAATACCTAACTTAATACGTACTAGTAGTACTAATATGTATGTACCTGTAAGTAAAGTGTATTAGTGTACATGGTATACGAGAAATACTGTACTTACATACGTATGTATGTAGTAAAATGTGGAAGCTTAACTTTTGAGTGAGGCTATCTCCGAAAGTGGCGACAGAGGAGGAGGACAAACGGCAGAAAATTTATGTAGTACGTACACGTAACTTAACGAAACATTAAAAATGTCATTAAACATAAACTAAACTTTACGAAACACATTAACAAAACCGTAACACTTAACTTTACAAAAAACTTAAAATAATTTTTTTTTTTTTGTCTTATTTTGATTTTTTACTTTTTTATTTTTTTTTTTTTACTTTTTTATACTTTACGTTTTTTTACAAAATTTCAATTTCTTCACCACCGAATGGATGCCAGTCCGTTTACGGAATTTTTCGAACCACCCATGAGAAGCCTTGAAGTCTGGGGTTGCCGTTGATGTCCCCTCTCCTCCGTCGTCTTTGGCTTGGGCAATCAAATCGCCGAAAATAGTGCTGGCCTTCTGGCAGATTGCCGTCTCGGTTATTGTATCGCCAGCGATTTCTTTGTCCTCAATCCATAGAAGAAGCAGCTTCTCCATTTCATCATGCATGTGGCTCCTCTTGTTGGACAAAATAGTCATGCCCTTGGAAGGTGTAGCTCCTTTGATGGCTTCCTTCTGCTTAAGGGTGGTGGGGTGGTGCCTATCGTCGACGGATTTCGGCCGTATTCCTTAGCAATCACACTCAACCGCATGCCAACTTCATATGTTTTTTTTTATTATCTCCATTTTTGTCTGCATAGAAAGCATTCTCTTCTTTCCGTGAACTTCAGCAACTTTCTTAGGACCCATGACTATATTGTACGTAATTAAATTATGTATTATAGTCCCACCTTAGGCCACCCCTCACTCTGCGTTTCCTGGGCCTAAAGCAAAGTGACTCCTCTTCTCGCAGTCGAGCTGACCGCCAACTGCCGGACAAGTAGTTAACTACCGAACCCCCTTTTTCAAAGCTTATGACTGGTTCAGCTGCCACTAAGTACCTTCCTATTGTTAAAAGACCTCAGGTTTGTATAGTTAGGAAAAATACAATTTCCGACAAATTGTTATTTTTCATCAGCCTCCACCCCTTCGATTTCTAAGGCCCCCTGCAGAAGAAGGAGAATGTAGTCTCCCCCCTAAGAAGTCTTGTCATGGGACTTTTAAGGGTCTGCCTCTTAGAACTGAGGCGGCAGTTGGGTCTTCCACTGGCTCTCCTGCTCCTTCAGGAACGGGAATCATCACGCCGTCCCCAGGGCCTAGTGTGTTGGGAGTCGTAGAAGCGCAAACTTCGGTTCGCACTTCTGCTGCTAGTCCTGGAGGTTCTGCCCCTAAGACTAGTTCTGTGTCGGGGGCTTATTCGTGAGTTTCCCTGAGTGCAAGATGCTGGCGATTGCTCTCATGGTGATTGCTTGGTTCCCAGGGTTGATGTGACGGTCCTGCGGGACCGTGCATGCAATAAGACCGGTAGGGGTCCCCCATTCAGTCCTCTTGAGAGGTTTCAGCCTCAACGAGGACTTGGGTGTGTCTGAGGACTGTAACGGCCCTCTCCAATCAGGTGCATGCTCAACCCCACCCAGACAACGGTCATGTTCGCATGACTGACTGGTCTCTGTGGCAGTGAATGTTTCACCTGCCGTGCGAGAGTTTCGTAACCCTCCTCGGGAAAGCATTTCTCCTGACGATAACGCATTTCTAGACTTGCGTTACGGCCATCACTGCAGGTTGATGGCTGCCCGTGACTCGCTTCTCCTGCTAGTTCTGCTAGCAAGGTGAGCGAGAGCTT
>NC_087209.1:37440474-37482742 GCF_015104395.2 Macrobrachium nipponense | reverse complement strand
GGCGAAATGTTTGCCACCACCAAGACCAGTCAGTCACACGAACGTGACCTCGTCTGGGTGGGGCGAGCATGCGCCTGACTGGAGAGAGCCACTAGTCCTCGATGAGTCCAAGTCCTCGTTGAGGCTGAAATCTCTCAAGAGGACAAAATGTGGATCCCCTACCGGTCTCTTGAGTGTAGGTCCCGCGGGACCGTCACATCAAACCCTGGGAACCAAGCAATCCCCGACGAGAGCGATCATCAGCAAGGCACAAGTCACCTGAGTGACTTGCTCCTTTCTTCTACTCTGTGCCCGAGTCATGATGGTGAGCAGACTCATGTTACAGAACTCTGGATGCATGCAAATCCGAAGATTTACATGCACTCAGGGATTTGCAAACGAGCGCCCAACACAGAACTAGTCTTAAGGGCAGAAACTAGGACTAGCAGCAGAAGTTGTGAACCGAAGTTTGCGCTTCTACAGCTCCCGTCACGCTAGGCCCCGGGACAGTGAGACAATTCCCATTCCACGAAGGAATGGGAGAGCCTGCGGGAAGAACCCAACTCCTCCATCAGTTTGAGGAGGCGACCCTTTAGAAGTCCCGTGACGAGACTTTTTTTGGGGGGAGCCTTAGAAGTCAAAGGATGGAGCTGAATGAAAAATAAGATGATTTCTGAAGAAACTGACGACACTTGATGAGCTTCTCTTCATCTTCGACTTCTCCATTCTGCAAAACTTCTTCTACAGGATGAGGTATATTTACCAGTAGGAATAGTGTTAATAGTGTTTAATAATCACAGGGTAGCAGGTGTAAGTTAATATGATTTCCATCAGGGGATCAGTACACACACTCAAGGACCAATATCACAGCATGCTATGCATCACAGGTACAATTCCAAAGTTAGGATAACCAAAAACAACGAAGAGGTATCAAACCTTCATTGAAGGGCACCGCCCTCCGAATGAGAGGAGATACTCCAAAAACCAACACCACACCGCCCCCTCTTCTACCTTTGTCCGATAGCTAGTGTAAGGACGAAGGAGAAAGAGGAATTACCAGAAGAAAACAAAGGACAAACCTCCAAAGTTTCCCCTCAGCAATTCCCAAACCATAAGCGTAAATTTCGGATGAACACATGTCTCATCCTAATGTTAAGGGCGAAAATATTTAAACTGATAAAGATAGTTTTCATACTTTTGCCGCCGACACTTAACACAAAGTAGAAAGGTGGCTATTCAAGGATATCACAAAAGTGGGTTTGCATATTAATTATTAAACTCAATTAAACCCTCTTACGCCGAAGCCCTAAAAATCAAACCTCTCCTGATGGCCGGCGCCGGTTTGGAGTGAGCGCGGAAACCGGAAAAAAATAATTTTTCAAAAAAATCACAGCGCGCTTAGTTTTGAAAGATTAAGAGTTCATTTTTGGCTCATTTTTTTGTTCATTGCCTGAAGTTTAGTATGCAATCATCAGAAATGAAAAATAATATCATTATCATATGTAAATAATGCGATATATGTAGCGAAAAAAAAATTCATAGATAATTGTATTCAAATCACGCTGTGCAAAAAACGGTCAAAGCTAACGAGTTTACTTTTTTTTTTCGTTGTATTGTACACTAAATTTCAATCATTTTGATATTAATACATAGTAAAACATAAAACACAACACCGGAAAAATTATATCACAAAATGATGTACGAATTCGTAACGAGCGGACGTAAAAAAAATTTTATTTTATTTTTCAAAAATTTCACCGTAATTCTAATAATGTTCTAGAGACTTCCATTTGTTTCAAAATTAAGACAAATTGATTGAATATTACGATACTGTAAGAGTTGTAGATTAGAAATTGCAGATTTCGACCATTTCGGACGAGTTAAATTTGCCCGAATGTCGAAATTTTAAATATATATATTTTTTCATATGCACATATTTCAAAGATGGAAAAAAGCTACAACCTTCAATTATTTTTTATTGTATTCTTCATGAATTTGCGCACATTTTGATATATGAAAATCTATAAAAGGCTATATGAAAAGGAGCAATATTAGGATAATGCCATGACGTATTTCGGAGACTTGCGGCCGCGAATCGGGCGCGCGGAGTGAAGGTAAATATATTTTTCAAAAATTCACCATAAATCACAATATTGTTTTAGAGATTCATTTTTTGTTTCAAAATGAAAAGAAAAATTACGGAATATTACTAGGCCGTAAGAGTTTTTAGGTTACAATTGCGTTTTTCAACTATTTCGGTAGAGTCAAATTTTACCGAACGTGGTTTTTTTTCTATTTTATCGTGATTTAAATGCAAATATTTCGAAAAAAGAGAAGCTACGCCTCAATCATTTTTAGTTGTATTCTACATGAAATTGCGCACATTTTCATATATAAAAACTTTATGTAACAGCTAATTTTAAATGGTGCAAACATTTCGACAATCGCACAAAAAATTCTGATATTTTTTTCGGAAGAGTTTACCGCGCGAACGTAATTTTTTTTTTTTTCATAAATTCACCATAAATCGAATAGTGCTAGAGACTTCCAAGTCGTTGCAAAATAAAGGTAAATGATTGAATATTACTAGAATATAAGAGTTTTTAGCTTAACATTGCGTTTTCGACCATTTCGGTAGAGTCAAAGTTGACCGAAAGTTGAAATTTTTGCACTTAAACGTTATTTATATGAAAAATATTTATCAACAAAACTGATAAAAGCTACAAACCAGGGTTTGTTTTTTGTTTTTTGTATTGTGCATGAATTTTCGCACATTTCCATATATAAAACTTATGTAACGGCAAATTTAAAAGGTGCAAAACATTAGGACAATCGCACGAAAAAATTTATCGGAGAGTTATCGCACGAACGTAAGGAAAAAAGTTTTTTCATAAATTTCAAATCATAAATCGAAATATTGTGCTTAGAGACGTCCAATTGGCGTGCAAAAATGAAGGCAAAATGATTGAATATTACTATAATATAAAAGAATTTTAGCTTACAATTGCGTTTCTCGACCATTTCTGTAGAGTCAGTTGACGAGGTTGAAATTTTTGCACTTATCGTTATTTATATAGAAATATTTAAAAATTGATAAAAGCTACAAATCATGAGTATTTTTTAGTTGTATTGTGCATGAAATTGCGCACATTTTCATATATATACTTCATGTAAAGGATATTTAAATGGTGCAATAATTATGTCAAAGTGACGAAATAATTTCCGAGATGTGTCACTGATACTTTTTAGTGCGATAAGAAAGAAATTCGCGCTTGCGCGCCTGCGTAGCGATTGTAAACAAAACAACGCCTTGATCCGTGAACTCCCAGCATCCCCCAAGGCGCGTGATACAAAAGTTTTTGGCTGGTAGGCCTATAAGTATTTTTCCGCGAATTTTTAAAAAAACTTTTTTTGAGCCGACGTATGATACGCCAATCGGCATACGGGAGACATTTTGACTCGACGTTTAATACGTCCAATCGGCGTAAGAGGGTTAATTATCAATATCAAACACAGTATATACATATTTATTAAAAAAAAAAAAAAATTAAAGATCCCACCAGGAAAATGATTAATGGCTAGTCAGCTAGAGCTAAAAAAATACATCTTCATCAGAAGACGGCCAAAAGCAAAGTGGAGTGTGTACATCAGTGCAGGCGGGCCTACCCTCCTAACAGACGGTAGTTACTGCCTAACCACCTTGTTCAAGAATTTAACGGCCGTAATTCAAGGTACGCTGAAAGTAATTCCTTATGTAAAGGACCAAGGGTTTGTATACGTGTAGGAACAATTGACTAGTTGGCATCATTGCCCTGCCCAGGCCACGCTTCCTACACTGTGCTGTGAGTTGACGGCAAGCTTGTGTAATTGTAATTTAACTGAGGATGTAATCAATTACACATTTTTTTTTTTTTAAAAGCAATTTAAGTGTAAATCTACCCTATTATTAACTTTAGTTATAATGTAATTTGATAATACGACTGGTAATAATATTTGTAATTTGTAATAGACATAAAGCATAATGTAATTACTGATGGAAATTTGTCTGCTAAACGGATGAAGACGTCATACTACCAACTTCCGTCACCTAAGGGAATATTCTTGAAAAGCAATGAAATGTACACATTCCTTATGATTTCTGATACCATTGTTAGCTGTGTTAAAAATGTCAACATAGTTAAACACATACTTCCCTCAAGATGACAAACATGGCATAAGTGGGGAAGAGCTGTTATGTCATATGTCAGTCATAGCTACCAAACCAAACAGGGCAAAAATGAGTTAAGTACGGCAATGCAACTCGTATTCGCCATCAGCTGATTCCAGAACGAGAAACTGACCGCTAAGTTAGTATTTATGCTACCCTAATATGAGGATACATATTGTAATACTATTATAATGCTGAAGTCTGACTGAATCTGATCTTCATTCCTGTTCGATTACATTTTGTACTGAATTATTTCCCTAAGATTTGATTCTTGTTTCATGTTTAATTTACACCTGTACTGATTGCATTGAACCTACAGCATTGGCCACCACTAAATAATTACTATACCAATGTGTAGTATAGAAAATACTTTAGGCTAGGCTACTGTATATGGCATACGATATATCATCGTGAAAGCTAGACTAACCATAGTTAATGTTATTCAATTTCTGTATACATACTGAATTATCATAAGTCAATATACAATGTACCGCGAATTAGTTTTGATATTAACTATTACCATACCGTATAGTATAGAGTCAAAATGAAAGCCTGATCACCAAGTTTACCACCATCGCAAGACAAACAAAAGTTATCCACGAAGGATAAGAACCTTTAAGACGAAGGGCAGTATTCACACTTCAGAAACCCGACAGACCCGAAACCACCCCTGAACGATCAACCATGTACATATAAAGCTTCTGTTCCAAAGAACTTGAAGCAGGAAAAACCAACGATGACTCTCAAGACAAACCGTCACTCTATAAACTACTATAACAGAATTCGAACCGAAGAAACCTGCGCTTGTCTTCCTGAACACTACGGAACCTATTATCCCTATTCGTCTGTACCTGGCTTAAATTGACATCAACCTCATAACTTACACTTGAAGGAGGGAGGAAATCTGCTGCCAACACTGCCTGCTCCACGCCGGGGTTGCCTGAGGACCTACCCACTCGGAGGTGTGTGGTTCTCCTGACCCCTGACCCCGGGCACCCTTAGACTAGAAATAGGCTAGACATGCTAGGTAGATGATAACCTGTCCTCTAATTTCTTGAGTAACTAACTCTAAAGCTTCCCTGTCTCTTGACCAAGACACACATCTCATTACATCTCTGACTGGTATTACAATAAACCTTCCTACACAAAATAACAAAGAGAATGTCAATCATGTTTGAGGGTACTCATCCTACGCTTGCAGGGTGTGCAGAACCGATGACCACTAACATATCCAGCAGTAGAAGGCTCGATCGTCGAACAGAAGCAGAGGCGTTAGCAGTCAGCGACATTTATTTTCTAACTTATCCATAGCGAATACAAAGTACTGTTCCAAAGTCAAATCAGGAGAAAACCTTTAATAACTGTCCAAAGTCGCAATCTGACATACACAATAAAAAAACTCTTTAAAAGGGTCGGCTAAATGACCAAAAGTTCGCCTGATATGGGACTAATTGGCACAGCAAGGCGAACAAGGAACAATTCTGGTGGTGGCCAGTATTTTGCACCAGCGTTGCCAACGGTAACACAGGTAACTCATTTGACTACTTTTTACCTACAGCGTTGGTAACGCTGACAGTTAAAATTACCCACTTAGTGGGAAAATATGTGGGGATATAGTTCGGGCTGGTCAGTAACCAGGGCTAATTCAGGCGTTCAGGAAGTGTATTAAAATATACAAAAAACAAAAGATACACACTTTTCAAAAAAACAAAAACAAAAGACAAATAAATAAAATACTGTCACACTTTTCAAAAGAAAAAAAAAGGATGCACTTAAAAAAAAAAATGAGAAAGTGCTAGAAAAAGAGGATAACTGCCTGATTGTATGTATCCACATTTACACGTCACTCAGAGATCAAAGTATTATATACCCATTTGTGTATAATACTTAGATCCTCAAGGAGCTAGTACTACACATGACGTCCCAAGGAGCTTACTCCATGTTTTCTACTAGTACCCTCGAAGTAGGTGACGCATAAGGGTGGATACATCCTGGGTTAAATACGCATGGGAACTCAAACCCAAGACCATTAAAGCCATGCTACAATGGCTATGGCACCTCGAAGATCAAGAACTTGCACGTAATAAGAAACAGGACAAAAACTGGTAAAGCATGCAATTTTTCACTGCAGTTATTTCATAGCACAAATCCTCCTCTACAGTTGTCTTTGATTAAATGAAAAAATAACATGGGTCATAAGGGTATAGCCTAACCTAGGGTATAATGTCACAGCCTAACCAAGCTTTAGGGTTATAGATTAAATAGCTGTAAACCTTCCATGAATCATTAAGTATCATTTATTTATTTATACAGTCTTAAGCTACAGTAGGCCAGGCTACAGTCCACAGGCATCCTGTAGCTTACAGTAATGAGACCCTATAGAAGCCTAATAGTCCTAAACCTTAACATTATCCTAAGAGTAAATCATTAAGATATCATAAAGCATCATTCATTTAGACAGTCTTATGTTAAAGTAAGCCAGGCTAAGCTACAGATTACCGTTTACATGCTGCTGAAACCTATGTCCAGACTCCACAGAAGGCTATGGCCTATAGGTAGCTTAGGTCTACCATAACTATAAGTTAATTATCAAAATATCATTGAAAATATAAATTCAGACAAGGTTATGATACAGTATACAGGCCATTTAGACTGTCTTAGGTTACTGTAACCAATGCTACAGGCTACAGCCTACAGGTCTCCTGTAGCCTACAGTAATGAGACACCATTCAAGGCTGTAGTCTTTAATTACCATAAGCCTATAAGTACATAATTAAAATATCATCCATTTAGACAGGTTTAGCCTATGGTCTATAGTACAAGCTACAGTCTATAATAAGTCTACAGCCTTCACTATCTAGGGCAATGCATCGCTCCGCGGACACTAATGAGCCCCTTTTCACTGTTATTTAATCGGTGAAACAAATTACAATTCAATATTTAAGCACATAATTCAAACGATTGAGGTTTCATCAACAAACTGAGATATATGAAGCCGCCATACAAACTAAAATAAGCATGTGAGGTCTTCTTAAATTATGTTTCCAAGGCAGTTTTTAAATCCAATATGGTGTGGTATAGTCTCGCGGACACCAGGCATACACTAGCGGACATGTCCTTTCCGGCACTCATTTGAGCAATTATTTGCGTATCTATGTAACATTTATTGCTTTTACTTAGTATTGCAGTTGTAATCAGCACAATAAAACAACATTTTGTTGCCTATAATAGTGAAAGTATGAGACGTCTTATTTCCTGTGATCATGTTTTTGACCTGAAATGCATTTTTTTTACCTTGTCATTTTGTGGTGCTTTATCCTTACTGCCATCACGAATGAAACCCCACAGTGCTTATTGTGTAATTTACACATTTCGTTTTTAATTCACTCCAAATTTAACTTAAAATATGTGAGTTTGTCCACGCCGGGAATAATTTTGTACGTCTGGCATCCAGAATCCCAGAGGTCAAGCAGACGACGGGTTACTGAATTGTTTATGACAAAAAAATGGACTTTTGCTAGCACTTTTCATTCATGTAAGTCTATACAGTAGAGCCTCGGTTCTCGACGCTAATTCGTTCCAGAAGGAGCGTCGAAATTCGATTATTTCAAGAACTGAATCAAGTTTTCCCATAAGAAATAACTGAAAATGGATTAATCTGTTTCTTGACCATCAGTTATTACCCTAACCTTGCCTTTTTATACAATGCATTACATGTAAATTACAACTAATAAGTTTAAAAGTTAAATAAATATCATGTTAAAAGTATAATATAAATTTTAAATGTATATATACGTATAAAAAGAAAACTGAAAATGGCCTGCGTCCAACCGATTGTTGACCAAGCGCCATAGGGTACCTAGGTAAATAGTAAGTAGAAAGTAGTGTAGTGGGTTGGCATAAAAACGTGTTTGCTAACATAATAAAAACATTGAAAAGCAAGTCTAATTATTACAGTAAATTAATAAACTATTAAAATTAAACCCAATTTATATTTATCAAAAATTTACGAAAATTTGCCTACAGTATGTCAGCATTTAAGGATGTAAACAAACCATAGCGCAGCCCTGGTGGTTTATAGCGGGACTATGGTAGTAAACAAACCATATCATCGCTATAAGCCTAGAAACATTTACATTCGATATTAATTTATGGTAAATCTTATACGGAGTCCGACTGCAAATACTGTATACAAAATCGCTTGAAAATTATCTTTCAGTAAATGTTATGATACTAACGATTTTGTTTCATAAATGTCCTTATAAAAAAGGTGCGTCGCTTTTACAGCAAACTGTCCATATCAGGGCTGGTTTCAGCTTATTGGACTTTGACAATTATTATGGTACTGCATGGTACAATATATACGTACGTATAAGTAAAAGAATCATCTTAATTTTCTATAATTACTATACCATTACGTACCAGCATCTCTTGAGTTTAATATCAAGCTAACCTCTTTTTTACGAGGACGCTTATAACCAAGCATACAGATTGCGTTCGTTACCACACGCGTTACATATGTAAACTGTGTCACTACCAGATCTCATACGTAAACATTGACGTCTTTTTTACAGTAGACATAAAAGAATCGTCTTAATTTCTATAATTATTCTATACCATAGCAGCTTCTCTGATTTAAGCTAAGGCTAACCTCCTCTTTACCAGCAAGCTTAAGATTGCGTTCGCTACCGAACGGCACACATTATGTATGTAACAGTGGTTTCACTACCAAATCTCACACGTAAACAATGACGTATTTTTACAGTAGACACAAAAGAATCTACTTAATTTCTATAATTAATGTACCGTAGTGGCTTCTGATTAAGCTAAGGCTACCTCTTCTTTACCGCAAGCTTAAAAAGCTTAGATTGCGTTGCTACCGACCGAACATGTTACGTATGTAACTGGTTTCACTACCAAATTTTACACGTAAACATTGATGTATTACAGTACGACATAAAAGATTCGTCTTAATTTCTTAATTACTACACACTTAATATGGTATAGTGGCTTCTCTGATTTAAGCTATGGCTAACCTCTTCTTTACCGGCAAGCTTAACAAAGCTGAAAGATTGCATTCGCTACCAAACCACACATGTAACCTACGTACGTAACATTGCCTTCACTCCAAACCTAACACTTAAATACGTATTGCATTTGCTACTGAAACGCGCTCCTCAAGTGTGAGCATGGTTTTAGAATAGGTCTACGCTTGAAAAAAAATCAAGCAAGGGTGTTTGATTAAATCTATATTTCGCTCATCACTTTCATGCAGAAGAGAGGATAGACGAAACTTTAGGTTTATTATGGAGTTGGAAATGATGGAAACATTTTGAAGAAGGAAAACACGAGATGCCATGTAAACACTTTTCCATTATTTCAGAGATTAACAATAGCAAAAGGTTTGAACATAGATAGCCAGTAGTAATGTTGGGACCCATGATGAATCAAGAGGTAACTGCGTATAGAGTTGATACCACCAAAAAAGCAAACGAAATGCGCGCAAGGTGTACGAGACACGACACGTTTGAATGTTTGTAAACAATAGCTGCGGACTTAAAACAATGCTGAGTGGCGTCACCAGTGTTACCAACCGTTTTGCTAAATTATGCTAGTCGGTCCAAGCAAGAATTTATGCCAAATATAGTGCAATTTGGTGCCAGAATTATGCTATTAATCTATCATTATCTCATTGCTCTAATACATTTGAGCTAAAACAACGATGTAATGGAAATTTAAAACATTTATATATTAGGTGAAATGATACAAAGTGCTGCTTTTGAGGCAATTTCACTTTGAAGATACATATATGAAATTGAGGAATTTTCTGCATTTTATTTAAAATTTTAGTGAAAATACATTCTAAAATTGTACTAGAACCCTAAGTGTGAAAGAAATTATGCTAAGATCCAATTCTTAGGTCAAATTATGCTAAAAAAACATGAAATTATGTTACATTTGGTAGCACTGGATGACGCCAACTAGCGGCAGCTGGCGGAAACAGTTTTGTTTACAAACATCATATGGTCCGGTGGGGTCGGAAACTGGTTTTTTTGGTTGAAAACAGATACAAAGTTTATTGGAAATTTAGTGGCAAAATCCGATTATGTCGAGTTCTAATACGGTCGTGAACCGGGGCACTACTGTATTACTATTTTGACTTTTAAAAAAAATTATAATTGTATGGCAGAAATATAATTTATCATTTTTAATAATTGTACGGCTGAAACAAATGTAATCTTTAATGCGTGCTAGGGATGCCAATCATCGTTGCCAATGACGATTCCTTTACAAACTGTTTCCGTGAATTCTAGATGTCATAGTAATGCAATAATGATAAAATTGCTCTAATATTTATGTATATATATATATATATATATATATATATATATATATATATATATATATATATATATATATATATATATATATATAATACAAATAGGTATGCTAAATTCACTTATTTCCACTGTTTTTTGTAAGTCTTATCCCAAGTTTGGAGGGTAAACACAGAAAAACAATTGGCAACGCCAAAGCGATATCACGCAAACCGATGAAATTTTGTCAGGAATCTGGTTACTTTTATAACAAGGAATATTTTCAAATGAATTATCATGAATATGTAAATAAATATATGCAATTCATAACCTTATTCTGGTCTTTAACTAATTATTTAGTAAAAGTTATCTACTGCACTTTTCTTCTTCCCGAACAATTGACATATTTTCCCTTCCGGACCCAATACACCTTGTCGTTTAAGATTGTTGTCAATAAAGTGTCCCAGCGTCTATGGGTAAAAGTGGTGTGTGGATTTAGCACAGGAAATGGAAAGTTTATGGACACAAGTGACTCCACAAACACTGAGATGGCGTCAATCTTCTACACATAAGGTGTTATAAGTAAAATCTCGAAAGCGTCATGGAGATAAGTTTGCACCACACATGGCTAGACTTTCATTAATTTGTGTTTAATCGCAAATTATGGTATTATTATGTGACTTGAATAAAACACTTACTTTGAGAGGAAAGTAGAGGTCTCGATCTGTTGTTTCCATGCTGTTGGGTTATGACTGGTGTCTAATTCAGTAATACTGGAAGTGCTAAAGTTATTTTTTGGGAAAGTGTCCGCGCAGCGGTACAGTGTCCGCTTGTCCGCACAGCAGTGCATTACCCTTCAGTCTATAAAATATAACTGTAACCAGTATCCTTACAAGCTTAGGCTACAGTAGCCCTTCAATACAGTCTAGAGCATATACAGTCACTACACAATCTATACTACTAGGGTAAACAACCGAGTGGACTGGCCAACTCACCGACTACCGCGGTTTTGGCCACCCTCCAAAAAAGTACTTAAACATGTCCTGACACCGGAGATGGTCATCAGTCATGAGTTGTTGGTGATGATAGCAGGAGCTCAAGACCTCTACTCTCCTTTCGAAGTAAGTATTTTCTCCAAAATTAGAAATTAAGGCCATATTTTAAGATTTAAACAGAGGGTAATGAAAAGGGTGGCCAACGCAGTGCCCACTACCCCAAAACACTTTCGAAGTTTTTACTTACAACTCCAAATATTTTGAAGATTGACGCCATCTTGATGTTTGCGGAGTCACTTGTGTCAACAGACTTCCAATTCCCTGTGCTAAATCCGCACACCACTTGTACCCATAGACGCTGGGGCACTTTCATCACAAAAATCGTAAACCCGACCTCTAACCAGTACTTTTCCAAGGGGAGTACAGCATTTTTTGCGCTCTTCAATTGTTTATCGGTGTTGTCAATTGGTATGTGTTTAACCTCCAAACTGGGTATAAGTCTTGCACAAAACCAGGGAAATAAGTGAAATTAGCGTATATTACAGCAATTTTATCATTACTGCATTACTATGACAACTAGAATTCATGGAAACAGTTTGTAAAGGCATCGGCGTATGTGTGAAGCTCAACTAGATTGGCAACGAGTCATTTTCCGTCTCGTCGTCTGCTCGTAAAAGTATATCAGAAATATTTTTAATTTTTCGGGGTTAATTTGGTTGCAAAAAAGGGATAATAGACATGAATTAAATAAACATTTTGAAGTAAAGTTAAACTAAATAATGAGTAAAGTAAACAATTAAGGGAATAAAGCTTTGTACCTAATAAACAGTGTAGTCGTCTGCTGCTCGTAACTGTGTTTGCGGAGTGAGTGCTTAGGAACCAGGAAGAGCAACATGGTTCAGGTGCAATTTGGAGTGAATTAAGACCAAAATGTTTACAACTACAATCAAATAAGCACTGTGGAGTTTCAGTTGTGATGGCAGTAAGGATAAAACCACCGATTACAAGGTAAAAATGAATTCAGTTCAAACCATGACCCCGGGAATAACAAGTTTCATACTTTCACTAGGGGAAAACACCAGCGACTACCAACCCTTATCACGGTTTTCAGGTCTTATTCACTCGATATTTAAATGGTGAAACAAGAATACAATTACAACTCCAAGCATACCATTCAAAAGATTGAAGTTTCATCAACATAATGTGATATATGAAAGCCCCATACGAACTAAAATAAGCATGTGACGCTCTTCATAAAATATTTTTTCAAGGCAGTTTTGAAATCCAATATGGCGGCTACCGTGGGATGTACCGGTTTTGAACATACGAAATCATCTTTCCAGCAATCATTTGAACAATGTTAGCGTATGTATGTAACGTTTATTGATCTTACTCAAGTTTGCAGTTGTAATCAGCACAATAAAACAACATTTTGTTGCCTATATTACTGAAAGTATGAAAATTTTTATTCCCGGGGTCATGGTTTGAACTGAATTCATTCTTACCTTGTAATCGGTGGTTTTTATCCTTACTGACTGATCACAACTGAAACTCCACGTTGCTTATTTGATTGTTATTATACACATTTTGGTCTCAGTTCACTCCACATTGCACTTTAAACCCGTTGCTGTTGCTGGTTCCTAAGCGCGCACGCCACAAACACAGTTACGAACAGCAGACGACGAAACTGCAAAGTTTTATTCCCTAAATTGTTTACTTTACTCGTTATTTAGTTTTAAATTTTTACTTTGTTATTTAAAAATTTTAATTTAATTCATGTATATTATCCCTTTTTCGCAACCAAATTACTCCGAAAAATTACAGATATTTCTAAATTAGATACAATCAAATGTTTCTAATGTTTTCATACATCTGGCTGTCGAAAACCATAGAGGAACGACTACGGATAAGTGCATAGAGGAACGATTACGGATAACTGAATTATATACTATTTTTTTTTTCTGCTTTTTTGTTTTTGTTAGCACTTTTCATAGATTTCAGTCTATATTAGTATTTTGAATTTCTTTAATAACCGTATGCCAGAAATAATGTAACCTTTAATGTTTGCATGCTAAGAATGGCAAAATCATCGTTGCCACATTAGTGGAGGCTTCACACCTACGCTGTTTCATTATTATAAACTGTTTCCATGAATTCTAGTTGTCATAGTAATGCAATAATGATAAAATTGCTTTAATATTTATGTATATATACTTCCAATACATAGCCTAATTTCACCAATTTCAACGTTTTGTGTGTAGTCTTATACCCAGTTTGGAGGGTCAACACATACGAAGGGAAGGGGTGGCGGTGGAGGGGGGAGAGGGTAGGTGGAGCTTTATACGCGTGTTTGTATCCATTTTTGCTTAATGGAGTTTTTGTCTCTTGGTACAGACAAGTGTCGTTATTCTTTACTTTAGTGATTCACGATACCCTTATAAATTACGGCACTGGGTGTAATGCACTATAGTAAAATCTCGTTCTGATACGAGTGTTCGTTACAGAAATAGGTATTGCCCAAAAACGTACTTGCACTGTCTCTGAAACCCATAGTGGGTATGCTGCTTAGTTGTCAATCAAGTTTTTTGTAATAAAGTATTTTTACAAGCTAGCTATTGAATAAATTTTGATTTTTCTCATCAAAAACATATGCCCCTCAATGCTAACTTTCCTCTTTTAACGACTTTCTGGTCATTGCAAATTCGGCCCCATAATTTCTTATGGTGCGAAAACAGAGGCGCAGGGACCGAAAACGATTGCGTCACACTACAGCGATAATCCGGCAGTAAAACATCTTCATATATCCAAAAAGTAAATAATAAAGATATATATGCGCATTACGATTATACCAATTACATGAAGAGCTGATAATCTGCATGAATAACTGGTAAACTGTTCTGCAAGAAAGTTGAGTAAAGCAATTATTTACAATAGGTACGAAAGTCAAGATGTCGTGACGTCATAATACAGGACTTAAAAGAACGTTCTAATTCCAAAAAATAATTACTTAAATTTGAGTCAGAATCGAGTTACTTTTTCAATAACGAATATTTTCAAATTATCATCATAAATATGTAAAATATTGATGTTTTACTATTTAATTAAAAAATTATCGAAGTGCACGCTTCGTCGTCTTCTTCTGCAAACCAGTTGTATACTCGGTGAGGAAAAGTTTTCCGTTTGTTGTGATAAAAGTGCCCCAGTGTCTGTGGGCACAAGTGGTGTGCGGATTTATCACAGGAAATGGTTAGTTTATTGACACAAGCGACTCCGTAAACATCGAGATGGCGTCAATCTTCTAAATACCTCGAGTTGTAAGTAAAAATGTTGAACGCGTTTTGGTGAGATTTGCACTACGTTTGAGACCGTTTTCAGTACCCTCTGTTTAAATCTTAAAATTTGGCCTTAATTTCTAACTTTTGAGAAAATACTTACTTCGAAAG
This sequence comes from Macrobrachium nipponense, assembly GCF_015104395.2. Classification (NCBI taxonomy): domain Eukaryota; kingdom Metazoa; phylum Arthropoda; class Malacostraca; order Decapoda; family Palaemonidae; genus Macrobrachium; species Macrobrachium nipponense. Next base: position 37,467,801 of record NC_087209.1, on the reverse strand, counting down.
GAGAGTAGAGGTCTTTAGCTCCGTTTCTCACCAACAACAAGTCACGACTGATGCCCATCTCCGATGTCAGGACTCGTTATAATGTACTTTTTTTGGGATTGTACACGCTGATCGAACATGGTCCACTCTGGACCCTACGGTTATTTACCCTAATAAAGGCAACAAAATGTTGTTTTATTGTGCTGATTACAACTGCAATCTTGAGTGAGATCAGTAAACGTTACATATATACGCTAACATTGTTCAAATGAGTGCTGGGAAAGATGGTACGGCCAGCCTGACGATAGCTGCCATATTGGATTTCAAAATTGCCTTGAAAACATATATTACGAGGAGCGTCACATGCTTACTTTAGTTCGTATGGGGCTTTCATAGGGTAAAACATCACGGAAGGCCAACCCTCATCACGGTGGAGGGTCTTATTTCACTCGTATATTTAATTGGTGAAACAAGAATACAATTGCAACTCTAAGCATACCATTTAAAAGACTGAAGTTTCGTCAACATAATGTGATATATGAAAGCCCCATAGGAACTGAAATAAGCATGTGAGCTCTTCGTAAAATATGTTTTCAAGGCAGTTTTGAAATCCAATATGGCGGCTACGTTTTTGCATGGAAGGTTCTGATCAGTGACGCCACCATCTTTTCCCCCAGCCTTCTTCAGCACTCATTTGAACAATGTTAGCGTATATATGTAACGTTTTTATTGATCTTACTCAAGATTGCAGTTGTAATCAGCACAATAAAACAACATTTTGTTGCCTATATTAGTGAAAGTATGAAACCTTGTTATTCCCGGGGTTATGGTTGAACTGAATTCATTCTTACCTTGTAATCGGTGGTTTTTTTGGTTTTTTATCCTTACTGCCATCACAACTGAAACTCCACATGCTTATTTGATTGTTATTATACACATTTTGGTCTCAGTTCACTCCACATTGCACTTTAAACCCGTTGCTGTTCCTGGTTTCTAAGCGAGCGCGCCATAAACACAATAAACGAACAGCAGACGACGACAGACGACGAAACTGCAAAGTTTTATTCCCTAAATGACAATTTGTCGAAAATTGCATTTTTCCTAACTATAACAAACCTGAGGTCCTTTAACAATAGGAAGTAGCTAGCGGCAGCTGGAACGGTCGTAAGCTTCGAACAAGGGGAGAACGTACTTAACTGCTTGTCGTGCGCGAGACTGGGAGGTAAACAAATCGCTTTTGGCCCATGCAAAATACGCAGAGTGAGGGGTGGCATGAGGAGGGACTATATGTAAAGGACCTCAGGTTTGCATAGTTAGGAAAAATGCAATTTTCGACAAATTGTCATTTGTTCCGATACGTAATACAAACCATCGGTCCTTAACAATAGGAAGACTCCTTCTTCTGGTGGGAGAATCTGAGTCTTTTGATGAACAGACTGGTGTTCGTCCATCCCTGGAATGCCTCCCTGGTCGTAAGAGCGAGGAGGGATACAAGCCTCTGTCCGATTGATCGGGGTGTGCACCGCAGGATCAATGGTCAGACCTCTGGGCCGAGTACTACGAGAGAGGCAAGCGTATCTCTTCGTACCAGCAAGCAAGAACTTGTTCCTGTTTGCAAGAGGCAACATAAAGTATGGGTTGTCTCAAGCTGACATCCACTTCCTCCCCCTTGTTGGAGGAAGTGGTGGATATACGCTCCTATCCCTAGTTGAAAGGGAATATGGATGGGGCTCTGTTGAGTAGCTCACCTGCATCTTGTCCTTATCCAGCAGGGTGACGACCGTGTCCCTCTAACCACAGGTAGAGGGGAAGAAAAAGAATGGGAAGAGGAGCCAGTCACACTCTCATTCACTCATCCATTCTTACGGTCCCACACCAGGACGCGATGCTGTTCAGCCTGCGATGGGTCTGGGTTCGCTACACAACGTGTTGAGCAGCCACCACGGGTCCCAAGGAAAAAGATCCAAGGACCTGTGGGCAATATCCAAAAGGTAGAAGGAAGGCATGTGGTCTGGTTGGACCAGACCCCTGCCTTCAGTACCTGCGCCACGGAGAAGTTCTTGCGGAACAAGGCAGTATCTCCTTCGCATCGAAGGCGGTGAAGTCCATTGAGGGAGGGGATTGTGAACGACTCGAACCAATCGTCAGGGACCGAAGGGTTCTGAGTCTTCGCTACGAAGTTCGGTACGAAATCGAGCGTCACGGATCCCCATCCCCTGGATGCTTGACTTCGCAGGAGAAGTCATGCAGTTCCTCAGAGGAAAAGAAGGAAATAGTCGCATGACCTATCCCTCTTCTCTACTTCGGTGATGTCCAGTAACCCATACTGGTCTGTCCGTTTGCCACGAAGTCCTCTCCGCATCCTCCTATCCCCATGCAGCGAAGTTTTCGGTAGTGGATAGGACACCGACACTCAATCCATGGTGGGTGTCGATGGTATGGGTACTGTGACAAGCTATTAAAACGAAGTAATGATTGCTCTGTAACAACCGAACTAAGTTCAACAGCGTAGTTCTTGTGGAACTGACTCGGGCGCTCTGGACAGCTGCCGACTGACTGCGTTTCCGTAGGAGGCAAGTTGTCCAAGCATCCGAGTAAGTCACGTGACCTTCGCCTTTAAAGGGTTATGCCGAGAGACTAAACAAATAATGTATTTGTTTGTCACCAATGCCGGACAGCGAGGTGATGATTCTCTTAAGGCATGTGCCCACAGGCGAAAGTCAATTACCTTCTAGAGAACCGAGGTCCCTGAAGGCAAAACATCTCATGGTTGTTTGAATCTCAGCTAAGGAGGAAAACAACACTATGTACCGTTGAAGACGAAGGTAGATATTGAATGCAACCTACGTCTTCACAGCTGAACCGAGAGAAGGATTCTCCAAGATTCATCAACCTGTGCTTACAAATGACTGAAAACGCTAACCGCTATTTCATGCTGTCCGGTGAGAAGTCGTAGTTGCAATGAAAGCGGGGCGTTCTTCAGTAATGAAAACACAGGGGAAAGCCGCCTGAAGAACTGCTTCTCATGGGCTGAACATTTGGAAGTAGAGCTGTCAGGTCGGAGAGTAGGCGATGTCTTCTGACACATCTTGTAATTCGGGTTGAACAATGAACAATTGTACACCTACGAATACGAGATATTTTGAAGACAAACTCAGATGTCTGCAAAATCATTCGCATTATCGCAGTGCGATGCAGCGGGAGACTTGTACAGACTTCTGTTACCGTGCGGTAAACAGAAAGATGTAAGAGTCCAAGAGATATCTCTGTTGAAATTCTCGCAATGTCGAAGGCGATGGAATCTAGCGTCACAGCAGTAAAGAATGGTCCTTGCATTATTGCGAGAATCCCCGTTAATCAGAGACCTAAGTCCATGATTGTTGGGCAGAGATACGGTTCTGTAGTCAATCAAACCAGGGGAGAGAGAGACATAACTGACTGTGCATCTCGGAGCCCAGCTGATACTGAGCTGCTGTCAGGCAGTTCAATACGCAGTAGTTGAGCCTGAGCTCTCGCCGACTCGTCATCCTGAGTTGCCAGGTAATCCATTATTCCACGAAGGAATGCGTTCGGCTAGAACTACCGAGCATAAAAGATATGCTCGAGCAATTATATTTAGGCGAAACGAATTTCGGTAAATATAAAAGTTGAAATGGTGTTGTCGTGACAAAACCATAAGTATATAAAGTTGAAACTGAAAACTCCTGGGAGGTTGCAGGCAACCCCGAGTTGCAGTTCAATTAGAATACTTCTCTTCTAAGTCGCAATCCGTAGATAAACTAGGATATGCGCCTACCCCTCGGACAATTCAACTGCTTAGTAGAATCATGTCGCGAGTTAATATACGTAGTTATTTGTAGGATTCTGACAACGATCTCCATCCTAAATTCTTTCCTTCAAGAAAACAAAATAAGGATTGGAGATCAACCACCTTCGATCTCTATCAAAGAGTGAAGGAGAAGGTCTTCCTCGAAGGAAAGCTTCAATGGTGAACAGAATACTAAGACGATAGTTCAAGCCAAACTGGATATTCCCGTCCGATCTTCTCTATTCCAGGTTGGTCGCCTACTGTAAGATAGTTTCTTTCAGCAGCAGTCTTCTTCCCAATGCTAGAAATTCCAGGAATTCGAGCATAGGCGAGGTTCCCGATTATCGTGTAACATATCGGGGATTCTCGTCTCGCTCACTTTAGACCGTGGTCTCGCCTAAGTGTTTGGAGATCGTAAAAAACTCGAACACTCTGAATGCGCTAGAATTTCCGTAGAATTCTAAGCAGTCTGCGAAACCCCCACCGAATTCGTGAAACGATATCGGCTGGTGGTCCTCTCGATTCCCGTAGAAATCGAGAATGGGGCAGGATCCCTCCTCAACGACCGGGGCTTACGTCAGGTAGGACCCGAAGGTCCCCCCGGTAGCGCAGTCCCCAACGTGGGATCCTACAGAGAAATCTCTGTAGGATCCCTCCCCTTTCCCTCGTAGCCGTAAGGAGAGAGGGAATGGGGGGGGGAGGAATTGGTACTCGCTCGACCTTCCCAGTGGAAACTAGCAGTTGGAGAAGAGTAGGAGCAGCCATCGCCTTGCGGCGATGGTCTCTCAGAGTCTGGGAAAAGCGGTATCGTCAGGAGAAAAACGTTTTCCCGCGGAGGGTTACAAACTCTCACTGTAGGTAAGGGTCTGCCGCCACTGTGAACGTCGTCTGGGTGGGGCTGATCGACCCTGACAGGAGAGAGCCGATACCGTCCTCCGACTCATTCCAGTCCTCGTCGAGGTCGAAACCTCTCAGGAGGACCGAAGGAGTATTTAAATACGGTGTCCGAAGACACGTAGAAACGCGCTGTCGCAGTAATAGGAGGTGGAAGTAGCTTGATCGACCGGCCAGAACTGAGAGAGCCTTCTTGTCCGGAGACGAGAGACTCTGGTTCGAGACAGAATCGGCAAGCTCCGATCGCGGCAGACCCACCGTCGGTTTGGGTTCCCTCTCGGGCCCCAAAACGACTCGAGCAGAGACGTGGGCTCTGCTGGTGGAGCGGCAATCCTTCCGCAAGGTCATTATGCTGACGAATCAGCTTAATGACTTCTGCAAATTCCTCTGTATCTCGGAGTAACCGCGTCTTGCGGAGTACGACCGTCCAGTCCCTCCAGCAAGAACAGATCCCGAGATACTCCTCCTTCAGAAGGAGAACAGCGGGCAGACCCCTGACGGTCGCCTCCAGCTACTTGCGCGTATGTCCTGGTCGGTCGTCCTAGAACCGTGCCTGGTCCATATGGCGTCATAGCGGGATCGCGAGCGCGCACCTCTCGCGATCACTCCATAGGTACCTCGCTCCTCCCGGTGTGGCCCGAGGAGGTTGAAGGTACAGGAGAGGCAGACCTGACGCTCCCCCCTAGCACGCTGGCAGGACCAGCGTGCTTGAAGGGCTGCTGCTGATCGTCACCCGCGGTGGCGATCGAGCAGCAGGCCTAGCCTTGCCGCTCGCCTGGGGCGAGAGGCTCGGCTGAGAACGTCGACGCTGATCTCTAGCGTCAGGCGAGCTGTTGCTGGTTACCGTCTCCGCCCGTCCCGATGGGAGCGGCGTCAGGTGACCTGCTAGGCTCGCTGTCGCGGTGAGACCAGCGAGCGTCCTCCTCTCGGCGCGTCGAGCCGCTGGTACCAGCCGTGGCTGGTACCGACGGCCGCGGGGACCCCCTTCCTCGCCTCAACTCGTGGCTGGTCAGCGACCGTCACGTCAACCCGAGCAGCCAGCTGGTCGCTGCGAGAGCGTCCACTGGCCTGGCGAGAGTCGTCTGCACGACTCTCGCCAGTCTTCTGCTCCGCGCTTCGGTCTTGACGGCGAGCGAGCTCGGGTGTCAAGACTTTGGCTGGACGGTCTCCGCGGGAGACCGTCCACTCGGTACTTCTCGCTAACGAGAAGCCGAGGCGGATCCTGGTTTAGCGGCAGAACCGCTAGAACCAGGCGAGAAGTGCCAGCCGAAGCTGGTACTCCTCTGGTCCCCGTCTTCTTCTCCTTGGTAGAAGAAGAGACGGGCCCTGTTCCCGAGGGAGCAGGAGGACCAGCAGAAAAGCTCCCCGAATCGCCGGAGCGAGACGGGCCCTTAGAAGGTCCCGAAGGAGCCTTCTTAGGGGGGAAAACCCGGGTTACCAGCTGGTCGCTGCAAGAGCGGCCGCTGGCCTGGCGAGAGTCACCTGAGCGCTCTCACCAGCCTTCTGCTCCGTGCCGCGTCTTGGCGCCGAGCGAACTCTGGCACCGAAACTTGGCTGCACGGTCTCCCGAGAGAACGTACACTCGGGATCTCTCGAACGAGAGACCGAGCCGGAACCTGGCGTAGCGGCATCGCCGCTAGCACCAGGCGAGGAAGTACCAGAGCTAACCGATACTCCTCTGGTCCCCGTCTATCTCTTTCCTTACGGAAGGGGAGACGGGCCCCGCTCCCGAAGGAGCAGGAGGACCAGCAGAAGACCCCCCCGTCCCACCGGGGTGGGACGGGCCCTTAGAAGTTCCCGAAGGAGACTTCTTAGGGGGGAGGGGGGAAGGCAGCCTTCTTCTTCTTCGGCTTATGGGCCTTAGAAGTCGAAGGGGAAGAGGCAGCAGCAGACGATGAAGACGATGATGACACCTTCCTCTTCTTCCTCTTCCTCGTCAGCTCACGCAGGACAGTCGTCAGGTCCTCCATCCAGGCCGGAGCCGGGGCTATTGCCGAAGCAACACGGCCCGACTGCACCTGTCCGGAAGGACCTGGGACTGGGGGAAGACACACCGTGGGCAGGACCAGCATGGACAGGCTCAGGAACCAGGAGCGACAGGAACAGCAACCGCTCAGGAGCGCAGGAACAGCGGCAGCGTAGTACCCCAGAAAGGAGCCAAGCCAACAGTGGAATCACATCAGCAGCGGGAATCACATCAGCGGCAGGTACGCAGGCCCAGGGGTACTGGCGGCCGTCCAGGGGCGAGCTGCTGGACAGCGGAAGTCTGGGGCAGGCAACACGAAGAAAACAGGCGGCGGCGGCACCCCCACCCCTCGGTATGGCGGCGGCCCTAGTACGGCAGACGGCGTCCACCGGGGGGGGGGGGGGGGCACAGCAATGGGGAGTGTAGACCAGAAGGGGGGGAGCAGCATAAGCGGGCCGTGGGTAGTAAGTGGAGACCGCCCCAGACCTCGCTAGGACGCTGCAGCAGCCCGTGGATGCTAGGCACGCCCTGGCCGCCGCGGTGGTCCATACCTGTCCAAGGTCGTCTCCACGGGTGTAGCACCTGCGGTAGCATAGATAGATTATTAAGTTAGAGGGTTCCCTCACGCACGGGGGGGGAAGACATGCCCCACCCCGAACGCAAGGAAGACCCCAAATACAAAATACAACGAAGAAGCTGAGCGGGGGCAGGAAGGAAGACGAAGAATCGGATACCAAGGGAGTCGCGGGAGAGCTTTCCGACGACTTCCTGGCAGACCTTCGCTTCCCCCACCCCCGCACAGCAGTGAAAAGTAATATGAAAATGAAACAGAATACTGCCCTTGCGATTCACTTCATAGAACTTAAAGGGGAAAAGATCATTCCCGGGTAAGAACGGAAACTTGATCCAAATAATATGATGCTATCATAAAATATATATGAAAATGAAACAGAATACTGCACTTGCGATTTCACTTTCACAGAAAATAATCGTAAGGATCAATTCCCGGTAAGAGCGAAAATTGATCCAAATTAAATTTATGCAAATAAATAAATGAAAATGAAAAGAATACTGTATTGCGAATCCACTTTCATTTGCATTTTATCATACAAAATAAAAGGCTCGTGCCCGAGCGCAATCACGCTCTCGGTAACGAACGCACAGGGGCAAAAATATAATGAAAAAAGTACTTACATTTTTCAATTACACACACTTTCGCCCAAAATACATGACTCGGCGCGAGCGCGCCCGCCCTCGCGCCCGAGACATAATTCAAGGGTTCAATTCATGAAAAGAGAGGAAATCGCCGCATCTACGGCGATAGCTTCATGTTTGGTTCATAATTAAGTAAAGAAAATGAAACAGCGTACTTACAGTTTCATTTTCAAGTCAAACAACCATTAGTAGAAAACACAATATAAACAAAGCATACGACGATGAAGCGGGCAGAGAGCGATGACGAACACGTCCTTCACACCCGCGGCCGAAAGCAAAAGTGATTTGTTTACCTCCCAGTCGCGCGGCGCGCGACTGTCGGACAAGCAGTAACCTCACCGTTCTCCCCTTGTTCGAAGCTTACGACCGTTTCCAGCTGCCGCTAGCTACTTCCTATTGTTAAAGGACCGATGGTTTGGTATTACGTATCGGAACAACTGTTTACTTTACTCGTTATTTTTAGTTTTAATTACTTTGTTATTTAAAAATTTTGATTTAATTCATGTATATTATCCCTTTTTTGCAACCAAATTACCCCGAAAAATTACAGATATTTCTAAAGTAGATAAAATCAAATGTTTCTAACGTTTTCGTACATCTGGCTGCCGAAAACCATAGAGGAACGAATACGGAAAAGTGCAGAGGAACGACTACGTTTTTTTTTTTTTTTTTGCTTTTTTGTTTTTTGCTAGCACTTTTCATTGATTTCAGTCTTTATTAGTATTTGAATTTCTTTAATAATCGTATGCCCAGAAATAAATGTAACCTTTAATGTTTTGCATGCTAAGAATGGCAAAATCATCGTTGCCACATTAGTGGAGGCTTCACACATACGCCGTTCCATTACTATAAACTGTTTCCATGAATTCTAGTTGTCATAGTAATGCAATAATGATAAAATTGCTTTAATATTTATGTATATATACTTCCCAATACATAGCCTAATTTCACCAATTTCAACATTTTGTGTGTAGTCTTATACCCAGTTTGGAGGGTCAACACATACCGAATGGCAGCAGAGAGGAGAGAGAGAGAGAGAGAGAGAGTAGAGAGAAAGAGAGAGAGAGAGAGAGAGAGAGAGAGAGAGGCGGAGGAACGAAGAGAGATAGGACAGGTAAGAGGAGAGAGAGAGATAGAAAGGAGGCGGATGGAACGAAGAAAAAGGGATGGCGGTGGAGTGGTGGTGGGGAAGGGTCTTTGGAGCTACACGTGTTTCGTATCCTTTCTGCATAATGTAGTTTTTTGTCCCTTGGTACAAGGACAAGTGTCGTTATTCTTTACGATTAGTGATTCACGATACTCTTATAAATTACGGCACTGGGTGTAATGCACCTATAGCAAAATCTCGTTCTGTTACGAGTGTTCGTTACATAAATAGGTATTGCCCAAACCCAAAAACGTGCTTGCACTGTCTCTGAAACCCATAGTAGACATGCTGCTTAGTTGTCAATCAAGTTTTTATAACCAAGTATTTTTTACAAGCTAGCTATTGAATAAATTTTGTATTTTTCTCAGTCAAAACATATGCCCCTCAATGCTAACTTTCTCTTTTAACGACTTTCTGGTCATTGCAAATTCGGCCCATAATTTTTCTTATGGTGCGAAAACAGACAGAGGCCCATGGACCGAAAACGATTGTGTCACACTACGGCGATAATCCAGCAGTAAAACATCTTCATTTATCAAAAAAGTAAATAATAAAGATATATATGCGCATTACGATTATAACATTTACATGTATAGCTGATAACAATCTGCATGAATAACTGGTAAACTGTTCTGCAATGACAGTTGAGTATAGCATTATTTACAATAGTACGAAAGTCAAGATGTCGTGACGTCATATACAGAACTTAAAAGAACGTTCTAATTCAGAAAAATAATTACTTAAATTTGAGTCAGAGTCGAGTTACTTTTTTCAATATCGAATATTTTCAAATTAATCATCATAAATATGTAAAATATTGATGTTTTATTTACTACTTATTTAAAAATTAGCTAAGAGCACGCTTCTCGTCATCTTCTACCAAAACAGCTGTTTACTCCTAGCTTGTTGTTGGTGAGAAATCGTGTTTCGATTGTTGTGATAAAAGTGCTCCAGCGTCTGTGGTACAAGTGGTGAGCGGATTTATCACAGGAAATGGAAAGTTTGTTGACACAGAACGACTCCGTAAACATCGAGATGGCGTCAATCTTCGAAACATTTTTAGTTTGTAAGTAAAAATTTCTAAAGCGTTTTGGTGAGATTTCCACTGCCGTGGGCGCCATTTTCAGTACCCTCTGTTTAAATCTTAAAATTTTGGCCGTAATTTCTAACTTTGGAGAAAATACTTACTTCGAAAGGAGAGTAGAGGTCTTTAGCTCCGTTTCTCACCAACAACAAGTCGCGACTGATGCCCATCTCGGGTGTCAGGACGCGTTATAATGTACTTTTTCGGAGGGTGGCAAACATTGATTGTATGGCCGGCCTTGGTTGGCCTGCCGTGGTAATCTACCCTAGTAACTGTAGGCTACAGGAAGACTGTATCCTGTATACTGGCCTACTTTATCCTAAGACTGTCTGGTTCAGTGATATTCTATAATTTCACGGAAGGTTTAGGTACGACAATATGACAATTTGTCGAAAATTGCATTTTTCCTAACTATACAAACCTGAGGTCCTTTAACAATAGGAAGGTAACTAGCGGCAGCTGGGACGGTCGTAAGCTTCGAACAAGGGGAGAACGGTAGTTAACTGCTTGTCCGATCGTGCGCGCGCCCGCGCGCCCGAGAGGTGAAGAATCACTTTTGCTTTAGCCCATGCAAAAAGTTGCAGAGTGAGGGGTGCATGAAGGTGGGACTATATGTAAAGGACCTCAGGTTTGTATAGTTAGGAAAAAAAAATGCAATTTTCGACAAATTGTCATTTGTTCCGATACGTAATACAAACCCTCGGTCCTTTAAACAATAGGAAGACTCACTTCTTGGTGGGAGGAATCTGAGTCTTTTTGGTGAACAGACTGGTGTTCGTCCAACCCTGGAGTGCCTCCCTGGTCGTAAGAGCAAGGGAGGGATCCAAGCCTCTGTCCGATTGATCGGGGTGTGCACCGCAGGATCAATGGTCAGACCTCTGGGCCAAGTACTAAGAGAGAGGCAAGCGTATCTCTTCGTACCAGCAAGCAAGAACTTGTTCCTGTTTGCAAGAGACAATCATAAAATGATGGGTTTGTCCTCAATTTGGCATCCACTTCCCTCCCCCTTGTTGGAGGAAGTGGTGGATATTTACTCCTATCCCTACTGAAAGGGATAGGATGGTGCTCTATTGAGTAGCTCACCTGCATCTCGTCCTTACCCAGCAGGGTGACGACCGTGTCCCTCTACCCAAAGGTAGAGGGAAGAAAAGATGGGAAGAGGAGCCAGTCACACTCTCATTCCTCATCCATTCTTACGGTCACACCAGGACTCGATGCTGTTTCAGCCTGCGAGGGTCTGGGTTAACTACACACGTGTTGAGCAACCACCACGGTTCCCAAGGAAAAAGATCCAAGGAACTGTGGGCAATATCCTAAGAAGGTAGAAGGAGGTGCATGCGGTCCGGTTGGACCAGGCGCCTGCCTTCATTACCTGCGCCACGGAGAAGTTCTTGCGGACGCGAGAGAATGATGAAGAGGCGTCCACACTCATCCTGGGTGTCGAGTTTCTTCAGACAGCTCCGTCGCACCTTCACAGGACAAAGCAGCATAGCCTTCGTATCGGAGGCGGTGAAGTCCATTAGGGAGGGTATTGTGAAGGACTCGAACCAATCGTCAGTTACGAAGGGTTCTGAGTCTTTCGCTACGAAGATCGGTACGAAATCGAGCGTCACAAATCCCCATCCCTTTGTGCTTGACTTCTCAAGAGAAGTCATGCAGTTACCTAAGACGAAAAGAAGGGAATAGTCCGTATGACCTATCCCTCTTCTCGACTTTGGTTATGTACAGTACTCATACTGACAAGCTATTAAGACGAAGTAATGATTGCTCTGGAACAACCGAACTAAGTCCACAGCATAGTTCGTAACTGACTCGGGCGCTCTGACAGCTGCCGACTGACTGGTTCGGAATCAGTAGAGGCAAGTTGTCCAAGCATCCGGGTAAGTCACGTGACCTTCGCCCTTTAAAAGAGTTATGCTGAGAGACCAACAAATAAAATATTTGTTAGTCACCGATGCCGGACGGCGCGGCGATGATTCTCTTAATGCATAAGCTCAAAAGGCGAAAGTCAATTGCCTTCAAAAGACCGAGGTCCCTGATGGCAAGAAAATCTCATAGACGTTGAATCTCAGCTTAAGGAGAAACACACTAATGTGACGTTGAAGACGAAGGTAGGCAATGAATGCAACCTACGTCTTCCAGCTGAATCGAGAGAAGGAATCTCAAGATTCTAAACCTGTGCTTACAAATGACTGAAAACGCTAACCGCCATTTCATTGCTGTCCGTTGTGCAATGAAAGCGGGGCGTTTCTTCAGTAATGAAACACAGGGGAGAGCCGCTTGAAGAACTGCTTCTCGTGGGCTGAACGTTTGGAAGTAGAGCTGGCAGGTGGTGGGAGTAGGCGATGTCTTTCAATACATCTGCTAATCCGGGGTGAACAATGAACAATTGTACACCTCCGAATACAAGATATTTTGAGGACAAACTCCAGATTCCGCAAAAATCATTCGCATTATCGGGATACGATGCAGCAAGAGACTATTACAGAATTCTGTTACCGTGCGGTAAACAGAAAGATGAGAGTCGAATAGATATCTCTGTTTAAAATTCTCGCAATACCGAGACGATGAATACTAGCGTTTCACAGCAGTAGATGGTCATTCATGTATGCGAGAATCCCCGTTAATCAGAGACTTAAGTCCGTGATTGTTGGGCAGAGATACGGTTGTTATTCAATCAAAGCAGGTGAGAAAGACATAAACAACCGTCTATCTCAAAGCGGCAGCTGATACTGAAATGCCTCGGGCAATTCATACGCAGTAGCTGTCGCTGACTCGTCATCCTGAGTTGCCAAGTAAATCCTTTCCACGAAGGAATGCGTTCGGCTAGAACCACCGAGCATAAAAAGATATGCTCGAGCAATTATATTTAAGCGAAACGAATTTCGGTAAATATAAAAGCCTTAAATGGTGTTGTTGTGACAACACCATAAGTATATAAAATTGAAACTGGAAACTCCTGGGAGGTTGCAGGCAACCCGGGTTGCAGTTCAATTAGAATACTTTTCGTCTAAGTCGCAATCCGTAGAATAACCAGGATATGCGCCTACCCCTCGGACCATTCAACTGCTTAGCAGAATCATGTCGCGAGGTTAATATACGTAGTATTTGTAGGATTCTGAACAACGATCTCCATCCTAAATTCTTTCCTTCAAGAAAACAAAATAAGGATTGGAGATCGACCACCTTCGTTCTCTATTAAAGAGAGTGAAGGAGAAGTCTTCCTCGAAGGAAAGCTTCAATGGTGAACAGAATACTAAGACGATAGTTCCAGCCAAACTGGAATATCCCGTCCGTCTTCTCTATTCCAGGTTGGTCGCCTACTGCGAGATAGTCTTCTTTCAGCAGCATAGTCCTTCTTCCTAATGCTAGAAATTCCAGGAATTCGAGCATAGGCGAGGTTCCCGATTATCGTGTAACATATCGGGGATTCTCGCTCGCTCACTTTGGACCGTGGTCTCGCCTATGTGTTTGGAGATCGTAAGAAACTCTAACACTGAATGCGCTAGAAATTCCGTAGAATTCTAAGCAGTCTGCGAAAACCCCCACCGAATTCGTCAAACGATATCGGCTGGTGGTCCTCTCGATTCCCGTAGAAAAATCGAGAATGGGCAGGATCCCCTCCTTCAACTACCGGGGCCTACGTCAGGTAGGACCCGAAGGTCCCCCCTGGTAGCGCAGTCCCCAACGTGGGATCCTACAGAGAAATCTCTGTAGGATCCTTCCCCTTTCCTCGTAGCCGTAAGGAGAGAGGGAATGGGGGAGGAATTGGATACTCGCTCGCCTTCCCAGTGGAACTAGCAGTTGGAGAAGAGTAGGAGCAGCCATCGCCTTGCGGCGATGGCCTCTCAGAGTCTGGGAAAACGTATCGTCAGGAGAAAACGTTTTCCCGAGGAGGGTTACGAACTCTCACTGTAGGTAAGGGTCTGCCGCCATGTGGACGTCGTCTGGGTGGGGCTGATCGACACCTGACAGGAGAGAGCCGATACCGTCCTCCGACTCATTCCAGTCCTCGTCGAGGTCGAAACCTCTCAGGAGGACCGAAGGAGTATTTAAATACGGTGTCCGAAGACACGTAGAAACGCCGCTGTCGCAGTAGAGGAGGTGGAAGTAGCTTGATCGACCGGCCAGAACTGAGAGAGCCTTCTTGTCCGGAGACGAGAGACTCTGGTTCAAGACAGAATCGGCAAGCTCCAATCGCGGCATACCCACCGTCGGTTTGGGTTTCCCTCTCGGGTCCCCAAAACGACTCGAGCAGAGACATGGGCTCTGCTGGTGGGAGCGGCGATCCTTCCCCCCGGTTTTGTTGTGCTGACGATCAGTGCAATAACCTGGGTAAAGTTACTCTGAATCTCGGAAGTTACAGCGTCTTGAGGAGTAGGACCGTCCAGTCCCTCCAACAAGAGCAGCTCCCAGGACCCTCCTCCTTCAGAAGAAGGACCAGCAACAGATCCCTGACGGTTTGCCTCCAATCACTTGCGCGTACGTCCTGGTTGGTCCTAAGACCAACCTGGCACGTGCGGCGTCGTGACGGGATCGTGAGCGGCGCATCTCTCACGATCACTCCTATATACCTCGCTCTTCCTGGCGTATCCGAGGAAGTTGAAGGTATCGGAGAGACAGAACTGACGCTACCCCCTCTCCCCCTGACGGTCGCCTCCAATCACTTGCGCGTACGTCCTGGTTGGTCCTAAGACCATACGTGGCATGTGCGGCGTCGTGACGGGATCGTGAGCGGCGCACCTCTCACGATCACTCCTAGCTACCTCGCTCTTCCCGGTGTAGCCCAGGAAGTTGAAGGTAGTGGAGAGCAGACCTGACGCTCCCCCCCCGCTCGCTGGCAGGACCAGCGTACGTGGGCGGCTGCAGCCGATCACCAACCCGCGGTGGGGATCGATCTGCAGGCCTGGCCGTGCCGCTCACCTGTGGCGAGCGGCTCGACTGAGCACGTCGACCCCGGTCCCCGTGCGTCAGACGAGCTGCTGCTGGTCACCGTATCCGCCCGGTCCCTGTGGGAGCGGCGGTCAGGTGACCTGCAGAGCTCGCTTTCGCCGTGAGACCGGTGAGCGTCCTCGCGGCACGTCAAACCGCTGGTACCAGCCGAGGCTGGTACCGTCGGTCGAGGGGACCTGGGGGACCTCTTCCCAGCCTCAACCCGTTGGCCGGTCAGAGACCGTCACGTCCACCCGAGGTACCGCTCACGCTGTCTGGCAGAGCGGCCGCTGGCCTGGCGAGAGTCACCTGAGCGGCTCTCGACAGTCTTCTGCTCCGTGCCTCGGTCATGACGCTGAGCGAACTCAGGCGTCTTATCTTTGGCTGCACGGTCACCCGAAGGAGATCGTACACTCGGAACTTCTCGCGGACGAGAAACCGAGCCGGTACCTGGCTTAGCAGCAGAGCTGCCAAGACCAGGCAAGGGTGTACCAGCGGTAGCCAGCACACCCTTGGTCCCCAGTCTTCTTCTTCTCAGAAGGGGAGACGGGCCCCATTCCCGAAGGAACAGGAGGACCAGCAGAAGAACCCCCCCGCCCCCCCCCTCACACCGGAATGTGACGAAGCCCTTCGAAGTTCCCGAAGGAGTCTTCTTAGGGGGAATAACAAAACCCGGTTACCAGCTGGTCGCTGCGAGAGCGGCCGCTGGCCTGGCGAGAGTCACCTGAGCGGTTCTCGCCAGCCTTCTGCTCCGTGCCGTGGTCTTGGCGCCGGCGAACTCTGGCGCCGAAACTTTGGCTGCACGGTCTCCCGAGGGAGAGCGTACACTCGGGATCTCCCGCGAACGAGAGACCGAGCCGGAACCTGGCGTAGCGGCATCGCCGCTAGCACCAGGCGAGGAAAGTACCAGAGCTAACCGATACTCCTCTGGTCCCCGTCTATCTCTTCCTTACGAAGAGACGGGCCCCGCTCCCGAAGGAGCAGGAGGACCAGCAGAAGAACCCCCCGTCCCACCGAGGTGGGACGGGCCCTTAGAAGTTCCCCGAAGGAGACTTCTTAGGGGGGGGGAGGCAGCCTTCTTCTTCTTCGGCTTATGGGCCTTAGAAGTCGAAGGGGAAGAGGCAGCAACAGACGAAGACGAAGATGACACCTTCCTCTTCTTCGTCAGCTCACGCAGGACAGTCGTCAGGTCCTCCATCCAAGCCGGAGTCGGGCCTATTGCCGAAGCAACACGGCCCGACTGCACCTGTCCGGAAGGACCTGGGACTGGGGAAGACACACCATGGGCAGGACCAGCATGGACAGGCGCAGGAACCAGGAGCGACAGGAACAGCAACCAGCTCAGGAGCGGCAGGAACAGCGGCAGCGGTAAACACAGAAGGGACAGCCAAGCCAGTTCGACAGGTACGGCAGGCCCAGCCATCGCCTCGTAGAATCATCGGCAGCCAGAGTGGTACTGGCGGCCGGTCCCAGGGGCGAGCTGCTGGAACAGCGGAAGTCTGGGGCAGGCAACACGAAGAAACACAGGCGGCGGCGGCATACCCCTCCTCGGTACGGCGGCGACCGGCCCTAGAAGCGGCAGACGGCGTCACCGACACACAAAGCATGGGGAGTGTAGCATAATCGGCCGTGAAGGTTGTAGTGGAGACCACTCCAAGGTCCACCGCCCCAGACCTCGCTAGACTCTGCAGCAGATCGTGGATGCTAGGCACGCCCTGCAGCCGCAGTGGTCCATACCTGTCCAAGGTCGTCTCCCACGGCTGTAGCAGACCTGCGGTAGCACAGACAGATTATAAGAGGTGGGTTTCCCTCACGCACGGGGGGGAGACATGCCCCACCCCGAACGGAAGGAAGACCCCAAAAACAAAATACGAGGAAGCTGAGCGGGGGGGCAGGAAAAGAAGACGAAGAATCGGATACCAAGGGAGTCGCGGGAGAGCTTTCCGACGACTTCCTGGCAGACCTTCGCTTCCCCTACCCCCGCACAGCAGTGAAAAGTAATATGAAAATGAAACAGAATACTGCACTTGCGATTCACTTCATAGAACTTAAAGAGGGAAAAATCAATTCCCGGTAAGAGCGGAAACTTGATCCATAATAATATGATGCTATCATAAATATATATGAAAATGAACAATACTGCACTTGCTATTTTCACTTTCACAGCAATAAATCGTAAGGAGGACAATTCCCGGGTAAGAGCGGACAAATTGATCCAAAACTTAATTTGATGCAAATTATAAATGAAATGAAAAGAAAAGAAAACTGCATTGCGATCCACTTTCATTGCATCTATTCATACAAAATAAGAGGCTCTTGCCGAGCGCAATCAAGTCTCTCGGCAAAACGAACGCACAGGGCAAAAAATATAATGAAAAAGAGTACTTACATCTTTCAATTACACACTTTCGCCACCCAAAATACATGACTCGGCGCGAGTTAACGCCCCTCGGCACCGAGACATAATTCAAGGGTTCAATTCATGAGAGCGGAAATCGCCGTCTCTACGGCGATAGCTCCATGTTGATTCATAATTAAGTAATGAAAATGAAAACAGTGTACTTACAGTTTCATTTTCAAGTCAAAGCAAACCAAACCATTATAGAAAACACAATATAAACAGCATACGACGATGAAGCGGGCAGAGAGCGATGACGAACACGTCCTTCACACCCGCGGCCGAAAGCAAAAGTGATTCTTCACCTCTCGGGCAGCGCGGGCGCGCGCAACGATCGGACAAGCAGTTAACTACCGTTCGTCCCCTTGTTCGAAGCTTACGACCGTCCCAGCTGCCGCTAGTTACCTTCCTATTGTTGAAGGACCGAGGGTTTGTATTACGTATCGGAACAATTAATTTATAACCACAGGGGAAACAACCGACTGGACTAGCAGCCACTTTCTACCGCGATTGAACCGAAAAAGTACTTTAACACAGACAATATACTGTCACTAGTATAAAGTCTATATGTAGTCTATGGGTAACCTATGCTAGCTCACCGTATTGGGACAGGAATCGTGTGTTCATAGAATACTATTCAATATCACCAGACGTTTGAATAAAGTCACGCAGTCAATGGAGTAGCATCAGTAGTAGTAATAAGCGGGATAAGTCTTTGAAACGGTTCCCTTGCTTGTTTTATTCTTCCTTTGTTTGTGTTTGTTTAAGTTTCTTCTCTCTGAAACGCCACAATTCTTTTAGAAATTCTTTCCTATTTTCCACTCCCTCCCTCAGCAGATCTACCAATAAGAGTATATTAACTACCAACCCCTTTTTATTTCCCTGATATGGCTGCTGCACAAAACGATATCTATTTTCCAACCTCATTGTATGCTGGACAGTAAATTAAGAAACGTTCTCAATTTTTATTTTTCTTCCTCTCAACACAAACATTTTGTATCTTCTCCTTTTATCCTTTAGCAGCCTTTGTGATGTGACTGTACTGATATCGTCTTTTTCGTGCGCGGTCAAAAACTTTCTCACAACAGGAAGGGAAATTTCTTTCATGACAGACTTTTGTTGAACGTTTTGGGTGTCTTCTATTCGATGATGTTTATGTTTGTGGCTGATCTGGTTTAGAAGTGGTTTCGGTTGCTTTTATTATTCTATTAAGTCAATTGGTGGATAATTGTAATATTTAAGTAGGAAAATAATGGGTGATTTTAATTTTTTTATCATTTGAATAAGTAAGTAGTTGAAAGTAGTTGGATAGGTCGAGGCAATGTCTTTGCAACGGCGCCTCTTAATCTTGGGTATTTTTTTGTTTTTTATTTGTTTAGCTCTTTCCTTTTTTCTCATCTTTTTTCCACATCAAAGTATATGGTTTCTTTTCTTATTTAGTTGTTACCTGAAAATAGAAAGTTTTACCACTACGTCACTTTCCTTCTCTTCATAGGGTTGTTGTAGCCCTATTGCTTTAACACGTTTCTTCTCTATAAGTACCACAATATAAGAGGAGAAATGAAATATGTCTTCTACTGTATTATTTGCAACAAGGACAACAGGTGTTCTCATTCTGGTGCCTTTTTGCTATATTTAAATTAAGAGACTTGGTTCTGGCTTTGAAGAGAAGTACTGAACCAGTAGAGTTGTCATAAATTTTTTCATCTTTTATTTCTCTTTTCCACGTTTTTATTTTATATGTTTCACAGTAACTTTATTTTCCAAATCTTCTTTCCACCTCTCTGTGTCCCATATTCTGGCTTTGTCCTTTATTTCTGTTCTGGACATTCCTTCTAATTTTCTTAAATTGATTTTAACTTCATGCATGTACTTTTCCACTGTTTTCAACCACCATTTTCTTTCCTTTTCTTGCATATCTGTAATTATTTTCTTCAGTATCTCTTTCCGTCCATTTAAAGTATTATTTTACATAGCTTATCTTCCCACTCATAATTCTACTTTTCATTGAAGATGCTCCTTTCTCCCCCCCTTAATGTGGCTATACTGTACTTCTACATGCTACTAAATATTTTCCTATGTACCCCATTCTCTATTCTTTGTAATTTTTCGATTTATGTGTCCTGTTAGATGAACCACATTGGTTCCGTAATAAGGACTGATGGGTAGAGCTATGTTTTTTCCAGAATGTTTTACCTATTAGAACTTTGTTGCAGCTTTTTTCTATCACGGAGTAGGTTAGGTTGGCTAACTTCTGTGCTTTATTCAACATTCTTTTTTCTGTAGCTTAACAGATTTCTAGAATCATTTATCTTTATTCCTAAATATGTAATGTTCTCCCTCACTTTATGTTCTCTATCTCTTCTGGTTTGTCTTTCATATTGAAAATAATGATGTTCTGCTTTTCTCTTTATTTATTCTAGCCCACATTTTTTTTCCTATATCTATTAAAATCTTTATGTTTATGCTGGCATTCGATATTACTTGCTAGAACTAATCCATCGTCGGCGAAGAAAAGTGTCCCTATCTTTACTAGTTCATTTTCAAATCCTGTCCCTTCCTCCTCCATTTTCTTAATTATTAAATATGTCATTAGTTTGAAAAGTGAAGTAGAACCTGTGCAACCTTGCCTAATCCCACTAGTAATTCCCATTTCCTGTTCGACTCCCTCCCCTAGGTCTATTAATGTGCTATCCCCTTCATATATGTTAACAACTGCCTCTATGATTTTTGGATGTATTTTGAACTGTTTCATGACTTCGATCATGACTTCTCGTTTTACTGAGTCAAATGCTTTACTGTAATCGATAGCTATTACTATTAATGATTTTCTA
This sequence comes from Macrobrachium nipponense, assembly GCF_015104395.2. Classification (NCBI taxonomy): domain Eukaryota; kingdom Metazoa; phylum Arthropoda; class Malacostraca; order Decapoda; family Palaemonidae; genus Macrobrachium; species Macrobrachium nipponense. The sequence goes on along the minus strand of NC_087209.1, from coordinate 37,447,544 downwards.
TTCCTGTAGCTCTCTTCTACACCATATTGCAGTGTAAGGATGTTATCTTCTATCCTACTCCCTCCTGTAAATCCTGCTTGGCATTCGTGATCTTGTTCATTCAGTCTGAGGTGTGCTTCTGTTTCGTCTTTTATCAGCATCATGAATACTTTGTATGATATATTTAATACAGCTATTGGCCTTAGATCCTTGGCCCTTGGTTTTTTTTTTTTTTTTTTTTTTTTCCTTTTCTTTCTTAATTTTATTCTCGATTTCTTCCAAGATTCAGGCTTTCCTTTGATTTCTAGCTCCTTGTTGTAGCATCTAACTAATACTTCTATACAGGTTTTGCTCTTCATAATGCTATGTAAAGCTCTGGTTTGATTCCATCTGGCCCTGCAGATTTTTTTGCTTTGAGCTTACTTAGGCAAGGTATGACTTTTTCCTTGGTTATCAGAGGTTCCTGCATTGGTATTATCTTCCGTTTGCATTCCATCAATAGGTCCACGTGTTCTCTTAGCACTTTTGGGAATCTATAATATCCAATTCTTATGAAATCATCTACTTCTGCCATTTCATTCTCATATTCCATCCTTTTCTCTTCACATTCCAAATTTCCTGTATTTTATTTTCGTGTTTACTGTATATGGTTCTCCAATAATTCACTAGTTCGTCCTTTGTGTCAGCCTCATTTAGCTTGCTTCCATGTTCATTATATAAATGCAAAACTTCTTTTCTTGTTCTTTGCCAATAAATTTTCCCAGAGCTCTCTGTTTTTGTTTCTTCTTATTTATTGTGTTATTTTCTTTTCATAAATTGTTATCTCTTCTTTTGTTAATTGCTGCACTTCTTTTTTCTTTTGCATATATTTCTTCTCTAGACTTTCCTTTACGACAGTGTCGCTCTCATTTCTTTTCTTCCTATTCAGCTCTTTCCTTTCCTTAATACCTTTTCGTATTTCATCATTGAACCAGGGTTGCTCTTCTCCATTTCCTCTACTAGCATCTTCCTCTTGTATGTTCTCACTAACTTGTCTTCTGCTACTTCTTTTATTGATAAGTGCATTTCTGAGATTCTGTCTATGTCTTTATCTATTAAGATCTCTTTTAGTATTTGAATAAAGTCATTTAGGTTACCTTCATCTGTTTTGAAGTGTTTGACTTCCTCCCATTTACCCTTGTTGAGATTATTCCTTTCTGTCCTTTGAATGTCAGTTAATGGCAATTAGGTTATGGTCCGAGATATCAAATTCATTTTTGTCTTCATCAATTACCATCCCCTCAAAACTTTCATAGAACTTCTCATTGACTAAAGCAAAATCTATTACACTTTTCATCTGCATCCTCTCCCATGTGTAGACTCCAGGGCATCTGTCATCTCCATTAAGTAGTTTTAGCCTATGCTCATTCATCCATTCTAGTATTATTTCCCGATTTCTGTCTGTATTCTGGTGGCCTAAGAAACCTACATGGCCATTAAAATCTCATAATATTAATTATGATTCTTGGTCATTTATGTTTTTAAGAATGTTTTCATATTCCAATTTTATTGCTTTATCTCTGTTTTTATCCTCCTCTGTTTTTCCTACTGATAAATATAACAACAAAATATGAATAATAGTATTGTACTATATTTTACATTTAGCACACAATGAATCTTTGCTAATGGTCTCCACTGTGTTTAACTCTGTTATCGCTGTTTCTAAATAGTATCATTAACCCTCCTTTTTTGTCTTTCATATCCCTCATATTTTCTATTTTATTTATACCTTTCTTAATGCTAATTTGTCTACTTTCTGATGAGTTTCAGGTAAACAAAATAACTTATTAGCATTGTTTATAACACTTTCTATTTCTACTAGCTTCTGTTTAGTTAAACATTGTATATTTATCATATATTCTTTGTAGATGCTTTCGTGCATTTACACACGCACACACACACAAACTTCTGCAAGTGAAAAGGCAATATTGTTGTGAGGATCGGAACATGAGAGTTTGCAGGAATGAAATGCAGCTCCTTCCCAAGTCCTGGATAATCAAAGCCCTCAGGAAAAAGACCTGGTAACGATCAGAAGCTGAATCAGGTCGACAGGAGAGAGAGAGAGAGAGAGAGAGAGAGAGAGAGAGAGAGAGAGAGAGAGAGAGAGAGAGAGAGAGAGAGAGAGAAATCCGTGGGGCTAAAATCAAGCACTTGATATTCAAAAAAGTCTTCCTCCTCAGCAACAACGGCTCCTTCTCGATGGGAACGACTCTCAGGAGGTCGAAGAAGAAGAAGAAGAAGAAGAAGAAGAAGAAGAAGAAGAAGAAGAAGAAGAAGAAGAAGAAGAAGAAGAAGAAGAAGACTTGTTCTCATGACCATGTTCCCAAAAAAAGCACTGAAAAGGGAAATAAAGATAAGAATTAAATCAAGATGTCCAAGAGACTTTGAGAGAAAAGAGGAAAGAAATGAAGAAGCTGAGGTTCATAGATAACTTCCAGGAAAACAAGTACATAATTAAGGGAACTGGAAACAAAGGATGCGTGTATCATAATGAAAGCCAGACTGAATCTGTTGAACTTAAAGGGGGCAAATTCAAGGACGAGGTCTGTGAAATATGCAGAGTGGAGGAGGACACCACCGGACATTTATTTATGTGTAAATCGTTACAAAAAAACAGACCAGGGTATAAATTTAGGGACACTGACATCCCCTAATAGAAAGCTGGGAGAACATATAAGGACAGCCCTCAAAATTAAGAAGGTTCTTAAATAACCTGGAAAGGGATGGATGTCAAAGCTAAGGAGCTGGAACGGCTCTGCCTCAGTTATAAAGAAGAAGAAAATAAAGGGAGTTGGGTTAAAAGTAAAGTAGAAATATTGTATTATATCTAATTTAGAAATATCTGTAATTTTTCGTGGGTTATTTCGTGCCAAAAAAGGGAAAATAGTCATGAATTAAAATACAAAATTTTGAAGTAACATAAAGTTAAACTGAATAATGAGCAAAGTAAACAATTAAGGAAATAAACAATGTAGCAGTGTGCCCGCAACTGTATTTGTGGAGTTGGCGCTTAGGAGGAATCAGGAACCAATGAAACAAGCAAGGGAGCCGTTTCATAGACGTATCCGCCTACTACTACTATTGATGCTACTCCATTGACTGCGTGACTTCTATTCAAACGTCTGATATTGAATATTACTCTGTGAATACACAATTCCCGTCTTAATAGGTGAGTTAGCACAGGTTACTTATAGTCTACATATAGACTCTGTGTAGACTGTATAGTAGTGACTGTATATTGTCTGTATAGAGACTATGGTATCCGTGGACGATCGATTTTCGTGGGAAAAAATCTGAAATTATCTATCTAGGGTAAAAAAATCCCTGACTACCAACCCTCATCACGCTGGACGGGTCTTATTCACTCGATATTTGATTGATGAAACAAGAATACAATTACAACTCTAAGCATACCAGGTATTTCTACAGAAGCAATCCGCGGTGGCCTAGACTATGGCAATTGACGTTTTCCTATGTTATTTTACTTACTGAACAAGAATTTAAAGTAATATTTATTCGGACGACTGTAATTAATCCCCAGGGGCCAGTACTAAACACGGCGAAATACATTGGACGCCCCAATCCCTAGTGGATGTCGTATCCGCGGTTACGTTCCTTGCGGTTTGTGTGGAACTAGGGGGAAACATCACGACAGGCCAACCTCATCACGGTAGACGGGTCTTATTCACTCGATATTTAATTGGTGAAACATGAATACAATTGCAACTCTAAGCATACCATTTAAAAGACTGAAGTTTCGTCAACATATTGTGATATATGAAAGCCCCCATACGAACTAAAATAAGCATGTAGCTCTTCGTAAATATGTTTTTCAAGGCAGTTTTTGAAATCCAATATGGTGGCTACGTTTTTGCATGGACGGTTCTCATCAGTGACGGCCACCATCTTTCCCCAGCCTTCCCAGCACTCATTTGAACAATGTAGCGTATGTATGTAACGTTTATTGATCTTACTCAAGATTGCAGTTGTAATCAGCACAATAAACAACATTTTGTTGCCTATATTAGTGAAAGTAGAAACTTGTTTTATTCCCAGGGTTATGGGTTGGAACTGAATTCATTCTTACCTTGTATCGGCGTTTTTATCCTTACTGCCATCACAACTGAAACTCCACAGTGCTTATTTGATTGTTATTATACACATTTTGGTCTCAGTTCACTCCACATTGCACTTTAACCCGTTGCTGTTCCTGGTTTCTAAGCGCGCGCGCCATAAACACAATTTCGAACAGCAGACGACGACAGACGACGAAACTGCAAAGTTTTATTCCCTAAACTGTTTACTTGTTCCGATACGTAATACAAACCCTCGTCCTTTAACAATAGAAGTAGCTAGCGGCAGCTGGAACGGTCGTAAGCTTCGAACAAGGGAGAAACGGTAGTTACTGCTTGTCCGATCGTCGCGCGCCGCGCGACTGGGAGGTAAACAAATCACTTTGCTTTCCGGGGGGATTCGGCCGTGTGTGGGAAGGACGTGTTCGCCATCGCTCTGCCCGCTTTGTCGTTTGCTTCAACCTTGAGTATTTGTTTTCTCTTTCTGTATATCAGGAGTGATTGTAAGTACTTTTTCTCAATTCCTATTATTTCTTGCAATGAGTGAATTGGAAGAGATGGAAATTTCAACACCGCGCCCTCCAGTCGCCCGTAGAGTGTGCTCCCGGGCTGGAGGGGCGTAAATGTGGAGGGTTCAGGTCATTTGTTTGAGGTGGACCCCCACGAGGTTTGTTCTCGTTGTAGGGGCGAGAGTGCTCCCGCAACGAACCATGTGTGGTTTGTATGAATTGGTCCGAGGCGCAGTGGGTGCTGTACGAGGGCAGGAAGAGACTTAGGCCGGCCAAGAAGTCATCGGAAAGTCCAGTGACTCCTTTGGTGACGGACACTTCGTCCTCTTTCCTGCCTCCCGGCCAGCCCCCACGTTTTCGCGCCTTCCCCTGCGGGGGGGGGTAGCGGAGTCCTTTCCTCGCTCGATCCGTCGAGTGTGGAGGAGGGCGCCCGCTACCCGGACGTACAGCTGTACTCGGGGTCTTCCGTCCCGCTCTGGGTGGGGGTGTTTCGCCCCCCAGGCGCGGGAAGCCCTTCAACTTAACCCTACTATTGTCTCCGCAGGTGTGCCATCAGCGAAGGACGACTTGGGACAGGTGTGGGAGTCGCTGGGACTGCAGGGAGTGCCCAGCATCCAGGGGTTGCTCCAGCGGTTGGCGGGGTCGGCTGTGGTCACTCATGGTGCGGTGACCACAACTACCACCACAATAACGACACCAGCGTATGAGATGCCACCACATCTGGTATATACGCCCATATAATGTCGGTGACACCCACGGTGGGCTATACAAAAACCAATTGCTGCCGTGCAAGGAGGACGGTGCCACCACCACCTGATTTTTTCCTTTGCCGACCCCGGACTTCCGCTGCCCAAAGAGTACCCCCCTGGACCTGCCGCCAGTGCCACGGATGTCGGTAACTGCAGACAGGACGCCTGGCTCTCCCGTGGTACCTGCCGTGCCTGCCGTACCTGCTGCTGCTCCAGCTACTCTTTCCATTTCAGATCGGCCTGCACTTTCCCTTTCAGATGTTCCTGCCGTTCCTGCTGTTCCCAGACCTGTTCCTGTTGTTCCTGCTGCTGGTGTTGCTGTCACAGGCTCAGGTCTTTCCGGACAGGTGCAGTCGGGCCCTGTTGCTTCGGCAACTGCCCCGGCTCCCTCCTGGATGGAAGACCTGACGTCTGTTCTGCGGAGCCTGGCGAAGAAGAAGAGGAAGAGGAAGAAGGTGTCGTCGTCGTCTTCATCGTCTTCTTCGTCGTCTGCTGCCTCTCCTTCCCCTTCGACTTCTAAGGCTAAACAGCCGAAGAAGAAGAAGGCTGCCTCCTCCCCCCTAAGAAGACTCCTTCTGGGATCTTCTAATTGGCCCGCTCGCTCAGGCGGGAGTCGGGGAGCTAACTTCTGCTGGTCCTCCTGTTCCTTCGGGAACGGGGCCCGTCGCTTCTTCTGCAAAGAAGAAGTCGACGGGGACCAGAGGTGCACCAGCCTCGGCTGGTGCGTCCTCACCTGGTGCTAGCGGTTCTGCCGCTAAACCAGGTTCCGTCTCGGCCGCTTCTCGTTCGCGAGAAGCACCGAGTGGACGCTCTTCCAAAGAGGACCGTCCAGCCAAAGTTTTGACGCCCGAGCTTGCTCGCCGTCAAGACAGCGGCGCGGAGCAGAAGACTGGCGAGAGTCGTGCACGCGACTCTCGCCAGGCCAGTGGACGCTCTCGCAGCGATCAACTGGCTGCTCGGGCTGACGTGACGGTCGCCGACCGGCCACGGGTTTGAGGCAGGAAGGAAGGAAGTCCCCACGGCCGCGGGTACCAGCCACGGCTGGTACCAGCGGTTTGACGCGCCGAGAGGACGCTGGCCGGTCTCGACGCGAAAGGGAGCCTAGCAGGTCACCCGTCCGCCGCTCCCGATGGGACCGGGCGGAGACGGTGACCAGCGGCAGCTCGCCTGACGCTAGAGATCGGTCTCGACGTTCTCAGCCGAGCCAATCGCCCCAGGCGAGCGGCAAGGCTAGGCCTGCTGCTCGACCGTCACCGCGGGTTGACGATCAGCAGCAGCCCTCCACGCACGCTGGTCCGGCCAGCGAGCGAGGGGGGAGCGTCAGGTCTGCCTCTCCTGTACCTTCAACCTCCTCGGGCTATACCGGGAGGAGCGAGGTACCAAGGAGCGATCACGAGAGGTGCGCCGCTCGTGACCCAGCTATGACGCCGTGCGGCTCAGGCACGGTCTTAGGACCGACCAGAACGTAGCGCAAGTAGTTGGAGGCGACCGTCAGGGGTCTGTCGCTGTTCCTCCTTCTTGAAGGAGGAGTATCGAGGGATATGCTCTTGCTGGAGGGGGACTGGACGGTCCTACTCCACAAGACGCTGTGACGCCTGAGATACAGAGGAACTTCGCAGAGGTCATTAAGTTGATGCGTCTACATAATGACCTTGCGGAAGGATCGCCGCTACCACCAGCAGAGCCCACGTCCCGGCTCGAGTCATTTTGGGGTCCCAAGA
>NC_087209.1:37406592-37439974 GCF_015104395.2 Macrobrachium nipponense | reverse complement strand
GGGAACATGGTCATGAGAACAAGTCTTCTTCTTCTCTTCTTCTTCTTCTTCTTCTTCTTCTTCTTCTTCTTCTTCTTCTTCTTCTTCTTCTTCTTCTTCTTCTTCTTCTTCTTCGCCTCCTACCTCCTGAGAGTCGTTCCCATCGAGAAGGAGCCGTTGTTGCTGAGGAGGAAGACTTTTTTGAATATCAAGTGCTTGATTTTAGCCCCACGGATTTCTCTCTCTCTCTCTCTCTCTCTCTCTCTCTCTCTCTCTCTCTCTCGTCTCTCTCTCTCTCTCTCTCTCTCTCTCCTGTCCGACCTGATTCAGCTTCTGATCGTTGCCAGTCTTTTTTCCTGAGGGCTTTGATTATCCAGGACTTGGGAAGGAGCTGCATTTCATTCCTGCAAACTCTCATGTTCTCGATCTCACACAATATTTGCCTTTTCACTTGCAGAAGTTTGTGTGTGTGTGCGTGTGTAAATGCACGAAAGCATCTACAAAGAATATATGATAAATATACAATGTTTAACTAAACAGAAGCTAGTAGAAATAGAAAGTGTTATAAACAATGCTAATAAGTTATTTTGTTTACCTGAAACTCATCAGAAAGTAGACAAATTAGCATTAAGAAAGGTATAAATAAAATAGAAAATATGAGGGATATGAAAGACAAAAAAGGAGGGTTAATGATACTATTTAGAAACAGCGATAACAGAGTTTAAACACAGTGGAGACCATTAGCAAAGATTCATTGTGTGCTAAATGTAAAATATAGTACAATACTATTATTCATATTTTGTTGTTATATTTATCAGTAGGAAAAACAGAGGAGGATAAAAACAGAGATAAAGCAATAAAATTGGAATATGAAAATATTCTTAAAAACATAAATGACCAAGAATCATAATTAATATTAAGGATATTTAATGGCCATGTAGGTTTCTTAGGCCACCGAATACAGACAGAAATCGGGAAATAATACTAGAATGGATGAATGAGCATAGGCTAAAACTACTTAATGGAGATGACAGATGCCCTGGAGTCTACATATGGGAGAGGATGCAGATGAAAAGTGTAATAGACTTTGCTTTAGTCAATGAGAAGTTCTATGAAAGTTTTGAGGGGATGGTAATTGATGAAGACAAAAATGAATTTGATATCTCGGACCATAACCTAATTGCCATTAACTGACATTCAAAGGACAGAACAGGAATCTCAACAAGGGTAAATGGGAGGAAGTCAAATACTTCAAAACAGATGAAGGTAACCTAAATGACTTTATTCAAATACTAAAAGAGATCTTAATAGATAAAGACATAGACAGAATCTCAGAAATGGACTTATCAATAAAAGAAGTAGCAGAAGACAAGTTAGTGAGAACATACAAGAGGAAGATGCTAGTAGAGGAAATGGAGAAGAGCAACCCTGGTTCAATGATGAAATACGAAAAGGTATTAAGGAAAGGAAAGAGCTGAATAGGAAGAAAAGAAATGAGAGAGACACTGTCGTAAAGGAAAGTCTAGAGAAGAAATATATGCAAAAGAAAAAAGAAGTGCAGCAATTAATAAAAGAAGAGATAACAATTTATGAAAAGAAAATAACACAATAAATAAGAAGAAACAAAAACAGAGAGCTCTGGGAAAATTTATTGGCAAAAAACAAGAAAAGAAGTTTTGCATTTATATAATGAACATGGAAGCAAGCTAAATGAGGCTGACACAAAGGACGAGTTAGTGAATTATTGGAGAACCATATACAGTAAACACGAAAATAAAATACAGGAAATTTGGAATGTGAAGAGAAAAGGATGGAATATGAGAATGAAATGGCAGAAGTAGATGATTTCATAAGAATTGGATATTATAGATTCCCAAAAGTGCTAAGAGAACACATGGACCTATTGATGGAATGCAAACGGAAGATAATACCAATGCAGGAACCTCTGATAACCAAGGAAAAAGTCATACCTTGCCTAAGTAAGCTCAAAGCAAAAAAATCTGCAGGGCCAGATGGAATCAAACCAGAGCTTTACAAAGCATTATGAAGAGCAAAACCTGTATTGAAGTATTAGTTAGATGCTACAACAAGGAGCTAGAAATCAAAGGAAAGCCTGAATCTTGGAAGAAATCGAGAACGAAAATTAAAGAAAAGAAAAGGAAACCAAGGGCCAAGGATCTAAGGCCAATAGCTGTATTAAATATATCATACAAAGTATTCATGATGCTGATAAAAGACGAAACAGAAGCACACCTCAGACTGAATGAACAAGATCACGAATGCCAAGCAGGATTTACAGGAGGGAGTAGGATAGAAGATAACATCCTTACACTGCAATATGGTGTAGAAGAGAGCTACAGGAATAGAAAATCATTAATAGTAATAGCTATCGATTACAGTAAAGCATTTGACTCAGTAAAACGAGAAGTCATGATCGAAGTCATGAAACAGTTCAAAATACATCCAAAAATCATAGAGGCAGTTGTTAACATATATGAAGGGGATAGACCTAGGGGAGGGAGTCGAACAGGAAATGGGAATTACTAGTGGGATTAGGCAAGGTTGCACAGGTTCTACTTCACTTTTCAAACTAATGACATATTTAATAATTAAGAAAATGGAGGAGGAAGGGACAGGATTTGAAAATGAACTAGTAGAGATAGGGACACTTTTCTTCTCCGACGATGGATTAGTTCTAGCAAGTAATATAGAAGATGCAAGAATAAACATAAAGATTTTAATAGATTTAGGAAAAAAATGTGGGCTAGAAATAAATAAAGAGAAAAGCAGCATCATTATTTTCAATATGAAAGACAAACCAGAAGAGATAGAGAACATAAAAGTGAGGGAGAACATTACATATTTAGGAATAAAGATAAATGATTCTAGAAATCTGTTTAAGCTACAGAAAAAAGAAATGTTGAATAAAGCACAGAAGTTAGCCAACCTAACCTACTCCGTGATAGAAAAAAGCTGCAACAAAGTTCTAATAGGTAAAACATTCTGGAAAAACATAGCTCTACCATCAGTCTTATACGGAACCAATGTGGTTCATCTAACAGACACATAAATAGAAAAATTACAAAGAATAGAGAATGGGGTACATAGGAAAATATTAGGAGCATGTAGAAGTACAGTAGTAGCCACATTAAGGGGGGAGAAAGGAGCATCTTCAATGAAAAGTAGAATTATGAGTGGGAAGATAAGCTATGTAAATAATACTTTAAATGGACGGAAAGAGATACTGAAGAAAATAATTACAGATATGCAAGAAAAGGAAAGAAAATGGTGGAAAACAGTGGAAAAGTACATGCATGAAGTTAAAATAAATTTAAGAAAATTAGAAGGAATGTCCAGAACAGAAATAAAGGACAAAGCCAGAATATGGGACACAGAGAGGTGGAAAGAAGATTTGGAAAATAAAGTTACTGTGAACATATATAAAACGTAGAAAAGAGAAATAAAAGATGAAAAAATTTATGACAACTCTACTGGTTCAGTACTTCTCTTCAAAGCCAGAACCAAGTCTCTTAATTTAAATATAGCAAAAAGGCACCAGAATGAGAACACCTGTTGTCCTTTTTGCAATAATACAGTAGAAGACATATTTCATTTCCTCTTATATTGTGGTACTTATAGAGAAGAACGTGTTAAAGCAATAGGGCTACAACAACCCTATGAAGAGAAGGAAAGTGACGTAGTGGGAAAATTTCTATTTTCAGGTAACAACTAAATAAGAAAAGAAACCATATACTTGATGTGGAAAAAAGAGAGAAAAAAAGGAAAGAGCTAAACAAATAAACAAAAAAATACCCAAGATTAAGAGGCGTCGTTGCAAAGGCATTGCCTCGACCCATAACTACTTTCAACTACTTACTTATTCAAATGATAAAAAAAATTAAATCACCCATTATTTTCCTACTTAATATTTACAATTATCCACCAATTGACTTAATAGAATAAATAAAAGCAACCGAAACCACTTCTGAACCAGATCAGCCACAAACATAAACATCATCGAATAGAAGACGCCCAAAACGTTCAACAAAGTCTGTCATGAAAGAAATTTCCCTTCCTGTTGTGAGAGAAGTTTGACCGCGCACGAAAAAGACGATACAGTACAGTCCACATCACAAAGGCTGCTAAAGGATAAAAGGAGAAGATACAAAATGTTTGTGTTGAGAGGAAGAAAAATAAAAATTGAGAACGTTTCTTAATTTACTGTCCAGCATACAACGAGGTTGGAAATAGATATCGTTTTGTGCAGCAGCCATATCAGGGAAATAAAGAGGGGTTGGTAGTTAATATACTCTTATTGGTAGATCTGCTGAGGGAGGGAGTGGAAAATAGGAAAGAATTTCTAAAAGAATTGTGGCGTTTCAGAGAGAAGAAACTTAAACAAACACAAACAAAGGAAGAATAAAACAAGCAAGGGAGCCGTTTTAAAGACTTATCCCACTTATTACTACTACTGATGCTACTCCATTGACTGCGTGACTTTATTCAAACGTCTGATATTGAATAGTATTCTATGAACACACGATTCCTGTCCCAATACGGTGAGCTAGCATAGGTTACCCATAGACTACATATAGACTTTATACTAGTGACAGTATATTGTCTGTGTTAAAGTACTTTTTCGGTTCAATCGCGGTAGAAAGTGGCTGCTAGTCCAGTCGGTTGTTTCCCCTGGGGTTATAAATTAAATTGTCGTACCTAAACCTTCCGTGAAATCATAGAATATCACTGAACCAGACAGTCTTAGGATAAAGTAGGACAGTATACAGGATACAGTCTTCCTGTAGCCTACAGTTACTATAAGATCCTACAGAAACTTACAGCCTAGCCTAAACCCAACACTAGCCTATGAGTAAATCATTGAGACATCATAAAATATAACTAATTTCATTTAGACAGTCTTAGGTTAAGGCCCCATAGAAGGCTATGGTCTACAGGGAAACCTAGGGTAAACAACCGTAGACGATCCATCGTCATCGCTCTGGCCAGACCTTATTCACTCGATATTCAATTGGTGAAACAAGAATACAATTACAACTTTAAGCATACCATTCAAAAGATTGAAGTTTCGTCAACATAATGTGATATAGGGTAAAACACCACGGCAGGCCAAGCAGGCCACCTACAATCAACGCTTGCCACCCTCCGAAAAAGTACATTATAACGCGTCCTGACACCGGAGATGGGCATCAGTCGCGACTTGTTTGTTGTGAGAAACGGAGCTAAAGACCTCTACTCTCCTTTCGAAGTAAGTATTTTCTCCAAAGTTAGAAATTAAGGCCAAATTTTAAGATTTAAACAGAGGGTACTGAAAAGGGCGTCCACGGCAGTGGAAATCTCACCAAAACGCTTTAGAAATTTTTACTTACAACTAAAAATGTTTCGAAGATTGACGCCATCTCGATGTTTATGGAGTCGCTTGTGTCAACAAACTTTCCATTTCCTGTGATAAATTCGCACACCACTTGTACCCACAGACGCTGGGGCACTTTTCATCACAACAATCGAAACACGGTTTCTCACCAGCAAACAAGTTAGGAGTAAACAACTGTTTTGGTAGAAGATGACGAGAGCGTGCTCTTAGCTAATATTTAAATAAATAGTAAAACATCAATATTTTACATATTTATGATGATTAATTTGAAAATATTCTTTATTGAAAAAGTAACTCGACTCTGACTCAAATTTAAGTAATTATTTTTCTGAATTAGAACGTTCTTTTAAGTTCTGTATTATGACGTCACGACATCTTGACTTTCGTACCTATTGTAAATAATTGCTATACTCAAATGTCTTGCAGAACAGTTTACCAGTTATTCATGCAGATTGTTATCAGCTATTCGTGTAATTGTTATAATCGTAATGCGCATATATATATTTATTATTTACTTTTGGGATATATGAAGATGTTTTACTGCCAGATTATTACCGCCGTAGTGTGATGCAATCGTTTTCGGTCCCTGGGCCTCTGTCTGTTTTCGCACCATAAGAAATTAATGGGGCCGAATTTGCAATGACCAGAAAGTCGTTAAAAGAGGAAAGTTAGCATTAAGGGGCATATGTTTTGACTGAGAAAAATACAAATTTATTCAATAGCTAGCTTGTAAAAAATACTTTATTACAAAAAACTTGATTGACAACTAAGCAGCATACCCACTATGGGTTTCAGAGACAGTGCAAGCACGTTTTTGGGCAATACCTATTTCTGTAACGAACACTCGTAACAGAACGAGATTTTGCTATAGTGCATTACACCCAGTGCTGTAATTTATAAGGGTATCGTGAATCACTAATCGTAAAGAATAACGACACTTGTCCTTGTACCAAGAGACAAAAACTCCATTATGCAGAAATGGATACGAACACGTGTATAAAGCTCCACCTACCCTCTCCCCCCCCCCCCCCCCGCCTCCACCGCCATCCCTTTTCTTCTTCGTTCCTCCGCCTTCCTTTCTCTCTCTCTCTCTCTCTCTCTGTTGCCATTCGGTATGTGTTGACCCTCCAAGCTGGGTATAAGACTATACACAAAATGTTGAAATTGGTGAAATTAGGCTATGTATTGGAAGTATATATAAATAAATATTAAAGCAATTTTATCATTATTGCATTACTATGACAACTAGAATTCATGGAAACAGTTTATAATAATGAAACAGCGTATGTCTGAAGCCTCCACTAATGTGGCAACGATGATTTTGCCATTCTTAGCATGCAAACATTAAAGGTTACATTTTTTTCTGGCATACGATTATTAAAGAAATTCAAAATACTAATATAGACTGAAATCAATGAAAAGTGCTAGCAAAAACAAAAAAGCAAAAAAAAATATATATAATCCACTTATCCGTAGTCGTTCCTCTATGGTTTTCGGCAGCCAGATGTACGAAAACGTTAGAAACATTGGACTGTATCTACATTAGAAATATCTGTAATTTTTCTGGGTAATTTGGTTGCAAAAAAGGGATGATATACATGAACTAATTTAAAATTTTTAAATAACAAAGTAAAGTTGAACTAAATAACGAGTAAAGTAAACAATTTAGGGAATAAAACTTTGCAGTTTCGTCGTCTGCTGCTCGTAACTGTGTTTGTGGCGCGCACGCGCTTAAGAACCAGGAACAGCAACTTGTTTAAAGTGCAATGTGGAGTGAACTGAGACCAAAATGTGTATAATAACAATCAAATAAGCACTGTGGAGTTTCAGTTGTGATGGCAGTAAGGATAAAAACCACCGATTGCAAGGTAAGAATGAATTCAGTTCAAACCGTAACCCCGGGAATAAAAAGTTTCATACTTTCAGTAATATAGGCAACAAAATGTTGTTTTATTGTGCTGATTACAACTGCAATCTTGAGTAAGATCAATAAACGTTACATATATACGCTAACATTGTTCAAATGAGTGCTGGGAAGGCTGGGGAAAGATGGTGGCCGTCACTGATGAGAACCTTCCATGTAAAACGTAGCCGCCATATTGGATTTCAAAACTGCCTTGAAAACATATTTTACGAAGAGCTCACATGCTTATTTCAGTTCCTATGGGGCTTTCATATATCACATTATGTTGACGAAACTTCAGTCTTTTAAATGGTATGCTTAGAGTTGCAATTGTATTCTTGTTTCACCAATTAAATATCGAGTGAATAAGACCCCTCCACCGTGATGAGGGTTGGCCTTCCGTGATGTTTTACCCTATGAAAGCCCCATACGAACTAAAGTAAGCATGTGACGCTCCTCGTAATATATGTTTTCAAGGCAATTTTGAAATCCAATATGGCAGCTATCGTCAGGCTGGCCGTACCATCTTTCCCAGCACTCATTTGAACAATGTTAGCGTATATATGTAACGTTTACTGATCTCACTCAAGATTGCAGTTGTAATCAGCACAATAAAACAACATTTTGTTCATGAAACTTACCTGTCAGATATATATATAAGCTGTATTTCTGACGTCCGACAGAATTTCAAAATTCGCGGCAACACGTAGTGGGGCGGTCAGGTGGTAGTACGTACCCATCCCGCCGCTGGGAGGCGGATATCAGGAACCATTCCATTTTCTATTCATATTTTTTTCTGTCGCCGGTGCTGCAAACATCTGTTTACAGTACCTCCGTCTAGGATTTTTTCATTATCTCGCTTAATATTATCTGGATTGACTTTTGGTATCGACTTCTGGATTGTTGGATTGGCACGCGTAATAGTGGATTGGTTTTTGATTTTGGATTGGCTTTTCTGGATTCAGTATGTCTGGATCAAGTTCGGGAAGTTTCTTTCAGAGTGTGTGTGAGGAGTGATGTAAGGTGAGGCTTCTTAAACCTTCAGTTGATCCTCACACAGTTTTGTATGGATTGCAGGGGGCATGTTTGCGTGGTTGATGATCGGTGCAATGAATGTAAGGATTTGGATGATGATAAATGGAGGATGTATGAGACCTATCGGCGTAAATTGGAGCGCGATAGAGTCAGGAGGTCTTCCTCCAAGGGCAGCTCTACTAAAGGTAAGGATAGTAACATTTCTCCTCCTCTAACACCAGTAGATTTTGCCCAACCTAATCCTGTTTTGTTGCCTTCGGGCCCCAGTGCTGTGTCTGGAGAAGGTAACACCCTTTCTCTGATTCTAGAGTCTATTCGTGCTCTCGAATCTAAAGTATTGGCCCTAGAAACCGCCCGGTGAAAGTTTTGTGTTAGTGCCCTAGTGTTGTGGAGGGGCGTCAGATCGGCCCCATAATGCCTCTAGGCCTAGACCTCTATCGGACTCCCAGGACTCAGGGAGTGGGTATGTCGAAAGCCGCAAGAGGGTTACGGGGGCTCCCCACCGATCTGGCGTCCCTTCGGCAGGCCTTGTTGCTAAATCCCAGGCTGCCAAGGAGCGCGTATCCTGAAAGATTGCTTTTCGTCCTCCGAAGCGTCCTCCCCGCGCAAGGGGTGGAGCGCTCGGAGAGACTCGCGTCCGTTGAAAAGGACTTTTCGCTTTGAGGACGCTTCAACGTCCTATGTCTCCTCTTTCGTCAGAGGACGCTTATGACGCCTTTCCCTCCTCAGAAGAGGAGGAAGGCTTTCTACCGATGAGGACGTTCGTTTCCCCACGCACAGGCGTGTTCACTGAGAGGCAGATAGCTGTACCTGCTAGAAGGAAGGAGGGCGTCCCCTCGCCCCTCGCCTTCTCGCAGTCTCAGTCCTGCCCCTTCTTTTGCTCCTTCGTCACCTACGAAGGATATCCTTGTGTCCCTTCAGGACCAGATTACGTCGCTGATGGCTCAGAGGACTTGCCCAGCAGCAGTCGAGCCTAAGCGTAGGAAGGACGTTCGCTGCCCGTCAAGAGGACGAAGCGGCCTCATTCTCTCTCAGCTCGCTCGTCTCTCTCTCCGCTCCGGATCGTCAACGTTCTCGCTCTACTAGCAGATCTTTTACTCTCTCAGGAGAGGACGCTCGTCAGGACGCTCGGCGTTCGAGCAGACGCTTTGCGCTCTCGGCAAGTAGCGGTTGAGGACGCTCGGCAGGACGCTCGGCGTTCTAGACAGGACGCTTTGAGCTCTCTTCAAGACACTTTTAAGGACGCTCGGCGCGTGAAGCAGACGCTTCTCTTGGTTAGACAGGAGCGCTTTTGAGGACGCTCCGCAGGACAGCTCGCCGTGTGAAGCAGGACGCTTTTTGAGCGAAGCAGGACGCTTTTGATACTGCAAAGCAGGACGAGCTCGCTTGTCTAAGCAGGACGCTTTTGGCGCCGCTCGTCAGGAAGCTCGCGCTTCCTTTCGTAGGGGAGCTTCTGTTAAGACAGTTCACGTGGCTTCTAAGGACGCTCCTCTTTCGCAAGATGTCCGTGCCTCTAAAGATCAAACGTACGGCCGCTTCCGTACCTGTAGCGGATACTTCCAACCAACGGAAGTCTTTATTCAGGATTGAGACTACGGACGTACTCCCTCTCCTGATAGGCGTTCTCCAGTTCCTCTTAGGGAGGAAGGGGAACTTAGTAGTCCAGGGAGTTCCGTAGAGGAAGAACAGCCGGTAGCTTCAGCTGTCTCGACTACAAGGTTTCTTGTTAGGCTGTTACGTTCAGCCTTCGGGGACAAGTTTCAGCCGACAGCCCCTAGGTCTCCTCCCTCGCACTTTCGTCTTCCAAGACCGTAAAGACCCCTGAATTCGTCGAAATGAAGACATCGCTGTCGACCAAGAGGGCGTTTAAGAAACTTCAAGACTTTATGTCCAGAAGGAAGGATCAGGGCAAGACCACTTTCGCCCATCCACCCTCTAGACTCGCCGGGAAAGGAGGAGTTTGGTATGAGACCAAGGAGGATGTGGGAATAAAGGTCCCTTCGTCCGCTTTGGGTGACTTCTCCAGTTTAGTGGACGCCCAGAGGAGGTCTCTCTTAGCGTCTGCTAAGGTGACCTGGACTCCGGTTGAGACTGACCACCACTTGAAGGGACTTCTTCGTACCCTTAATGTGTTTAATTTCCTAGATTGGTGTCTGGGAGTTTTGGACCTTCAGTCTAGAAGTCCTGATTCTCTCAGTCTGGGGGAGCTGTCCAGCGTGTTGTCATGTATGGACAAGGCCGTCAGGGATGGTTCGGAGGAGCTAGTTTCGAATTTTGGAACTGCCTTCCTGAAGAAAAGAGCACTGCTGTGCAATTTTACTGCTAAGTCGGTATCTCCCGCTCAGAAAGCGGAATTGCTCTTTGCGCCTCTTTCGGACCATCTCTTCCCCCAGGCTATGGTAAAGGATCTTGCACAGAGTTTGCAAGAAAAGGCGACCCAGGACCTCTTGGTTCAGTCTTCAAGACGTCCAGCGGTTCCTTCCACTTCAACATTCAGCAAACCCCCCGAAGAAAGTCAAACCCTTTCGCGGGGCACCCCCCTCGAGACAGCTCCTCGAGGGAGAGGGTTTTTCGAGAGGAAGAACTTCATTCAAACCTAAAAACAGCAAATGAAGATCTCGTCCTTCAGACACCAGTCGGGGCCAGACTGGAATTCTTTGCGGAGGCTTGGAGGCAGAGAGGAGCAGATCCTTGGACCTCAAGATAGTAGAGCGGGGTACAAGATCCCCTTTCTACATCCTCCTCCTTTGACTTCAACTCCCAGAGACCTCTCTCCATCCTATCAGGGAGAGAAAAAAGTGTTCTTTTCGATCTCTTAGACCAGATGGTCGAAAAAAGAGCGGTGGGAACAAGTCTTGGACCTAGAGTCACCGGGCTTCTACAACAGGATTTTTCCTAGTGCCGAAGCAGTCGTCAGGTTGGCGCCCGGTTCCTGGATGTGAGCAGGCTAAATCTTTTTGTAGAAAAAGTAAAGTTCAGAATGGGAGACGCCTCAGTCGGTGCTGGGAGCATTGAGACCTGGCGACTGGATGGTGTCTCTAGACCTGCAGGACGCATACTTCCACGTCCCAGTCCACCCTCTTTCAAGGAAGTACTAGATTCGTCTTGGACAAAACAGGGTTTGGCAGTTCAGAGCCCTTTGTTTTCGGTTCTCAGCACGGCCCTCCCCGATGGTTTTCACAATGATTATGAGGAATAGTAGCGAAGTGGCTCCATTCGTCAGGAATCAGGATATCCCTCTACCTCGACGATTGGCTGATCAGAGGCGTCGTCGAGGCAGAAGTGTCTGAAGGACCTTCAGTTTAACGCTAGCCCTAGCAAAGTCTCTGGGTCTGTTGTCAACACCGAAAAGTCGCATCTGACCCCGACACAGTCCATCGTGTATCTGGGATTCAGATGGATTCAGTGGCTTTTCGGGGCGTTTCCATCCCAGGAACGTCAGCGACTGGGGTTAGAGAAAGTCGCAGCCTTCCTAGAAGAGAGAAGCTTGTTCGGTGAGGGAGTGGATGAGTCTGCTGGGCACCAATTTAGCCTCGTTAGAGTTTGTCTCGCTGGGAAGACTGCACCTCAGGCCTCTTCAATTCTTCCTTGCGGAAGAATGGACGTCGAAAGGGGACCTGAATGCGATCCTAAGGATCTCAACGAAGTAAAGAGTACACTTAAGATGGTGGCTCGACCTCAGAAGTTACGAGAGGGCCTCTCCTTAAATCTTCTGAGCCCCGACCTAGTTGTTGTTCTCAGACGCTTCCATTTCCCCGGTTGGGGAGCAACATCTAGGGGGGGGAAGAAGTGTCAGGCTCCTGGAGAGGGGAACAGGTAGCCTGGCACATCAATGTAAAGGAACTGGCAGCGATATTCCTGTCGCTGCAGTTCTTCGAACAGAAAGACTGTCAAGCAAGGTTGTTCAAGTCAACCTCGGACAGTACCACAGCCCTTGCGTATCTAAAGAATCAGGGAGGGACTCGCTCCAGATCCCTTTTTACTCCTGGCGAAGGAAGTTCTGCTATGGGCAGGACGCAAGGCGCATCAAGATCCTGACCAAGATTCGTGGCAGGGGTTCAGAATGTCAGGGCGGACCCTTCTCAGCCGCCGAATCAGATTCTACCAACAGAATGGACCTTGCACCAGGAAGTCTGTCAACAGTTATGGAAATTGTCGGGGACGTCCTCTAGTAGACCTGTTTTCGCTCGCTACATCAAGGACGAAGAGGCTTCCTCTGTATTGCTCCCCGGTTCTGGACCCAGGGGCAATTGCAGTGGACGCGTTGCTCTGGAACTGGACAGACCTGGATCTTTACGCCTTTCCCCCATTCAAGATCATGGGGGACGTAATGAGAAAGTTCGCAGCGTCAGAAGAGACAAGGTTGACTCTGATTGCCCCAATGTGGCCAGCAAGAGAGGGTTCACAGAGGTCATGACGTTCCTTGTGGACTTCCCAAGAACGTTGCCCTGGAGGAGAGATCTACTCAGACAGCCTCACTTCAAAAGGTTTCACCAAAACCTCTCCGCTCTGGCCCTGACTGCGTTCAGACTATCGAAAAGCTGGCCAGAGCGAGAGGCTTTTCAAAGGCAGCTGCGAGAGCAATCGCTAATGCTCGAAGAGCCTCTTCAAGAGCTGTCTACCAGTCTAAGTGGTCCTCCTTCAGGGCATGGTGCAAGAAGGAAGGAATTTCCTCTTCCACGACCTCTGTGAATCAGATAGCAGATTTCTTACTCTATCTAAGAAATGTGCAAAAATTGGCAGTTTCCTACAATCAAGGGTTATAGGAGTATGTTGTCTGCCGTTTTTCGCCACAGAGGAATGGACCTCTCCGACAATAAGGATCTGCACGATCTCTTAAGGTCGTTTGAAACCACCAAATTCCACAAGCAAGACCGCCCTCATGGAATTTAGATGTGGTGTTGAAACATCTGATGCTAAGTCCCTTTGAGCCTCTCCATGAAGCTTCTCTAAGGGACTTAACGAGAAAAACGCTTTTCCTAGCTTCTCTGGCGACGGCGAAGAGAGTTAGTGAAATCCAAGCGTTCAGTAGCCTAGTGGGTTTCAAGGGAGACAGCGCTGTCTGCTCGTTGAACCCTTCTTTCTTGGCTAAGAACGAGAACCCGTCTAATCCTTGGCCAAAGAGCTTTGAAATCAAAGGAATATCGAGTCTCATGGGTCAAGAACCAGAGAGAGCCCTGTGCCCTGTCAGGGGCTCTCAAGTTCTATGTGAATAGGACTAGAGAGATAAGAGGTCCCTCAGGTAATCTCTGGTGCTCGGTGAAGAGACCAGATTTGCCTTGTTGTCGAAGAATGCTGTTGCTTTCTTCTTGAGGGACGTCATTAAAGAGGCTCATTCATCTTGCCAGAAGACTGATATGAGCCTCTTTAAAGTGAAAGCTCACGAGGTCAGAGCCGTAGCTACCTCTCTTGCCTTCCAAAGGAACATGTCTATCAGAGATATTCTTGATAGCACCTTCTGGAGGAGCAATTCCGTATTCGCCTCACATTACCTCGGGATGTGAGAACGATTTACGAGAACTGTAGTTCTTTGGGACCTTACATTTCGGCAGACACAGTTTTGGGGGCTGAAGGTAGCTCTCTCCCTATCCCTTAGCTAGTTAGGTTAGTTTATTGTGTTTTTTGGTTGATGGTGAGATCTTCTGTGAAAATCTCCCATTTCCATATGTTAATATCAGGGTTTTTTGGTAGTTGGTCAGGTGGTGGTCGGTTGCTGTGTTACTGCCATATGTTTGCCTAGATGGTCTTGTCGCATTGTGGTCACGTCCCCGTGACAGAGCATCCAGAGAGCACCAGCACTACAGGTCAAAACCTGGCTGGGCAACTCTGATAAAGCATAAGCAGGCTTTAGGTGACAGTAATCACATAGTCTACTTTGCTATCAGGTAAGGAACCAATAAGTTAATCTTTTATTTTAATTTAAATTTCCTAAAAAATCCTAGTCTGTCTCTACCCACCATCCGAAGGTGTGATTCAGCTATATATATATCTGACAGGTAAGTTTCATGAACAAAATGTTATTGTTATAATACAATTAAGTTTGTTCATACTTACCTGGCAGATATATATACTTAGAGTGCCCACCCTCCTCCCCTCAGGAGACAAGGGCCATGAATAAATATGAATAGAAAATGGGAATGGTTCCTGATATCCGCCTCCCAGCGGCGGGAATGGGTACTACCACCTGACCGCCCCACTACGTGTGCTGCGAATTTTGAAATTCTGTCGGACGTCAGAAATACAGCTATATATATATCTGCCAGGTAAGTATGAACAAACTTAATTGTATTATAACAATAACATTTTGTTGCCTTTATTAGGGTAAATAACCGTAGGGTCCAGAGTGGACCATGTTCGATCAGCGTGTACAATCCCAAAAAAAGTACATTATAACGAGTCCTGACATCGGAGATGGGCATCAGTCGTAACTTGTTGTTGGTGAGAAACGGAGCTAAAGACCTCTACTCTCCTTTCGAAGTAAGTATTTTCTCAAAAGTTAGAAATTAAGGCCAAATTTTAAGATTTAAACAGAGGGTACTGAAAACGGTCTCAAACGTAGTGCAAATCTCACCAAAACGCGGTCAACATTTTTACTTACAACTCGAGGTATTTAGAAGATTGACGCCATCTCGATGTTTACGGAGTCGCTTGTGTCAATAAACTAACCATTTCCTGTGATAAATCCGCACACCACTTGTGCCCACAGACACTGGGGCACTTTTATCACAACAAACGGAAAACTTTTCCTCACCGAGTATACAACTGGTTTGCAGAAGAAGACGACGAAGCGTGCACTTCGATAATTTTTTAATTAAATAGTAAAACATCAATATTTTACATATTTATGATGATTAATTTGAAAATATTCATTATTGAAAAAGTAACTCGATTCTGACTCAAATTTAAGTAATTATTTTTTGGAATTAGAATGTTCTTTTAAGTCCTGTATTATGACGTCACGACATCTTGACTTTCGTACCTATTGTAAATAATTGCTTTACTCAACTTCTTGCAGAACAGTTTACCAGTTATTCATGCAGATTATCAGCTCTTCATGTAATTGGTATAATCGTAATTGCGCATATATACTTTATTATTTACTATTTGGATATATGAAGATGTTTTACTGCCGGGATTATCGCTGTAGTGTTGACGCAATCGTTTTTCGGTCCACTGGCGCCTCTATTTTCGCACCATAAGAAATTATGGGCAGAATTTGCAATGACCAGAAAGTCGTTAAAAGAGGAAAGTTAGCATTAAGGGGCATATGTTTTGATTGAGAAAAAATACAAAATTTATTCAATAGCTAGCTTGTAAAAATACTTTATTACAAAAAACTTGATTGACAACTAAGCAGCATACCCACTATGGGTTTCAGAGACAGTGCAAGTACGTTTTTGGGCAATACCTATTTCTGTAACGAACACTCGTATCAGAACGAGATTTTACTATAGTGCAATACACCCAGTGCCGTAATTTATAAGGGTATCGTGAATCACTAAACGTAAAGAATAACGACACTTGTCCTTGTACCAAGAGACAAAAACTCCATTATGCAAAAATGGATACAAACACGCGTATAAAGCTCCACCTACCCTCTCCCCCCCTCCACCGCCACCCCTTTCCTTCTTTGTTCCTCCGCCTTTCTCTCTCTCTCTCTCTCTGTTGCCATTCGGTATGTGTTGACCCTCCAAACTGGGTATAAGACTACACACAAAACGTTGAAATTGGTGAAATTAGGCTATGTATTGGAAGTATATATACATAAATATTAAAGCAATTTTATCATTATTGCATTACTATGACAACTAGAATTCATGGAAACAGTTTATAATAATGAAACAGCTTAGGTGTGAAGCCTCCACTAATGTGGCAACGATGATTTTGCCATTCTTAGCATGCAAACATTAAAGGTTACTTTGTTCATGACACTTACCTGCCAGATATATATATAGCTGTATTCTCTGACGACCGACAGAATTTCAAAACTCCCGGCAAACGCAGTGGTCGGCTAGGTGGTTAGTACCCATTCCCGCCGCTGGGAGGCGGATACCGGGAACCATTCCCATTTCTATTCAGATTTTTTCTTTCTGTCGCCGGTCGGTAAACATCTGTTTACAGACCTCCGCTTAGGATTTCGAAAACTTCATTTGTCACTTGAGTATTTGGATTGTCTTTTGGTTTCGGACTTGGCTTAGTGATTTGGCATACGCTATTGTGGTTTGGATTTTGATTTTCGCTTTGATTTTTCTTAGAATTGAGATGTCTGGATCTAGTTCTACTAGTTTCAGGGTGTGTGGTGTAGAAGAATGTAAGGTGAGGCTACCAAAAGCCTCGGTAGATCCTCACACAGTGTGTGTGAATTGTAGAGGGCATGTTTGCTTGTTGGATGATCTGGTGCAAAGAATGTGAAGTGTTAACTGATGTCGAATGGAAGGCGTATGAATCTTACATTCGTAGACTTGAGCGTGACAGAATTAGGTCTTCCTCCAGGAGTGCTTCTGTTAAAAGTCAAAGTAAAGTTGCTCAACTAACAAAATGTAGAACATGCTACGCATAACCCTATAATTTCTCCTTCAGATAAGGAAGTGATTGTTACCGAAGGGAATGCCCTTTCTACCATTTTAGAATCGATTCGGAACCTTGAATCGAAAATGAAAGTGCTACAATCTAATGTGCAAAGTGTAGTGATAATGTTAGTGCCCCTAGTGATGGGAAAGGGGAGCGTCAGATCGGTCCTATAATTCCTCAGGTTTGAGGACCTCTGTCGGACTCCCAGAGAACACAGGGAATGGACCAATGTCGAAGGCCGAAGGAGGGTTACGGAATTGAAACACCGGTCCTGGCATCCCTTCGCAGATCTGAAGACGCATACCAGGCTGCCAAAAGATTGCGCGCAAGCTCGAATCTTGAAGGAATGCTTCTCTTCCTCCGAGACGTCCTCACCTCACCGTGGGTGGGAATCTCGGAAGACCTCTCTGACTGAGAGTGGTAAGGAAGACGTAAGGTGTCCCACAAGCGGCCATCGTCTTTCTCGCTCTCTTAGGAAAGGTCTTACGGAAGAGTACGCAGCCTCTCCAAGTGACGCGTGGTAAGGAAGACGTAAGAGTCGCATGGCGGCCATCGTCTTTCTCTTAGGAAAGGCTTACGGAAAAGAGTACGCAGCCTCTCCAAGTGAGAGTGGTAAGGAAGACGTAAGACGTCGCACTGGCGGCCATCGTCTTTCTTGACCTCTTAGGAAAGGTATGATGGAAGAGGACGCTTCACCGGGAGATCGAGAGCGTCCTCCGCCTCGATTTACGCTTCGGTCTTCTCCGGAAGACTTCGAAGACAGTATCCCGCACAAGAGATTTAGGACGCTTTCTGAGCGTCCTGATTCGAGTACAGAGAGAAGAAGAAGGTCGTCCCCTCGCCCATCTTCTTCTCAAAGGTTCATTCCATCATATGGTTCTTCACCATCAAAAAAGACTCTCGAAGCGATTCGTCAACAGTTTGGATACGTTTTTCGCCAAGAAAGAGGAAAGATCACGTAGTCGTAAAAAAGATCTTTGGCTACCCGTCAAGAAATCTAGACGTTCTCCTGCGGCTTCTCTTCGTTCTTCGTCTTCATCTGATCCGTCGCCTTCTAGACCTCATCAACTCAATCAGGAACGCGCAAGCAGTCCTGCTGAGGGAGTCTCTAGAAGTATTGGCGGTAAAGAAAAAGACAATAGGTGCCGCACAGGCGGCCGCCGCCGTCGTCTTTTCCCAGAGTCGAAGAACGTTCAGAAGGATCGCTCAGAAATAAATTGGGAGGAATTGATCCTTGACTTACAGGAAGAGAATATTCAACAAAACAAACGCTTGCTAACCAGGACGCTCGTAAGGACGCTTTCTCGGGACGCTCGGGGGGTCGGAAACGTCGGCTGGAGAGACTTCAGACGCCACGATATTAGTCTAGAAGAAGGATATGAAGATGAATATGAGGACGTTTTTGAGGACGCGAGGCGTAGTGCTAGTAAGGCGCTCGTCGTCCTCATATCAGTAGCGTTCAGACGCAAAGAGGGGCGCTTTGAGGACGCAAAGAGGACGCTTTGGAGGACGCAAATGCGCTTTCCAGGCGCAAATGAGGACGCTTTCCAGGACGCAAATGAGGACGCTTTGAGGACGCTAGGCGTCCGATGCATAAAGTTACCCTGAGAGAGGAACAGGTCGACTAGTCAGAGAAGGATAAGCGCCATATGCTTCAAGGTAGTAGGAACTACAATATCAGTGCTCGTCAAGAGAAATCGTATGACGTCAGTTTGGAAAATTCGGAGAGAAAGTCAAGGTTAGGAGAACATAGCAGACTCTCCTCTTCAAAATTGATTTCAAACACAAAACCTACGGTTCGAAAGGGAGGTGAAAACTTTGGTTTCTTCTCGTTCAATGCAGAATAAGGCTATGTCTCCATTAGAAATAAATCGTCAAGCGAGGTCTTGTTTCGGAAGCGGAGGAGGATTCTACAACCTCATCCTCTGGTGGATTATAAGACTTTGACTCGTCTTTTAAAAGATTTTGTTTCCCGCGAAGTTTTCCGAGCTCCAGTTCCTCTCTCTCCACCTTCGCAACTAACCTCTTCGAAGGCAAGGAAGACTCCAAATTTGTCAAAATGGCCACCTCGCTCTCGACTAAAAGGGCTTTTTAAAAGAATCCATGATTGGATGGAATCCAAAAAGACAAAGGGCAAGGGACTTCTTTTGCACTTCCCCCCACAAGGCTTAGTGGAAGATCGGGAAGTGGTACGAGACAGAAGAGGAAGCAGGTTTGAGAATCCCCGCTTCCGCACAAGGGGATTTCGCCAACTTAGTGGAAGCTCCTAGAAGATCTTACCTGGCATCAGCGAAAGTTTTCGTGGACAATGTCGGAGATAGATCACCATCTCAAAGGCCTTTATAAAACTTTGGAAGTTTTAACTTTCTAGATTGGTGTTTGGGCGTCTTGGATGTTCAGTCTAGAAGCCCAGATTCCATCTCATTGGAGGACTTAGCGAGTATTTTGTCATGCATGGACAGAGCAGTAAGAGATGGCTCCAACGAACTGGCATCACATTTTGCGTCGGGAGTCCTGAAGAAACGCGCACTCTTCTGTAGCTTCACAGCTAAGTCAGTGTCGCCAGCGCAAAAGCAGAATTGTTGTTCGCTCCCTTTTCTGCTCATCTTTTTCCACAATCGATGGTAAAGGATTTATCAGTAAATCTCCAAGAACGATCGACGCAGGACTTATTGTCTCGGTCTTCGAAACGTCCTGCTGATCAGATGTCTTCAAGAACCACGCAAGCTTCTAGGAAGAATTATAAGCCCTTTTGTGGAAGAGCCTCTTCAAGAGCTGCTGCTCGAGGGAGGAGTTTCCCTAGGGGCAGAGCCCCTCAAAAACCAGGAGAAAGAAATGACTTTTCGGCCCTCCAGACACCAGTCGGGGCGAGACTCGCTCTATTCGCCGAAGCATGGAGGATAAGAGGGGGCGAACTCTTGGTCACTCGAAGTGATCGAGAAAGGTTACAAAATCCCGTTTTCTATCGAAACCACCATTAAGCATAGAACCAATAGACCTTTCGCCCTCTTATCAGGATTCAAAGCAACAGATCTTATTAGACCTTTTGGATCAGATGTTGGAAAAGAGAGCAGTAGAAAGAGTCGTGTCACGGAACTCTCCAGGCTTCTACAACAGGCTTTTCCGGGAGGATGGAGACCTGTCCTAGACGTAAGCAGGCTGAATCTTTTTGTAAGGAAAATAAAATTCAAGATGGACTGCACAGTCTGTTTTAGCTTCCCTGAGACCAGCAGATTGGAGGTGTACTTGGATCTCCAAGATGCCTATTTCCATGTTCCGATACATCCTCGTCCAGGAAGTTCCTCAGATTCGTTCTGAAAGGACAGGTCTTCCAATTCAGAGCTCTCTGTTTCGGGCTGAGTACAGCCCCTATGATATTCACGCTTCTGATGCGAAATGTAGCAAGATGGCTCCATCTCTCAAAGATAAGAGTCACTCTATTTAGACGATTGGCTGATCCAGTCCACGTCAAAGGAACAGTGTCTGGAGGACCTACATACGACATTACAGCTGACGAAGGACCTGGGCCTTCTGGTCAACTTCGAGAAGTCCCATCTGATTCCCACACAGTCCATCGTGTATCTGGGGATTCAGATGGATTCAGTGGCTTTTCAAGCATTTCCATCCATAGAACGTCAGCTAAAATGCTTAGAGAAAGTATCGGTCTTCTTAGAGAAGGAAAATATGCTCGGCGAGGGAATGGATGAGTCTGCTGGGGACCATTTCTCGCTGGAGAAATTTGTTCTCTGGGAAGGCTGCACCTCAGACAGCTTCAGTTCCTAGCAGACAACTGGAAGAACAAGAAAGACCTAGACGAGATTTTGAGAATCCCTCAATCGATCAAAGAGCATTTGAAGTGGTGGTCCGATCCCGTCAAGCTATCGGAAGGGATGTCCCTCAAAGTTCTGAGCCCAGACCTAGTGTTGTTCTCAGACGCGTCCATGACGGGCTGGGGAGCAACACTGGGGGAGGAAAGAATGTCAGGCCTCTGGAGAGGGGAACAGAGGTCCTGGCACATAAACCTCAAGGAGCTAGAGGCGATTCGTTTGGCACTTCAATGCTTCGAGTCAAGGATTGTGGGACGAATTGTACAAGTCAACTCGGACAACACCACGGCGCTCGCATATCTCAAAAAACAGGAGGAACTCTATCTCGCTCCTGTTCAGGATAACGAGGGAAATCTTACTTTGGCGAAGCTGAGAAATGTAACGATTCTAACGAGGTTCGTTTCAGGACAGCAGAACGTTCGCGCGGATCTCCTCAGCCGTCAACATCAAATGCTTCCAAACGATGGACTCTCCATCCAGAGATCTGCAAGGAGTTGTGGAAACTTTGGGGACGCCCACTGGTAGACCTCTTCGCGACAGCAAAAACGAGAGGCTTCCGATTTACTGCTCTCCGGTTCAGACCCAGGAGCAATAGCAATAGACGCCATGCTTTGGAATTGGAAGGGGATGGATCTCTACGCCTTTCCTCCATTCAAACTCCTGGGAGAGGTAATAAGGAAGTTTGCGGCGTTGGAAGGAGCAAGAATGACGTTGATCGCCCCCTTTTGGCCTGCAAGCGACTGGTTCACAGAGGCCATGTCATTTCTGGTAGATTTCCCAAGGACACTTCCAGAAAAAAATCGATCTACTCAGACAGCCCCACTTCGAGAGGTATCACGGAAACCTCTCGCTCTGAGTCTGACTGCATTCAGACTATCCAAAAGTTGGCCAGAGCGAGAGGTTTTTCAAGATCGGTGGCAAGAGCTATTGCCAGCGCTAGAAGAACATCTTCCCAAGCTGTCTACCAACGAAGTGGGCTGGTCTTCAGAGGTTGGTGTAGAAGGCAAAATATTTCCTCCTCCACGACCTCTGTGAGCCAGATTGCTGATTTTCTCTTACATCTTAGAGAGATAGACAAACTTTCAGTGTCAACGATTAAAGGCTACAAAAGTATGCTATCAACGGTCTTTCGACACAGAGGCTTGGATTTATCAAATGATAAAGATCTTCACGATCTATTGAGGTCCTTTGAAACATCAAAAGCTCCACGAGACAAGATTCCTCATGTAATTTAGATGTTGTCTAAAGTTTTTTAATGTCAGCCCCATTTGAGCCTATGCACGCTGCCTCTTTGAAAGATGTAACTAGGAAAGCTATTTTCCTAACCGCTTTGGCAACAGCTAAGAGGGTTAGCGAAATCCAAGCTATGAGTAAACATGTGGGTTTCAGAGAACACAATGCGGTGTGTTCGCTGAGCCCCTCGTTCTTAGCGAAGAACGAAAACCCATCCAACCCCTGGCCTAAAAAGCGTTGATATCAAGGGGTTATCAGAGTTCGTCGGACAAGAGCCGGAGAGAGTTTTGTGCCCTGTCAGAGCTCTCAAATTTTATCTGGAAAAGACCAAACAATGTAGAGGCCCGTCAGACAACCTGTGGTGTTCGGTCAAGAGGCCGGAATTACCAATGTCCTAAAAAACAAAAAAAAAGCACTGGCGTCTTCTTGAGAAACACCATCAGGGAAAGCTCATTCATCCTTGCAACGGATGGTGATCTTAAACTGCTAAAAGTTAATGCTATGCCACGAGGTTAGAGCGGTAGTACTTCGTGGCTTTTTCAGAAAAAATATGGCACTCAGTGATATCCTGGGTGCCACATTTTTGGCGAAGCCAACTCTGTGTGCTTCACACTACCTCAGAGATGTGAAGGCGACTATGAGAATTGCTACTTCGCTTGGACCATACATTTCCGCGGATACAGTATTGGGGACGAGAAGCAATACGAACCCCATCCTTTAGAAAATGGATGTGTGTGATTTTAATTATGGGTTTTTTTTTTTTTTTTTTTCGGTCGTAGGGTTGGCCGCTTGAGGCGGTCTTCCCTTTAATTAGCCTGAAAGTTATGGGACTAACTTTAGTGAGGCTAGGTTAGGTGGTATTTATTATGCTTCGTTGTCTTCAGTATGGTCAATATGGTCTAGTCACATTGTGGTCACGCTCCCGTTGACAGATCATTAAGAACTATCCAGCTATACAGGTCACTACCTTGCTGGAAATTCTAGTTAAGCAGAAGCAGGCTTGGGTGACAGTAATCACGAAGTCAGCTATGCTAACAGGTAGGGAACCAAGATGTCAATCATCTGCATGTGAAATGTTTCCAAAATCCTTCTATTCTGTCCCTTCCCACCTCCAATGGTGGGATTCAGCTATATATATATCTGGCAGGTAAGTGTCATGAACAAAATGATATTGTCATGATACAATAAAGTTTGTTCATACTTACCTGACAGTAATCAAGTACCCACCCACCTCCCCTCAGGGGACAGTGGTAAAGAAAATCTGAATAGAAAATGGGAATGGTTCCCGGTATCCGCCTCCCAGCGGCGGGAATGGGTACTAACCACCTAGCCGACCACTGCGTTTGCCGGGAGTTTTGAAATTCTGTCGGTCGTCAGAGAATACAGCTATATATATATCTGTCAGGTAAGTATGAACAAACTTTATTGTATCATGACAATATCATATTTATTTCTGGCATACGGTTATTAAAGATATTCAAAATACTAATATAGACTGAAATCTATGAAAAGTGCTAACAAAAACAAAAAAGCAGAAAAAAAAATATGTATATAATTCAGTTATCCGTAATCGTTCCTCTATGCACTTATCCGTAGTCGTTCCTCTATGGTTTTCGGAAGCCAGATGTATGAAAACGTTAGAAACATTTGATTGTATCTAATTTAGAAATATCTGTAATTTTTCGGAGTAATTTGGTTGCGAAAAAGGGATAATATACATGAATTAAATTAAAATTTTTAAATAACAAAGTAAATTTAAACTAAATAACGAGTAAAGTAAACAATTTAGGGAATAAAACTTTGCAGTTTCGTCGTCTGCTGTTCGTAACTGTGTTTGTGGCGCGCGCGCTTAGGAACCAGCAACAGCAACGGGTTTAAAAGTTGCAATGTGGAGTGAACTGAGACCAAAAATGTGATAATAACAATCAAATAAGCACTGTGGAGTTTTTTTTCAGTTGTGATGGCAGTAAGGATAAAAACCACCGATTACAAGGTAAGAATGAATTCAGTTCAAACCATGACCCTGGGAATAAAAATTTTCATACTTTCAGTAATATAGGCAACAAAATGTTGTTTTATTGTGCTGATTACAACTGCAAACTTGAGTAAGATCAATAAACGTTACATACATACGCTAACATTGTTCAAATGATTGCTGGGAAAGATGATTTTCGTTACTGTTCAAAACCGGTACATCCCATGGTAGCCGCCATATTGGATTTCAAAACTGCCTTGAAAAAATATTTTATGAAGAGCGTCACATGCTTATTTTAGTTCGTATGGGGCTTTCATATATCACATTATGTTGATGAAACTTCAATCTTTTGAATGGTATGCTTGGAGTTGTAATTGTATTCTTGTTTCACCATTTAAATATCGAGTGAATAAGACCTGAAAACCGTGATAAGGGTTGGTAGTCGCTGGTGTTTTCCCCTAGTGAAAGTATGAAACTTGTTATTCCCGGGGTCATGGTTTGAACTGAATTCATTTTTACCTTGTAATCGGTGGTTTTATCCTTACTGCCATCACAACTGAAACTCCACAGTGCTTATTTGATTGTAGTTGTAAACATTTTGGTCTTAATTCACTCCAAATTGCACCTGAACCATGTTGCTCTTCCTGGTTCCTAAGCACTCACTCCGCAAACACAGTTACGAGCAGCAGACGACTACACTGTTTATTAGGTACAAAGCTTTATTCCCTTAATTGCCCTTAATGTTTACTTTACTCATTATTTAGTTTAACTTTACTTCAAAATGTTTATTTAATTCATGTCTATTATCCCTTTTTTGCAACCAAATTAACCCCGAAAAATTAAAAATATTTCTGATATACTTTTACGAGCAGACGACGAGACGGAAAATGACTCGTTGCCAATCTAGTGGAGCTTCACACATACGCCGATGCCTTTACAAACTGTTCCCATGAATTCTAGTTGTCATAGTAATGCAGTAATGATAAAATTGCTGTAATATACGCTAATTTCACTTATTTCCCTGGTTTTGTGCAAGACTTATACCCAGTTTGGAGGTTAAACACATACCAATTGACAACACCGATAAACAATTGAAGAGCGCAAAAAATGCTGTACTCCCCTTGGAAAAGTACTGGTTAGAGGTCGGGTTTACGATTTTTGTGATGAAAGTGCCCCAGCGTCTATGGGTACAAGTGGTGTGCGGATTTGGCACAGGGAATTGGAAGTTTGTTGACACAAGTGACTCCGCAAACATCGAGATGGCGTCAATCTTCAAAATATTTGGAGTTGTAAGTAAAAACTTCGAAAGTGTTTTGGGGTAGTGGGCACTGCGTTGGCCACCCTTTTCATTACCCTCTGTTTAAATCTTAAAATATGGCCTTAATTTCTAATTTTGGAGAAAATACTTACTTCGAAAGGAGAGTAGAGGTCTTGAGCTCCTGCTAACATCACCAACAACTCATGACTGATGACCATCTCCGGTGTCAGGACATGTTTAAGTACTTTTTTGGAGGGTGGCCAAAACCGCGGTAGTCGGTGAGTTGGCCAGTCCACTCGGTTGTTTACCCTAGTAGTATAGATTGTGTAGTGACTGTATATGCTCTAGACTGTATTGAAGGGCTACTGTAGCCTAAGCTTGTAAAGATACTGGTTACAGTTATATTTTATAGACTGAAGGGTAATGCACTGCTGTGCGGACAAGCGAACACTGTACCGCTGCGCGGACACTTTCCCAAAAAATAACTTTAGCACTTCCAGTATTACTGAATTAGACACCAGTCATAACCCAACAGCATGGAAACAACAGATCGAGACCTCTACTTTCCTCTCAAAGTAAGTGTTTTATTCAAGTCACATAATAATACCATAATTTGCGATTAAACACAAATTAATGAAAGTCTAGCCATGTGTGGTGCAAACTTATCTCCATGACGCTTTCGAGATTTTACTTATAACACCTTATGTGTAGAAGATTGACGCCATCTCAGTGTTTGTGGAGTCACTTGTGTCCATAAACTTTCCATTTCCTGTGCTAAATCCACACACCACTTTTACCCATAGACGCTGGGACACTTATTGACAATCAATCTTAAACGACAAGGTGTATTGGGTCCGGAAGGGAAAATATGTCAATTGTTCGGGAAGAAGAAAAGTGCAGTAGATAACTTTTACTAAATAATTAGTTAAAGACCAGAATAAGGTTATGAATTCCATATATTTATTACATATTCATGATAATTCATTTGAAAATATTCCTTGTTATAAAAGTAACCAGATTCCTGACAAATTTCATCGGTTTTGCTGTGATATCGCTTCGGCGTTGCCAATTGTTTTTTGTGTTTACCCTCCAAACTTGGGATAAGACTTACAAAAAAACAGTGGAAATAAGTGAATTTAGCATATCTATTTGTATTATATATATATATATATATATATATATATATATATATATATATATATATATATATATAATATATATATATATATATATATAATATATTAGAGCAATTTTATCATTATTATTGCATTACTATGACATCTAGAATTCACAGAACAGTTTGTGGAAAGGAATCGTCATTGGCAACGATGATTGGCATCCCTAGCACGCATTAAAGATTACATTTGTTTCAGCCGTACAATTATTAAAAATGATAAATTATATTTC
The DNA here is from genome assembly GCF_015104395.2 of Macrobrachium nipponense. NCBI lineage: Eukaryota > Metazoa > Arthropoda > Malacostraca > Decapoda > Palaemonidae > Macrobrachium > Macrobrachium nipponense. The sequence continues at coordinate 37,413,394 of NC_087209.1, read as the reverse complement.
TGCCATACAATTATAATTTTTTTTTAAAGTCAAAATAGTAATACAGTAGTGCCCCGGTTCACGACCGTATTAGAACTCGACATAATCGGATTTTGCCACTAAATTTCCAATAAACTTTGTATCTGTTTTCAACCAAAAAACCGGTTTCCGACCCCCGGACCATATGATGTTTGTAAACAAAACTGTTTCCGCCAGCTGCCGCTAGTTGGCGTCATCCAGTGCTACCAAATGTAACATAATTTCATGTTTTTTTTAGCATAATTTGATAATACATAATACATTTTAGCATAAATTGCCTCAAAAGCAGCACTTTGTATCATTTCATCTAATATATAAATGTTTTAAATTTCCATTACATCGTTGTTTTAGCTCAAATGTATTAGAGCAATGAGATAATGATAGATTAATAGCATAATTCTGGCACCAAATTGCACTATATTTGGCATAAATTCTTGCTTGGACCGACTAGCATAATTTAGCAAAACGGTTGGTAACACTGGTGACGCCACTCAGCATTGTTTTAAGTCCGCAGCTATTGTTTACAAACATTCAAACGTGTCGTGTCTCGTACACCTTGCGCGCATTTCGTTTGCTTTTTTGGTGGTATCAACTCTATACGCAGTTACCTCTTGATTCATCATGGGTCCCAACATTACTACTGGCTATCTATGTTCAAACCTTTTGCTATTGTTAATCTCTGAAATAATGGAAAAGTGTTTACATGGCATCTCGTGTTTTCCTTCTTCAAAATGTTTCCATCATTTCCAACTCCATAATAAACCTAAAGTTTCGTCTATCCTCTCTTCTGCATGGAAGTGATGAGCGAAATATAGATTTAATCAAACACCCTTGCTTGATTTTTTTTCAAGCGTAGACCTATTCTAAAACCATGCTCACACTTGAGGAGCGCGTTTCAGTAGCAAATGCAATACGTATTTAAGTGTTAGGTTTGGAGTGAAGGCAATGTTACGTACGTAGGTTACATGTGTGGTTTGGTAGCGAATGCAATCTTTCAGCTTTGTTAAGCTTGCCGGTAAAGAAGAGGTTAGCCATAGCTTAAATCAGAGAAGCCACTATACCATATTAAGTGCGTAGTAATTAAGAAATGAAGACAAATCTTTTATGTCGTACTGTAATATATCAATGTTTACGTGTAAGATTTGGTAGTGAAACCAGTTACATACGTAACATGTTCGGTTCGGTAGCAACGCAATCTAAGCTTTTTAAGCTTGCCGTTAAAGAAGAGGTTAGCCTTAGCTTAACTCAGAAGCCACTACGGTATACATTAATTATAGAAATTAAGTAGATTCTTTTGTGTCTACTGTAAAAATACGTCATTGTTTACGTGTGAGATTTGGTAGTGAAACCACTGTTACATACATAATGTGTGCTGTTCGGTAGCGAACGCAATCTTAAGCTTGCTGGCAAAGAGGAGGTTAGCCTTAGCTTAAATCAGAGAAGCTGCTATGGTATAGAATAATTATAGAAATTAAGACGATTCTTTTATGTCTACTGTAAAAAAGACGTCAATGTTTACGTATGAGATCTGGTAGTGACACAGTTTACATATGTAACGCGTGCGTGGTAACGAACGCAATCTGTATGCTTGGTTTATAAGCGTCCTCGTAAAAAAGAGGTTAGCTTGATATTAAACTCAAGAGATGCTGGTACGTAATGGTATAGTAATTATAGAAATTAAGATGATTCTTTTACTTATACGTACGTATATATTGTACCATGCAGTACCATAATAATTGTCAAAGTCCAATAAGCTGAAACCAGCCCTGATATTGGACAGTTTGCCGTAAAAGACGCACCTTTTTTATAAGGACATTTATGAAACAAAATCGTTAGTATCATAACATTTACTGAAAGATAATTTTCAAGCGATTTTGTATACAGTATTGCAGTCGACTCCGTATAAGATTTACCATAAATTAATATCGAATGTAAATGTTTCTAGGCTTATAGCGATGATATGGTTTGTTTACTACCATAGTCCCGCTATAAACCACCAGGGCTGCGCTATGGTTTGTTTACATCCTTAAATGCTGACTTACTGTAGGCAAATTTTCGTAAATTTTTGATAAATATAAATTGGGTTTAATTTTAATAGTTTATTAATTTACTGTAATAATTAGACTTGCTTTTCAATGTTTTTATTATGTTAGCAACACGTTTTATGCCAACCCACTACACTACGTTCTACTTACTATTTACCTAGGTACCCTATGGCGCTTGGTCCACAATCTGGTTGGACGCAGGCCAGTTTTCTTTTATACCGTATATTATACATTTAAAATTATAAATATAATTTTAACATGATATTTATTTAACTTTTAACTTATTTAGTTGTAATTTACATGTAATGCATTGTATAAAAAGGCAAGGTTAGGGTAATAACTGATGGTCAAGAACAGATTAATCCATTTTCAGTTATTTCTTATGGGAAAACTTGATTCTCAGTTCTCGAAATAATCGAATTTCGACGCTCCTTCTGGAACGAATTAGCGTCGAGAACCGAGGCTCTACTGTATAGACTTACATGAATGAAAAGTGCTAGCAAAAGTCCATTTTTTTGTCATAAACAATTCAGTAACCCGTCGTCTGCTTGACTCGTGGATTCTGGATGCCAGACGTACAAAATTATTCCCGGCGTGAACAAACTCACATATTTTAAGTTAAATTTGGAGTGAATTAAAAACGAAATGTGTAAAATTACAATCAAATAAGCACTGTGGGGTTTCATTCGTGATGGCAGTAAGGATAAAGCCACCAATGACAAGGTAAAAATGCATTTCAGGTCAAAACATGATCACAGGAATAAGACGTCTCATACTTTCACTATTATAGGCAACAAAATGTTGTTTTATTGTGCTGATTACAACTGCAATACTAAGTAAAAGCAATAAATGTTACATAGATACGCAAATAATTGCTCAAATGAGTGCCGGAAAGGACATGTCCGCTAGTGTATGCCTGGTGTCCGCGAGACTATACCACACCATATTGGATTTCAAAAACTAAAAACTGCCTTGGGAACCCATCAATTTAAGAAGACCTCACATGCTTATTTTAGTTTGTATGGCGGTTTCATATATCTCAGTTTGTTGATGAAACTTTCAATCGTTTGAATTATGTGCTTAAATATTGAATTGTAATTTTGTTTCACCGATTAAATAACAGTGAAAAGGGGCTCATTAGTGTCCGCGGAGCGATGCATTGCCCTAGATAGTGAAGGCTGTAGACTTATTATAGGACTGTAGCTTGTACTATAGACCATAGGCTAAACCAAATGTCTAAATGGATGATATTTTAATTATGTACTTATAGGCTTATGGTAATTAAAGACTACAGCCTTGAATGGTGTCTCATTACTGTAGGCTACAGGAGACCTGTAGGCTGTAGCCTGTAGCATTGGTTACAGTAACCTAAGACAGTCTAAATGGCCTGTATACTGTATCATAACCTTGTCTGAATTTATATTTTCAATGATATTTTGATAATTAACTTATAGTTATGGTAGACCTAAGCTACCCTATAGGCCATAGCCTTCTGTGGAGTCTGGTACATAGGTTTCAGGCAGCATGTAAACGGTAATCTGTAGCTTAGCCTGGCTTACTGTAACATAAGACTGTCTAAATGAATGATGCTTTATGATATCTTAATGATTTACTCTTAGGATAATGTTAAGTTTAGACTATAGGCTTCTATAGGGTCTCATTACTGTAAGCTACAGGATGCCTGTGGACTGTAGCCTGGCCTACTGTAGCTCAAGACTGTATAAATAAATAAATGATACTTAATGATTTCATGGAAGGTTTACAGCTATTTAATCTATAACCCTAAAGCTTGGTTAGGCTGTGACATTATACCCTAGGTTAGGCTATACCCTTATGACCCATGTTATTTTTTCATTTAATCAAAGACAACTGTAGAGGAGATTTGTGCTATGAAATAACTGCAGTGAAAATTGCATCTTTTACCAGTTTTTGTTGTTTCTTATTACGTGCAAGTTCTCTGATCTTCGAGTGTGCCATAGCCATTGCAGCATGGCCTTTAATGGTCTTGGGTTTGAGTTCCCATGCGTATTTAACCCAGGATGTATCCACCCTTATGCGTCACCTACTTCGAGGTACTAGTAGAAAACATGGAGTAAGCTCCTTGGGACGTCATGTGTAGTACTAGCCCCTTGAGGATCTAAGTATTATACACAAATGGGTGTATATAATACTTTGATCTCTGAGTGACGTGTAAATGTGGATACATACAATCAGGCAGTTATCCTCTTTTTCTAGCACTTTCTCATTTTTTTTTTAAGTGCATCCTTTTTTTTTCTTTTGAAAAGTGTGTACAGTATTTTATTTGTTTTTGTTTTTGTTTTTTTGAAAAGTGTGTATCTTTTTTGTTTTTTGTATTTTAATACACTTCCTGAACGCCTGAATTAGCCCTGGTTACTGACCAGCCCGAACTATATCCCCACATATTTTCCCACTAAGTGGGTAATTTTAACTGTCAGCGTTACCAACGCTGTAGGTAAAAAGTAGTCAAATGAGTTACCTGTGTTACCGTTGGCAACGCTGGTGCAAATACTGGCCACCACCAGAATTGTTCCTTGTTCGCCATGCTGTGCCAATTAGTCCCATATCAGGCGAACTTTTGGTCATTTAGCCGACCCCTTTTAAAGAGTTTTTTTATTTTGTATGTCAGATTGCGACTTTGGACAGTTATTAAAGGTTTTCTCCTGATTTGACTTTGGAACAGTACTTTGTATTCGCTATGGATAAGTTAGAAAATAAATGTCGCTGACTGCTAACGCCTCTGCTTCTGTTCGACGATCGAGCCTTCTACTGCTGGATATGTTAGTGGTCATCGGTTCTGCACACCCTGCAAGCGTAGGATGAGTACCCTCAAACATGATTGACATTCTCTTTGTTATTTTGTGTAGGAAGGTTTATTGTAATACCAGTCAGAGATGTAATGAGATGTGTGTCTTGGTCAAGAGACAGGGAAGCTTTAGAGTTAGTTACTCAAGAAATTAGAGGACAGGTTATCATCTACCTAGCATGTCTAGCCTATTTCTAGTCCTAATGGGTGCCAGGGGTCATGGAGAACCACACACCTCCGAGTGGGTAGGTCCTCAGGCAACCCCGGCGTGGAGCAGGCAGTGTTGGCAGCAGATTTCCCCCTCCCTCCTCAAGGTGTAAGTTATGAGGTTGATGTCAATTTAAGCCAGGTACAGACGAATAGGGATAATAGGTTCCGTAGTGTTCAGGAAGACAAGCGCAGGTTTCTTCGATTCGAATTCTGTTATAGTAGTTTATAGAGTGACGGTTTGTCTTGAGAGTCATCGTTGGTTTTTCCTGCTTCAAGTTCTTTGGAACAGAAGCTTTATATGTACATGGTTGATCGTTCAGGGGTGGTTTCGGGTCTGTCGGGTTCTGAAGTGTTGAATACTGCCCCTTCGTCTTAAAGGTTCTTATCCTTCTGTGGATAACTTTTGTTTGTCTTGCGATGGTGGTAAACTTGGTGATCAGGCTTTCATTTTGACTCTATACATATACGGTATGGTAATAGTTAATATCAACTAATTCGCGGTTCATTGTATATTGACTTATGATAATTCAGTATGTATACAGAAATTGAATAACATTAACTATGGTTAGTCTAGCTTTCACGATGATATATCGTATGCATATACAGTAGCCTAGCCTAAAGTATTTTCTATACTACACATTGGTATAGTAATTATTAGTGGTGGCTAATGCTGTAGGTTCAATGCATTCAGTGCAGGTGTAAATTAAACATGAAACAAGAATCAAATCTTAGGGATAATTCAGTACAAAATGTAATCGAACAGGAATGAAGATCAGATTCAGTCAAACTTCAGCATTATAATAGTATTACAATATGTATCCTCATATTAGCGTAGCATAAATACTAACTTAGCGGTCAGTTTCTCGTTCTGGAATCAGCTGATGGCGAATACGAGTTTGCATTGCCGTACTTAACTCATTTTTGCCCTGTTTGGCTAGCTATGACTGACATATGACATAACAGCTCTTCCCCACTTATGCCATGTTTGTCATCTTGAGGGAAGGTATGTGTTTAACTATGTTGACATTTTAACATAGCTAACAATGGTATCAGAAATCATAAGGAATCTGTACATTTCATTGCTTTTCAAGAATATTCCCTTAGGTGACGGAAGTTGGTAGTATGACGTCTTCATCCGTTTAGCAGACAAATTTCCATCAGTAATTACATTATGCTTTATGTCTAATATAATTACAAATATTATTACCAGTCGTATTATCAAATTACACTTATAACTAAAGTTAATAATAGGGTAGATTTACACTTAAATTGCTTTTAAAAAATGTGTAATTGATTACATCTCAGTTAAATTACAATTACACAAGCTTGCCGTCAACTCACAGCACAGTTGTAGGAAGCGTGGCCTGGGCAGGGCAATGATGCCAACTAGTCAATTGTTCCTACACGATATACAAACCCTTGGTCCTTTACATAAGGAATTACTTTCAGCGTACCTTGAATTACGGCCGTTAAATTCTTGAACAAGGTGGTTAGGCGGTAACTACCGTCTGTTAGGAGGGTAGGCCCGCCTGCCCTGATGTACACACTCCACTTTGCTTTTGGCCGTCTTCTGATGAAGATGTATTTTTGTGAGCTCTAGCTGACTAGCCGTTAATCATTTTCCTGGTGGGATCTTTAATTTTTTTTTTTTAATAAATATGTATATACTGTGTATGATATTGATAATTAATTGAGTTTAATAATT